>NC_060143.1:431986958-432586958 GCF_021461385.2 Schistocerca piceifrons | reverse complement strand
TGCAGTCATTTAAAATGTCTAATAAATGGTATAACAAGATCTGTATGCAGAAAGTCAAATTTCGGTGCCAGCTAGTAAATAAATGATCGAAGTATAGAAAGCGGGAGGAAGAGATATCACATTATATTCTTTCTCTTTATTAATTTAAGTGGAGTAGTCATCGTGCTCAACTCAACAGATTAACACACTCTGAATTTACAAGAAGATAACACTGCTTATGGCATGTGCTACTGTACACATGTCTGCCGAAAACATATATAGGCGTGTACAGGAAATTGATAGAAACTCTTAGGGGAAAGAGGCAACTGTTGATTTCGGTTTTAGAGATATTTGGAATGAGTATCCATTGGGCAAAATATTAATGTATTTCGTCAGTGAGAGTGTTCAGCATCGTTGGACTCTTTGTGCTGAACCGCAAGTTCTAGATCGTCAGCATATCCAAATTTCTTTGCGCTACTTTCAGGTATGTGAGAAATATAAAGGTTGAAAAGTGTAGGGAATAATACTGACCCCTGAGGAAGCCCATTATTTAATTTCCTTTCTTTGCTTATACGCTTTACTGCTGATAAGTGCCTGTCTGAGAGCAAGTTACTGATTTGGTTTAGCAAGGTTTGGTAGGGGATGACTCTGATCAGCGTACACCAGAGCCCTTCTTTCCACATTAAGTCGTAAGCGACAGTCGAGGAAGATTACAGAGGTCTCCAGTTATTTCTGAAAGCCAGATTCGATGTGTGTATTTAGGCACAGAATCTGGTCTGTGCAGCTCCTGTTTGGTCTGAAACCTGCTTGTTCTACAGGGACCTGTGCCTAACCTGTTTAACAGAAGTCCCTCCAAAAGTTTGTAGCAACAACCGAGAAGCTCTATTGGATGATAACTTTTATCCGGAGGCGATAATTTTTTAGTAATTTTGAAAGATTTTAGAATCGGTGTAAAAGGTTTGTTCAGCCATACCCTAGTGCTCTTCCCACAGCTAGTTAGAATCTCAGGGTGTCTCCTATAAAACTAAGGGACTTGCTTGCCTTTACATTCTGGAGAACCGTTTGTGTTTCCTTCAGTGTGAAATCTAGAGATAACAGCAGATGTCATTTGGCGAATGTTACTAGGTTCCTCTTATACTTTTCTTGTACGCTTCTTATCTCATGGGGTTTTCGACAGTGAAAGAATTTTGTTTGCTATTTGGTCTGGTGTCACTAATTAAACTAGCTGAACTGGTGGGCTACTTCCACCCAACTTCTTCGGTAAGCTCCAGGACTGTCGACTTTATTTCTTAAAATCCAACTCAGTTGTTGGTTTGACCCACATCTCTCTTCTTGATTCATTCAATTTTTGTATCGGTTCACGAAGTAGATCAGAATCACCATCCACCATGTATGATTCTTAAAGTTCTTCGTATTCATGGCTCTACCCTGGAATATATTCTTTACAATAGCCCTTTGGTATAAATTTCTTTGCGGTCGAGATTATAGCACCAACTAATCTGTCATAATTTTCAGGTGAAGCTGGTATCAGTCTGATAATTTTGTTCAGTTATTTGGAGAATGTTTTCCAGTTTGGCCTTTCAAACTACCATCTTCGGCAAGGAATGGATTGAATAACTGCAATGTGACACTTCACTTCATAAATGACTGGCCAGTGTTGGCTGTTCGGAAAGTCACCAAGAGCTATTGTGGACATATTTAGAGGTTGATTTTGAGAATTTTGTGATGAGAAGCAGAGATCTGGGCTGTAATCTCTGCTTGATGCTGCAGACCTGAACGTAGCCTTACCTTTTGCATAAAAGACGAGGCTTCTTGAGCCCATTCTGCAAGATGCAGTACGTACCACACATCAGAATCACTGCCAGACGTTGGTGCACAATCACATGCTTATTTGAAATTGTATACCCAAATATACTAAACTAAATTAAAAAAGGCTAATAAATGATGTTTTACCAATCTAAACTGTGTTTCATTGTATCCAGCCTCCAACATGTTGAATAAAATATGCATTCACGATTACTAAAGTTCAAAGAGCAACTGAAACAACTAGAGTGATTTATACATTCAGTAATCTAGATAAAGAGGCAGTCAAGTCATATCTCATACAGTAAGAAACGAAGCATGTTGTGTCTTTAACATCCAATTTGATCTAGTTTCTAATGTCAGCCAACTAACCAATTTCATATACTCTTCAAGATCACTGTTTTGCCAAGTTTGTAATAGCATAGGGGCATCTTTTATTTATTGAAACAACTGGACAGCGTGTCAGCACACCACAACGTGTGTAATGGCTTGATGCCCCTTCCAGTAGGAAAAACCCAGTAGGGCAAGTGGCCACCTGCGATCGCTATCTTGGATTCTAAACGTAGCACAGATGGCACGTGACATCACACAGGCTGTCCTAAAGACCGCCTTCTTGGATAATAACATCACAGATATTGTCCTAAGGCCCGCCTAATGGACTCTAACTTAGGACAGTTGGGCTATGCCCGCCATTTTGGGCCGCCATCTTGCATTCTGACGTCAAAGAACTGGGAAAAATGCTCTAGGACAAATGGTTCATATCTGACTCTTGGATTTTATACTCAAGAGGATGTCGTTATCAGGAGAAAGAAAACTGGCGTTCTACGGATCGGAGCTTGGAATGTCAGATCCCTTAATCGGGCAGGTAGGTTAGAAAATTTAAAAAGGGAAATGGATAGGTTGAAGTTAGATATAATGGGAATTAGTGAAGTTCGGTGGCAGGAGGAACAAGACTTCTGGTCAGGTGAATACAGGGTTATAAACACAAAATCAAATAGGGGTAATGCAGGAGCAGGTTTAATAATGAATAGGAAAATAGGAATGCGGGTAAGCTACTACAAACAGCATAGTGAACGCATTATTGTGGCCAAGATAGATACGAAGCCCACACCTACTACAGTAGTACAAGTTTATATGCCAACTAGCTCTGCAGATGACGAAGAAATTGAAGAAATGTATGATGAAATAAAAGAAATTATTCAGATTGTGAAGGGAGACGAAAATTTAATAGTCATGGGTGACTGGAATTCGAGTGTAGGAAAAGGGAGAGAAGGAAACATAGTAGGTGAATATGGATTGGGGGACAGAAATGAAAGAGGAAGCCGCCTGGTAGAATTTTGCACAGAGCACAACATAATGATAACTAACACTTGGTTTAAGAATCATGAAAGAAGGTTGTATACATGGAAGAACCCTGGAGATACTAAAAGGTATCAGATAGATTATATAATGGTAAGACAGAGATTTAGGAACCAGGTTTTAAATTGTAAGACATTTCTAGGGGCAGATGTGGACTCTGACCACAATCTATTGGTTATGACCTGTAGATTAAAACTGAAGAAACTGCAAAAAGGTAGGAATTTAAGGAGATGGGACCTGGATAAACTAAAAGAACCAGAGGTTGTACAGAGATTCAGGGAGAGCATAAGGGAGCAATCGACAGGAAGGGGGGAAATAAATACAGTAGAAGAAGAATGGGTAGCTTTGAGGGATGAAGTAGTGAAGGCAGCAGAGGATCAAGTAGGTAAAAAGACGAGGGCTAGTAGAAATCCTTGGGTAACAGAAGAAATATTGAATTTAATTGATGAAAGGAGAAAATATAAAAATGCAGTAAGTGAAACAGGCAAAAAGGAATACAAACGTCTCAAAAATGAGATCGACAGGAAGTGCAAAATGGCTAAGCAGGGATGGCTAGAGGACAAATGTAAGGACGTAGAGGCCTATCTCACTAGGGGTAAGACAGATACCGCCTACAGGAAAATTAAAGAGACTTTTGGAGATAAGAGAACGACTTGTATGAATATCAAGAGCTCAGATGGAAACCCAGTTCTAAGCAAAGAAGGGAAAGCAGAAAGGTGGAAGGAGTATATAGAGGGTCTATACAAGGGCGATGTACTTGAGGACAATATTATGGAAATGGAAGAGGATGTAGATGAAGATGAAATGGGAGATATGATACTGCGTGAAGAGTTTGACAGAGCACTGAAAGACCTGAGTCGAAACAAGGCCCCCGGAGTAGACAATATTCCATTGGAACTACTGACGGCCGTGGGAGAGCCAGTCCTGACAAAACTCTACCATCTGGTGAGCAAGATGTATGAAACAGGCGAAATACCCTCAGACTTCAAGAAGAATATAATAATTCCAATCCCAAAGAAAGCAGGTGATGACAGATGTGAAAATTACCGAACTATCAGCTTAATAAGTCACAGCTGCAAAATACTAACACGAATTCTTTACAGACCAATGGAAAAACTAGTAGAAGCCAACCTCGGGGAAGATCAGTTTGGATTCCGTAGAAACACTGGAACACGTGAGGCAATACTGACCTTACGACTTATCTTAGAAGAAAGATTAAGGAAAGGCAAACCTACGTTTCTAGCATTTGTAGACTTAGAGAAAGCTTTTGACAACGTTGACTGGAATACTCTCTTTCAAATTCTAAAGGTGGCAGGGGTAAAATACAGGGAGCGAAAGGCTATTTACAATTTGTACAGAAAGCAGATGGCAGTTATAAGAGTCGAGAGGCATGAAAGGGAAGCAGTGGTTGGGAAAGGAGTGAGACAGGGTTGTAGCCTCTCCCCGATGTTATTCAATATGTATATTGAGCAAGCAGTGAAGGAAACAAAAGAAAAATTCGGAGTAGGTATTAAAATTCATGGAGAAGAAGTAAAAACTTTGAGGTTCGCCGATGACATTGTAATTCTGTCAGAGACAGCAAAGGACTTGGAAGAGCAGTTGAATGGAATGGACAGTGTCTTGAAAGGAGGATATAAGATGAACATCAACAAAAGAAAAACAAGGATAATGGAATGTAGTCTAATTAAGTCGGGTGATGCTGAGGGAATTAGATTAGGAAATGAGGCACTTAAAGTAGTAAAGGAGTTTTGCTATTTGGGGAGCAAAATAACTGATGATGGTCGAAGTAGAGAGGACATAAAATGTAGGCTGGCAATGGCAAGGAAAGCGTTTCTGAAGAAGAGAAATTTGTTAACATACAGTATTGATTTAAGTGTCAGGAAGTCATTTCTGAAAGTATTCGTATGGAGTGTAGCCATGTATGGAAGTGAAACATGGACGATAAATAGTTTGGACAAGAAGAGAATAGAGGCTTTCGAAATGTGGTGCTACAGAAGAATGCTGAAGATTAGATGGGTAGATCACATAACTAATGAGGAAGTATTGAATAGGATTGGGGAGAAGAGAAGTTTGTGGCACAACTTGACCAGAAGAAGGGATCGGTTGGTAGGACATGTTCTGAGGCATCAAGGGATCACCAATTTAGTATTGGAGGGCAGCGTGGAGGGTAAAAATCGTAGAGGGAGACCAAGAGATGAATACTGGGAGATGAAAAAGCTTGCACAGGATAGAGTAGCATGGAGAGCTGCATCAAACCAGTCTCAGGACTGAAGACCACAACAACAACAACAACAACAAAAAGGTACGGCCAAACTTTCAGGAAACATTCCTCACACACAAATAAAGAAAAGATGTTATGTGGACATGTGTCTGGAAACGCTTAATTTCCATGTTAGAGCTCATTTTAGTTTCGTCAGTACGTTCTCCACCTACGCTCAATAGAGCACGTTATCATGATTTCATACGGAACGAAATTCCTCCGGAATTTTTGCCGTGCAGGTCGCGAGATACTGGAAACTGTCTTTTCGGATTTCAAGATGACTTCCGCCTTGTTTCGTGCCAAACGAAATGAAACAAGTCGGTGCTTTTTCTGTCGTCAATGCATGAAACAGATGAAATAGATACTTCTACAGGAAAGTCTATTGTAAATCTGGATTACAATGCAACCAAAGTTGGCATAGATACTGTTGATTACATGTGTACATACTACTCCACTCAGAAGACAACAAGAAGATTGGCGTTAGCTTTGTTTTTTTCCCGGTATCTGCATATTGCTGGAATTAATTAACAATCGCTGTTATTCGCAAATAATTCAATAAAAGGTTCAGAAGAAGAACGTACCTCACAAACCTGGTCATGGCTGTAATGGACAACCAGTCGAAAGAAAGGGCACAACTCTTTATCAAAGTAAAATACAAGGATTTCTGTCACCCTATCAATCGGTCCCCGTAAGGAACGAAGAGATTGTTAGAAGTGGAAGGTGCTATCCTTGTAGTGGTAAAAAAATAACAAAACTACTGTGACTTGCAACTGTTGCAAAATATTTGTTTGCACACAGCCAAAACATTGTGACTTGTAATAACTGCCTAGCTTCTCCAGAGAAACAAAGTGTGATTCTTGATACATGTTCATGATACTTTTTTTCTTAATTGGACGTCTTCTTTATTATGACTATACAATATTTCCGTTTCTCTTTACTATACATTTTTGTAAGACTTGCTTTAATATCGGCCTAGAATAACACTAAAATCCGTGGTTATGACGATCCTACTTGTAGCTCAAACCATCTTCTATAAATTCAACCAGACAATTAAAAAAATTGTAAGTTACATAGTATTGTGGCGCACGCGTCCGCTGGCGTAAAAATCTTCAGTGCGCCTGCCGCAGAGTTAACAAAGAACGTATTTTTACTCAAGTTCTGGTGGGCCCTGGTGCTGAAGCAATGAAGCGCTTACCAGGAAATCTGAAAGTCGCATTAATGAATCCTGGTCGAACCGTCGTTTTTTTTCTTTTTCAGCTGGCACATCTCCTTGGTGTGCAGTTTCGTCAGAAACGACTTGTGGCTCGGGTTCCACGTTAAGCTATAGGCTTCCTTTCTCTGCCTGGATAGCTGGTATACATTAGGGACACATGAGTCTCAAAATCAATTGAAAGACTTACACGAGGTCACACGAAATTCTTACGATTTGGAAATTCTAGCCGTCGGTGGTACTTGTCAGCATCTAAATTAGATAGTTTTTGTATAGATTTGTCCCTTGTATCTAAAATAGGTTTATTTTATCCTCTCACATTTGTAGTGAAGGGAAATGAGTGAATTAAGACAGGCACCTGTTCGAAATGGGAACACACGGAGGTATCGCAATGGTTTACAGCCGGCCATGTGTCGGGTATCAAATCCCCATCATGAGTTATCTCCCTGAGCGTTCCATAAATCATCTGAGGTGACTGCAGAAATACTCGGTATTTTCAGCAAGACCACACTGATTCCTTTCTGCGTTCGTGTCTCTATTCAGTAAATGTCTATCAATAATGGCCAGTTTTTCGACACATACTCATCCACTTCCACTTCTCTGGTCTTTTGACCGAAGTGATGTGGTGGTTAAGAGGCTGAACTCGTTTTCAGAAGTGACGGAGTTTATATCTCTGTCAGGAAACCCTATGAGGGTCAGTCAAAAAGGACTAGCTCGAATTTTATTTCCTGTAAATAAAGTTTGTTAAGTGAAAATTTTGAAATTGATGCTGTTCCGCAAAGATTCTTCTCCATTTCACTGCAGTAGTAACTTTCCGCATCAACAGATGCCAGTACTGCCGTCGCTTGCAAAATGGCTAACGTCGATGTTCGTACTAGACAGCGTTCTGTGATAGAATTCTTGGATGCACAAGGTGAAACTCACATTCGCACGCGAGGAAATAGAGAGTGCACATTTAACACAGGCCCACATGGTTAGAACATTGCACCCACCTCGTCCTGGAAGCAAATTTTACACAGACGAGTACCCTCAACTACAAGCTGTTCGAATGACACTCTTTTTTCAGAATATCTGCCTCATGTTCAAAATTTAATACATTGTTTCCAAAAAGTGTTGAGTTTTTCGTTCGACCGTCATTCAGTGCCCTTTACATGAATTACAAACACACATTTTTAAACAACGGAGCATGTGCTGTTCATGGATCATCCTTTCCATACCAATGCTTCAATCCACTAACACAACGAAAACACTGTTTCATCGCCATTATCGGTGTAAAAGTACCCCTCTTCACTTAGCTCATCTGGCCGCTGTTTAGTAGCAAGAGACCACTCATCGAATGACGCTATTTTCGCCTCCTGCATGCTGTATTTAGGACACAAGAGTTAGGATTTCAGCTGAACTGCATTGAGGCGTCGGTTCTGGAAAGGAATTTGGGGGGCGTATTTTCATTCTGCGCAGATCTACTTGCTACGTCTACGTATATACCTAGGATTGTTACCATTATCGACCTGCAACTGCTGTGAACTGGAATCATAATACACACTGCTGCACCATGTGGAACTGCAGTAGAATCGAGAACTAACAACTCAGCACAGCAATACCATGCCTGCTGCGATCTGCTGGTGCAACTTGAGAGACAGGTCAGGTCCGCAAGGCTCTTCTTGGTATCAGTCAAGGTTGAGAACCCGAGAACCGACGACTTGGTACCGAGCGTATTGGGACCTGCACTGCAATTAGAGACCAGGTGAGTCTCCCATTTAAGCCGTGCAACGTTTGCTGGGGGCATGAACGCCAGGAAGCTAGTTCATTTTCCGGACCCTGTGTGCACATCAGTTAACGTGTTGTAGCACTGGTATTTTACCACATACAGAGAGGCTCGCAGGGATGCAAGTGCTAATCTATCGCGAGTACTTTGACCATCGTGTTGATGATGTCTCCAACATTATTTCTCCAAGACGAGCACAGACGACGTATGTTTCTTGAAGAGAAGCACAGATGACATACATTGAGTAATTACCTGACGCCTGGAGGCGAGGAGGTGGAAAATAGGAAGTGAATAAATTAATACGAAGTTCTGTTTTAAAAAAACTATTGGTGGACGATGTGATGGTATTTTGTGGAAGCAATCAGTCTAGTGCATACACTCATACCACATGCGTTTTGGCGTGATAGTTGCATAATATGAGGCCTACTGTCTAATGCAATGGTTAAACATTAAAATCAGAAGACACAGCTAAATGGTTACTGGCCGCTAGATTAAATAATCTCATCTAAGGTGACAGTCTTTTGCACAGAGCTGCATGTTCAGAGTAGTATTCTGAACCTATATGGTTGGAAGTGGAATGGTGGCGTTTTGTTAATGGCACGTAGCATGGGTAGCATGGCAACACCTCATCCTGGTGTGCAGGTACAACACGTTGTAACTAGTGGTGTAGCAACACAGATGTAGGCAGGTAGAGAAGCAAGACATGGAATGTCACTCCAGGGAGGCAGAACCACCTAGGAAATTTCAAGTTAATGATCATGTGACCTGAAGCTCGAAAGTATTGTGATATAGATGCAGGTATTTATCTGTAACATATTTTTATAACACGATAGCCACACAGTCTGTGTTTTTCTCGACGAGTAAGGTGGTGGGCCCACTTTAGATAAGGTACGTGTTTTTTTCAATACTTATCCATTTCTTCCATATTCTATATGTACATGCAAAAGTATAAATATACTTTCATTGCTTGCATGACCAAGCGTACTGTGATACTTTTTTATACATCCAGCTTTGAAAGAGTGATATCGCTTTAACTGATTTGAGTATTACAATGTTTTTTTCATGTATTAACCTCAACTAGCAATGTGAACATCGCACTTTTTCGCGCTAGTGACGTGTTCTGCAGACATTTTAGAACTTTAAAACATCTTAGATGTGGAAAATAATTAATTTACAACTCTTTTGTGTTTTTAACCACGCAGCAACCAACTGATGGTAATACGAAATCGTGGAACAAAGAACGAACGTCCTTGTTTTACACTGCAGCCATGTGCTGATCGCACTAAGCACTCGATTTCTACAGTGCTGCAAACTGCTGATGACAGGAGAAATAGGATGTGACAAGGAATTGCTTTTGCTTCCGTTTACAGAGCTTGTGGGATAGGATATATTCAACAAATATGAATTCCTACTTTGTTATTTCTTTTTAAATGTAAATGTTGGTTTTTAATTTTATTTATAGATAAATTTGCTATTCCATGGTGAATGATTTGTAGCTTCAAATCAAAGTTACCAATGTGCAAATTCCCAACCCTCCTCATCCACCTCGAAACCTCCTCCATATCTCCTATACTATCCACGAACTAGGTTGCAGTAATGTCGTCGTCTTCCCTCTGATCGCCAACCCTAGTACGCTGCCGTGCCTTCACAAATACATTCTTCCGTCTCTACATCTGCAGACAGACAATATCCTATCTCAAACGCAATTTCGACCAACTCCCACTCCCAGACAGTGAGATCTGCTCCGATATTTATTCCTCGTACCAAATTTAAATCTTTATTTAACCTTTAACGAATGGTTGCTTAAACAAATTTTTGAAAGTCAGAAATGTAAACATAGTCACAGAGCAGCGGCGGAGGGGTGCGTGGGTGTGTTTCATGCAACATTTGCAGAAGTTCAGGGAGGAGCGAGACCGCCCTCCCCTCCCCTCCACTCCTCTTGACCTTGGCATGTGGCAGGATGTCTCGATTCCTGGAGTAACAATGGACATAACGAAGTGCTGATGCTGCTCTTAGTGAAATATAACATGCAAAATTGTCTCAGACGTATTTTTTTTAGTCAGAAAACTGATCACTCAAAAAAACAGTATAATCTAAAGGCCATAAATTTAATTAAATACCTTCTTTTTTGAGTCATCAGTCTGAATTCCTCTCCTGTGCCAACCTTTCCATCTCAGAGTAGCAACGGCATCCTACGTCCTCAATCATTTGCTGGCTATATTCCAGTCTCTATCTTCCTCTACAGTTTTTAACGTCAGCAGCTCCCTATAGTACCATGGAAGTTATCATCTCATGCCTTAATAGGTGTTCTATCAACTTGTCCCTTCTTCTTGTTAGTGTTTTCAATATGTTCCTATCCTCGCGGATTCGGGAGAACCTCCTCGTTATTTATCATACCTGTCCACCTAAGTTGCAACATTCATCCGCAGCACCACATTTCAAAGGCTTCTATTCCCTTCTGTTCTGGATTTCCCACAGTCCATGTCTGACTACTATACAAAGCTATGCTCTCAGAAATTTATTCCTCACGTTAAGACCTTTGTTTGATACTAGTAGGCCTCTCTTGGCCAGGAATACTCATTTCGCCAGTGCTAGTCTGTTTTTTATGTCCTTCTTGCTCCGGTGTCACAGGTTATTTTGCTTCCTAGGTAGAAGAATTACTTAACTTCGTCTACTTCGTGATCCCCAATTGTAATGTAAAGTTTCTCGCTGTTCTCATTTCTACTACCTCTTCTTATCTTGATCTTTCTTCGATTTATTCTCAACCCATGTTCTGTACTCATTCGACTGTTCATTCCATTCAATACAACCTGAAGTTCTTCACTTCCACTGAAAGTGGCAATGTCATCAGCGAATCCTATCACTGATATCCTTTCACCCTTAATTTTAATCCCACTCTTGAAAATTTCTTTTATTTCTATCACTGGGTCTTCGAAGTTTAAATTGGACAGTAAAGGCGAAAGACTTCATCCCTGTCTTACACCCTTTTTAATCCTGGCACTTCGTTCTTGAACATCCAGTGTTATTGTCCCCTCTTGGTTCTTGTACATATTGTATGTTACCCGCCTTTCCCTATTGCTTACCCCTATTTATCTCAGAATTTCGAACATATTGCACCTTTTTACGGTGCCGAGAACTTTTTCCAGGTCGACAAATCCAATGAACGTGTCTTTTCTTTTGTTCAATCTTGCTTCCATTATCAACCGCAACGTCAGAACTGTCTCTCTGCTGCTTTTACCTTTCCTAAAGCCAGACTGATCCTCATCTAACAGATCCTCAGCTTTCTTTTCCGTTCTTCTGTATATTATCGGCCGGCCGGGGTGGCCGAGAGGTTCTAGGCGCTACAAACTGCAACCGCGCGACCGCTACGGTCGCAGTTTCGAATCCTACCGCGGGCATGGATGTATGTGATGTCCTTAGGTTAGTTAGGTTTAAGTAGTTCTAAGTTATAGGGGACTGATGACCTCAGAAGTTGATTTTATTACTGGGTCCCATAACTCTTCCCAGTCAACTCCTGTTTCTTCTTGTATCAATTCCTCAGATACGTTATCCCCCTCATAGAGGCATTCAATATACTCTTTCCATCTATCCGCTCTCTCTTTTGTATTTAACAGTGTAATTTCCATTGAACTCTTAATGTTACCACCCTTGCTTTTAATTTCACTAAAGGTCGTTTTGCCTTCCCTATATGCTGAAAACGTCCTTCTGACAATCATTTCTTTTTTAGTGTCTTCGCGTTTTTCAAGCAGTCATTCTGTCTTAGCTCCACTGCACTTTCTGTGTATTTCTGTATTCCTGAATTTCACAGAAATTTTTGTACTACGTTTCGTCGATCAGCTGAAGTATTTCGAGTGTTATTCATGATTTCTTGGGAGTAGACTTCCTTATACTTACGGTTTTCTTTCCAACATCTGTGATTGCCCTGTTTTGAGATGTCCACTCCTCTTCAACTTTCCTACCTACTGAGCTATTCATCATTGCAGCGTTTATAGCCTCAGAGAACTTCAAACGTATTTCTTCATTTCTTAGTACCTCCGCATCCCACTTCTTAGCGCATTGATTCTTTCTGACTGGTCTTTTGAACTTCAGCCAACTCTTCATCACTATAGAATTGTAATCTGAGTCTATATCTGCTCGTGGGTACACCTTACAATGCAGTCTCTAATTTCGGAATTTCTGTTTGGCCATGATGTAATCTAACGGAAATCTTACCGTATCTCCTTGCCGTTTCCAAGTATACCTCCTCCTGTGATTCATGAACAGAATATTCGCTATTACTGACTAATATTTATTGCTGAACTCAATTGGATTTTCTCCTTTTTCGATTTTCTACTACCAAACCCGTATTGTCCCGTAACCCTTTTTTCTACTCTCTCGCCTGCAAGCGCATTCCAGTCCCCCCCCCCCCCCCCCAATTACTGTTAGATTTTCATCTCCCTTTACGTACTGTATTACCCGTTCAACATACTCATATATCCTTTGTCTGTCTCCTCATCTTCTGCTTGCGATGTCGGCATGTATACCGGAACTATGGTTGTCGGTGTTGGTTTGCTATCCATTCTGGTAAGAACAATCCTATCACCGAACTGTTCGCAGTAACTCACTCTCTGCCCTACCTTACTATCCACAACGAATCCTATTCCCGTTATGCCATTTAATGCTCCTATTGATATTATCCTGTATTCCTATGACGTGATATCCTTGTTTTCTTTCTATTTCGCTTCACTGACCCCACTATGTCTGGATTGGGCCTTAGAATTTTCGTTTTTAGGTTTTCTAGCTTCCCTAGCACGTTCAAACTTCTGACTTTCGACTGGTAGAACGTTTTCTTTTCGTTGGTTATTCAGTCTTTTTCTCAAGGCCACTTCCCCCTTGGCAGTCCCCACCCAGAGATCCGAATGGGGAATGTTCCGTTATCTTTTGCCAATGGAGAGATCATTACGGTCCTGTGGATACAAATCATGGATCTTTTAATGCAGTGTTTTCCATTGCCCTTTGCATCCTCATTTCGTTGATCATTTCTGATTCTTTCGTCTTCCGCTTTTCCCGCCCCAAGGGCAAGAGAGTACCCTGAACCTCTATCCGCTCCTCCGCCCTTTTTGATAAGACCGTTGACTGAATGAGGGTGACTTCTTATGCTGGAAGTCTTCGGCCGCCAAACCTGATAATTTTTACTCAAAATTAAAGCAGGTACGCCATGGCACTGTGAAATCAATCTGAATCTGTCCGTGAGCAACAAACCGAAAAATTCTTACCCCGTGATGGTGTCGCCGGATAAGGCTGTCTATATATCTGCTCGTAAATGGCGCAGCTTAGTGCAATGCTGGCCTATCTACTAGTACTGGACAACATTTGTCTGAGATCTGAATTACTAGAAAAACAGACTTTACTTAGTGACACAGCTGCACAGCTGGTCGTCTGATTACTAAAGAGCACTTGACTATGCTCTGACAAAAATTCTGGATGGATCTGGACTGGCAATGACTTAAGGGGCAATTATACTTTTATAGTTGACTGGTAAAAACAATTATATTCCGAAAAATATTTTTACGTTATTGATAAAGATCTACAATCTAATACAAGGGAAAATTGAATATATTAAAAATCTGGGTCAACTGGTGCTGATGAATCACAAAAGAAAAGATTGAAAAAATTTCATATTAACATAGACAAGTGACTTAACTATGCGAATGCTAATAAAAATAATAAAATTTACCTTATAATAGATGGTTGAGTTAATTACACTGTTGACTTTTCATTATATTAACAATTACTCATTTGTTCATCATCAAAAATTTTACAATTTGTTCTGCACTGTGACTTTAACAACTATTAACTGTAAACTGCGCTGTATCAGCGACGGACTACAACTACACTGTAGCAGCGAGCGACTGCAACTACCGCAGAGACTGCTCTTACCTGCTTACCTGCGACTCTATTGCAGGACGTTTTGATTACAGATCAATGACCTTACTCCTAGACCTGTAACATGACATCACAGATAAGAGTGCTGTCAGCACATTCTCTACACGAATGGCCCACTGTCATCCTGCTTGCGTGAACAGTAATTAATAATTCTGAAAAGAGAATCAAATACTAATTTGGTAAAACAGCATTTTAAAGGAAACGAGAATAAGAAGGCAAGCTGTCTTGCAGTCATTTATTTCAACCAATCGTTCTTCCAGTGGAGCCAGCCAGAGTCAAGTTATCTGTTGCAACGTAAGAATTTGTTATAGGGCCTGAATGAAAAACTCTGACAGTATATTAGGAACGGTTTTCAATTACTGAAATTTCAAGTAAACTGAACAGAGGCCTTTTTTAATTATTTTTTTTAAACTTTGTCTTGTCATGGGGGAATCCCCCGTCAGAGAGGTCCACCGCATGAGCGTCTAGGGAAGTGATTCCAGTGGTGGTTTCCCGTTGCCTTCCACCTATGATGATGAAATGATAATGAGGACAGCACAACACCCTGTCCCTGGGCGGATAAAATCTCCGACCCAGCCGGGAATCGAACCCGGGCCCTTTGGCGTGACAGACAGCCTCGCTGACCACTCAGCTATCGGAGCGCACTTTTTTAAAATAATAAGCCACATTAAAATTGCTTAACAGTTAGTGATTCTGATTATTCTTCTTAATTATTCTTTTTACGCAGTGTAATTTACAGAGAGTCATAAGAATTTCAGATTAGTTAAGCTCACATTTCTAAAACGTAATATGCATAAATAAGTCCACGTTAAAAAGTAGGGTAACTATGCCCATCCTAGATCGGAACCTGTAATAGAAATTTAGAAGTCAGACGGTTTTCAGATTGAAACTTCCTGGCAGATTAAAACTGTTCAAAAAAAATGGTTCAAATGGCTCTGAGCACTATGGGACTTAACATCTGTGGTCATCAGTCCCCTAGAACTTAGAACTACGTAAACCTAACTAACCTAAGGACATCACACACATCCATGCCCGAGGCAGGATTCGAACCTGCGACCGTAGCAGTCTCGCGGTTCCGGACTGCGCGCCTAGAACCGCTAGACCACCGCGGCCGGCGATTAAAACTGTGTGCCGGACCGAAACTCGAACTCAGGACCTTTGCCTTTCGCGGGCAAGTGCTCTACCAACTGAGCTACCCAAGCACTACTCACGCCCCCTCCTCACAGCTTTACTTCCGCCAGTACCTTGCCTCCTACCTTCCAAACTTTACAGAAGCTCTCCTGCGAACCTTGCAGAACTAGCACTCCTGAAAGAAAGGATATTGCGAAGACATGGCTCAGTTAGCTCAGTTGGTAGAGCACTTGCCCACGAAAGGCAAAGGTCCCGAGTACGAGTCTCGGTCCGGCACACAGTTTTAATCTGCCAGGAAGTTTCATATCAGCGCACACTCCGCTGCAAAGTGAAAATCTCATTCTGGAAACATTCCCCACGCTGTGGCTAAGCGATGTCTCCGCAATATCCTTTCTTTCAGGAGTGCCAGTTCTGCAAGGTTCGCAGGAGAGCTTCTGTAAAGTATGGAAGATAGGAGGCAAGGTACTGGCAGAAGTAAAACTGTGAGGACGGGGCGTCAGTCGTGCTTGGGTAGCTCAGTTGTTAGAGCACTTGCCCGCGAAAGGCAAAGGTCCCGAGTTCGAGTCTCGGTCCGGCATACAGTTTTAATCTGCCAGAAAGTTTCATATCAGCGCACACTCCGCTGCAGAGTGAAAATCTCATTCTGGGTTTTCAGATTGTCAGATGAATTTCACGTGGACTGTGGGATGACCGAAAACAAGAGAATCCAGGCATTGGAGATGTGGTGGTGTAGAAGGATGTTGAGAATTCGCTTGATTGATATAAGGCATGAGAGCGTAATCTGTGTCTACTCTTTAATAAGGAAGCTCACAGCCGGAAGGCTCAGTGTGGAGCAACCGTGTATAGCAAGCAGGCAACCATGTCAGCTGGCTGAGCGAGTTTTAAAGGGGCCAAATTGTGGCCTTCCGAATGGAGTGACTGTTCTTTCAGAGAAATGCCACACAGACTGTGTTCTGGACGTCCACGCAGCACAGACGCCCGCCAGGATCGTCATATTGTTAAGCAGTGGCAGATCGTACAGCTACCCAGCACAGATAAGTAGGCTTGTGATTCCAGGCGTGTCGACACGAATTGTTGCGAACCAGTATTTAACAGTGAAGCTACGGGCATACACACCTCTAGCCCGTCTTCCAACACGCCACAGGTATCAACGTGCAAGGTCCGACAACTGTCGTCGGTGAATCACTTGGAAGATGGAATGGCGCAAGGTGGTCTTCAGCAGTAAAAGTAAATTTTGTCTGCACACAAGTGATGGTCGTTTACGCGTACGACGTAGACTGGTGAGCGCTGTCTGTAGAATGCATTCGTCACCTCCACAAACGCCAAAGATGAACGAGAGTTGTAGCTTACCGCACACCGGACCATAAGGCCTCGGATGGTCCCATCCCAGGCCTTAGGGTCCGGGGTGCGATCAGCTACAACTCTCGTTCACCTTTGGTGTTTGTAGAGGGGACGCTAACCAGCGCTCCGTTTGTGCAGAATGTTCTTAGACCCCTTGTTTTGCCGTTCTTGCAACAGGAAGGTGATGTGTAGTTCCAACAGGATAATTCTCAACCACACACTGCACGTGAAACTCAACGTATTCTGTAAGATGTGCAGCAACTTCCATGACCAGCCCTATCTCCGGACTTATTTCCAGTGTAGCACGTGTGGGATGTGTTGGGACGAGAACTGACTCACGCGACTCGTCAGCCAACAACTCTGACAGAACTACGTGAACAGATCGAGCAGGCGTGGCATAGCGTATCCCAAGACAGTATTCGCTGTGTGTACGATCGACTGGAGGCCAGAGGTAGCAGCTGTATTGCCACCCGCTGAGAAAAAAATGGTTCAAATGGCTCTGACCACTATGGGACTTAACATCTGAGGTTATCAGTCCCTTAGACTTAGAACTACTTAAACCTAACTAACCTAAGGACATCACACACATCCATGCCCGAGGCAGGATTCGAACCTGCGACCGTAGCAGCAGCGGGGTTCCGGACTGAAGCGGCTAGAACCGCTCGGCCACAGCGGCTGGCTGCCCGTTGAGACTACACTTAGTAAGTGTTTCGGCGTGAGTCGATAACTGGTACCTCGGAACCGCTTGTGCTATTGATCTGTAAATGTAATCATTTCATGCAATGCACATGCACTGTTCGAACAATAATTCTTGAGTCAACTGGTATACTCTAAAAGGATGTGCTAATTTTTTTCCGGTAGTGTAACTTACATGATACTGGAAGGAGCTGTTGAGAGTTAGAACTGGAGGGAAGATCAGTGTTGACGTCCCGTCGACGTCGAAGTCATTAGAGACGGAGCACACTCTCGGATTAGGGAAGGACACCGAAGAAAAACGACCGCGCCCTTTCGAAGGAATCATCCCGGCATTTGTCTTAAGCGACTTAGGGAAATCACCGTAAACCTGAATCAGAATGGCCGGAGATCGGTTTGAACCGCCGACCTCCCGCATACGAGTTCATTGTACTAATCGTTGTGCTGAGGTTAGAACTGTGAGAGAAGACAAGAGATTGGATTACTTCCAACAAATACTTTAGGACCGAGGGTGCAAGTGCTAGCCTGAGATGAAGAGGTTCGCACAGGAGGGGAACTTGTTGCGGGTCGCAACGAACCAGTAGAAAAAAAAAGTGTGGCTAGTCCATTTCTCCTTGTTATCGTTTTTTCCGGTAGTGTTTGTCCCGCAAAATACCTTTACAGGAGTTCTTCTGTTAAGTTTGAAAAGAAGAGGAGAGCTGCTGGGGAAAGTACAGCTGTGAGGACGGCATGTGAGTCGTGCTGGACAGCCTGTTCTTCGATGGTGACGAGTGGGCCTTGTCGAGGTCAGCCTGTGGGTTGCACAGCCTGTAAGCTTCTTCGGGCATTGCACTATCGCAACTTCATTAACGATCTGTTTGTTGCTGTCAGCAGAGCAGTATATTGCGTCATGGCGACAGCTCTACGGTCGTCTGACGCAGTCGGATAGACCTGTCGTTGCCCAGGCACGAATATCTGGCTCAATGCAACGTCACTTTTGGTACCTGGCTGTCTCACAATTCTGTGATCTCCATTACTACACTGCTAAAACGGTATACGAAGCACTGTTCCAGTTGCAGGTTGCCTATCTAACAGCTTTCAGGAGCAACGAAAATTTGATTTCTTGTACTTCACGAAATACATTTCCGAATTTGACTGCATTGGGGCATTGAAATAAGTAGGTAGACTGATATGATCAGGAACGAGGAGGTTCTTCACACAATGGGCGAAGAAAGGACGTGTATAGGCACGAGGAATTACTATTTTCGTAGCATGCACGGACATAACAAGAAGAACTGCAACACCACAAGGTGAAAGGACGTGTGTCCACACGAAAATTTGTGCCGGACCTGATTCGAGCTTGTATTTCCCGCTTTGTGCGAGCGGTCGGCTTAACCGGTTCGGCCATCCGAGTACATCCCTTGCCCAACTCAAATCTCTATATTCGGTTCACACAACGGAGCAATGTCCCAGGACCGTTATTCCTTTTCGCTCGCAGCTCTACTGTACCCCGCGGGCGACAATGTACCGATACGACTGTTATTTAGTGTTTCATAAAATTATTGAGCGAGATGCTGTCAATTTACTCATTAAAAGATGTAATCAAACAAAAATAAAAACATTAAAACAAGTATCAGTGCTAGAAACTGTGAACATGCCTTGACACAGCATAATTCACTGCGTGCAAATACTCCAGACCATATACATCCAGTATTGAAGAATGAGACTATTTAGACTTCAGACAAACTATACACATAATTTCAAACCTTCGTAAAGCTTTTTCTCCTTGACACCCTCAACAAAATAATGTTGTTGTTGTGGTCTTCAGTCCAAAGACTGGTTTGATGCAGCTCTCCATGGAACTCTATCTCGTGCAAGCCTCTTTATCTCCAAGTAATTACTGCAACCTACATCCTTCTGAATCTGCTTACCGTATTCATATCTTGGTCCTCTATGATTTTTACCCTTCAAGTTTCCTCCCAGTACTAAACTGGTAACCCTTTGATGCCTTAGAATGTGTCCTACCAACAGATCCCTTCTTCTTGTAAAGTTGTGCCGAAAATTCCTCTTCTCCCCAATTCTTCTTTGTACCTCCTCATTAGTTACGTGATCTACCCATCTAATCTTCGGCGTTCTTCTGTAGCAACACATTTCAAAAGCTTCTTTTCTGTTATTGTCTAAACTGTTTATCAATCATATTTCATTTCCATACATGACTACACTCCATACAAATCCTTTCAGAAAAGACTTCCGACACTTAAATCTATACTTGATGTTAACGAATTTCCCTTCTTCAGAAACGCTTTTCTTGCTGTTGCCAGTATGCATTTTATATACTATCTACTTCGACCGTCATCAATTTTACTGTCCAAATAGCAAAACTCATCTTCTACTTTATGTGTCTCATTTGCTAACCCAAATCTACATCTACATCTACATCTACATCTACATCTATACTCCGCGAGCCACCTTACGGTGTGTGGCGGAGGGTACTTATTGTACCACTATCTGATCCCCCCTTCCCTGTTCCATTCACGAATTGTGCGTGGGAAGAACGACTGCTTGTAAGTCTCCGTATTTGCTCTAATTTCTCGGATCTTTTCGTTGTGATCATTACGCGAGATATATGTGGGCGGTAGTAATATGTTGCCCATCTCTTCCCGGAATGTGCTCTCTCGTAATTTCGATAATAAACCTCTCCGTATTGCGTAACGCCTTTCTTGAAGTGTCCGCCACTGGAGCTTGTTCAGCATCTCCGTAACGCTCTCGCGCTGACTAAATGTCCCCATGACGAATCGCGCTGCTTTTCGCTGGATCATGTCTATCTCTTCTATTAATCCAACCTGGTAAGGGTCCCATACTGATGAGCAATACTCAAGAATCGGACGAACAAGCGTTTTGTAAGCTACTTCTTTCGTCGATGAGTCACATTTTCTTAGAATTCTTCCTATGAATCTCAACCTGGCGCCTGCTTTTCCCACTATTTGTTTTATGTGATCATTCCACTTCAGATCGCTCCGGATAGTAACTCCTAAGTATTTTACGGTCGTTACCGCTTCCAATGATTTACCACCTATGGCATAATCGTACTGGAATGGATTTCTGCCCCTATGTATGCGCATTATATTACATTTATCTACGTTTAGGGAAAGCTGCCAGCTGTCGCACCATGCATTAATCCTCTGCAGGTCCTCCTGGAGTACGTACGAGTCTTCTGATGTTGCTACTTTCTTGTAGACAACCGTGTCATCTGCAAATAGCCTCACGGAGCTACCGATGTTGTCAACTAAGTCATTTATGTATATTGTAAACAATAAAGGTCCTATCACGCTTCCCTGCGGTACTCCCGAAATTACCTCTACATCTGCAGATTTTGAACCGTTAAGAATGACATGTTGTGTTCTTTCTTCTAGGAAATCCTGAATCCAATCACAAACCTGGTCCGATATTCCGTAAGCTCGTATTTTTTTCACTAAACGTAAGTGCGGAACCGTATCAAATGCCTTCCTGAAGTCCAGGAATACGGCATCAATCTGCTCGCCAGTGTCTACGGCACTGTGAATTTCTTGGGCAAATAGGGCGAGCTGAGTTTCACATGATCTGTGTTTGCGGAATCCATGTTGGTTATGATGAAGGAGATTTGTATTATCTAAGAACGTCATAATACGAGAACACAAAACATGTTCCATTATTCTACAACAGATTGACGTAAGCGAAATAGGCCTATAATTATTCGCATCTGATTTATGACCCTTCTTGAAAATGGGAACGACCTGCGCTTTCTTCCAGTCGCTAGGTACTTTACGTTCTTCCAGCGATCTACGATAAATTGCTGATAGAAAGGGGGCAAGTTCTTTAGCATAATCACTGTAGAATCTTAAGGGTATCTCGTCTGGTCCGGATGCTTTTCCGCTACTAAGTGATAGCAGTTGTTTTTCAATTCCGATATCGTTTATTTCAATATTTTCCATTTTGGCGTCCGTGCGACGGCTGAAGTCAGGGACCGTGTTACGATTTTCCGCAGTGAAACAGTTTCGGAACACTGAATTCAGTATTTCTGCCTTTCTTCGGTCGTCCTCTGTTTCGGTGCCATCGTGGTCAACGAGTGACTGAATAGGGGATTTAGATCCGCTTACCGATTTTACATATGACCAAAACTTTTTAGGGTTCTTGTTTAGATTGTTTGCCAATGTTTTATGTTCGAATTCGTTGAATGCTTCTCTCATTGCTCTCTTTACGCTCTTTTTCGCTTCGTTCAGCTTTTCCTTATCGGCTATGATTCGACTACTCTTAAACCTATGATGAAGCTTTCTTTGTTTCCGTAGTACCTTTCGTACATGATTGTTATACCACGGTGGATCTTTCCCCTCGCTTTGGACCTTAGTCGGTACGAACTTATCTAAGGCGTACTGGACGATGTTTCTGAATTTTTTCCATTTTTGTTCCACATCCTCTTCCTCAGAAATGAACGTTTGATGGTGGTCACTCAGATATTCTGCGATTTGTGCCCTATCACTCTTGTTAAGCAAATATATTTTCCTTCCTTTCTTGGCATTTCTTATTACACTTGTAGTCATTGATGCAACCACTGACTTATGATCACTGATACCTTCTTCTACATTCACGGAGTCGAAAAGTTCCGGTCTATTTGTTGCTATGAGGTCTAAAACGTTAGCTTCACGAGTTGGTTCTCTAACTATCTGCTCGAAGTAATTCTCGGACAAGGCAGTCAGGATAAAGTCACAAGAGTCTCTGTCCCTGGCTCCAGTTCTGATTGTGTGACTATCCCATTCTATACCTGGTAGATTGAAGTCTCCCCCTATTACAATAGTATGATCACGAAACTTCTTCACGACGTTCTGCAGGTTCTCTCTGAGGCGCTCAACTACTGCGGTTGCTGATGCAGGTGGTCTATAGAAGCATCCGACTATCATATCTGACCCACCTTTGATACTTAACTTAACCCAGATTATTTCACATTCGCATTCGCTAATAACTTCACTGGATATTATTGAATTCTTTACTGCTATAAATACTCCTCCACCATTGGCGTTTATCCTATCCTTGCGGTATATATTCCATTCTGTGTCTAGGATTTCGTTACTGTTCACTTCCGGTTTTAACCAACTTTCCGTTCCTAATACTATATGCGCACTATTTCCTTCAATAAGAGATACTAATTCAGGAACCTTGCCCTGGATACTCCTGCAGTTTACCAATATTACGTTAACTTTTCCTGTTTTTGGTCTCTGAGGACGGACGTTCTTTATCAACGATGATAATGTCCTCTCTGGTAAGCCGTCAGGTATTTTATCGTTTCGCCCAAGGGGGGGTCCCTCTAACCTAAAAAACCCCCGTGTGCACGCCACACGTACTCTGCTACCCTAGTAGCTGCTTCCGGTGTGTAGTGCACGCCTGACCTGTCTAGGGGGGCCCTACAGTTCTCCACCCAATAACGGAGGTCGATGAATTTGCAACCATTATAGTCGCAGAGTCGTCTGAGCCTCTGGTTTAGACCCTCCACACGGCTCCAAACCAGAGGACCGCGATCGACTCTGGGCACTATGCTGCAGATATTAAGCTCAGCTTGCACTCCGCGTGCGATGCTGGTTGTCTTCACCAAATCATCCAGCCGCCGGAAGGAACCAAGGATGGCCTCAGAACCCAAGCGGCAGGCGTCATTCGTTCCGACATGTGCTACTATCTGCAGCCGGTCACACCCAGTGCGTTCAATAGCTGCCGGAAGGGCCTCCTCCACATTACGGACGAGACCCCCCGGCAAGCACACCGAGTGCACACTGGCATTCTTCCCCGACCTACCCGCTATTTTCCTAAGGGGCTCCATAACCCGCCTAACGTTGGAGCTCCCTATAACTAATAGGCCCGCCCTCTGTGACTGTCGGGACCTTGCCGGAGAATCGGCCACTGGCCCAACAGGCGAGGCATCCTGTGGTAGCTCGGAAACGATGTCATCACCACTAGGAAGCACCCCGTACCTGTTGGAAAGGGGTAAGGCAGCTGCCACGCGGCCAGATCCCACCTTCGCCTTTCGGCCAGGCACGCGCGAGCCCACCACTGTCCGCCATTCACCCTGGAGTGATGGCTGACCGGTAAGATGCTCACTGCCGGAAGACGCAGCGACATCAGGGGTTCCATGTGATTCCAAGGCCACCGAAGTAGGCATAGGTCTCACCACAGTTGCCCCAACGCCACTACGAGCCGACGCCTGCGCCTCGAGCTCGATGAGCCTAACAGACAAAGCCTCCACCTGCCCCCGAAGAGTGGCCAATTCTCCTTGCGTTTGCTCACAACAACCACAGTCCCTACACATGACTTTGTTTACCCTACTCAATACGGTGACAAATTCCCAAGATAATCTTCTGATGAGCTACTCTGATAATCAAGAAACACTCACTGAAATACGAGGCGCGAAAACTACGCTAGGTTTTCCCAGAAAAACTATTTAAAAGCTAAGCGCAGCAAATAAGTACAAAAACGCTTTATACAAACAGTACTCGCTGCTGCTGGTGCTCTCGCTCTGGCTGTCACAAGACAACTGCTGATTCAAGTGACTAGTGGCTAACGGCCGCGAAACAAACAAAAGACGGTTTTAGGGCGCTTTCTGTTCTAAACGATCAAGAAAACACTAAGAAATCTAACACGAAAACTACGTAAAGTTTTATCAAGAACTGTTAGTTACTATGCAGAGCAGATAAACACAAATAGAATCCCTTCCTTAGTGGAAGGTCGTAAACAAAATGCAAAATAAACGCTTTATACAAACAGTACTCGCTGCTGCTGGTGCTCTCGCTCTGCCTGTCACAAGACAACTGCTGATTCAAGTGACTAGTGGCTAACGGCCGCGAAACAAACAAAAGACGGTTTTAGGGCGCTTTCTGTTCTAAACGATCAAGAAAACACTAAGAAATCTAACACGAAAACTACGTAAAGTTTTATCAAGAACTGTTAGTTACTATGCAGAGCAGATAAACACAAATAGAATCCCTTCCTTAGTGGAAGGTCGTAAACAAAATGCAAAATAAACGCTTTATACAAACAGTACTCGCTGCTGCTGGTGCTCTCGCTCTGCCTGTCACAAGACAACTGCTGATTCAAGTGACTAGTGGCTAACGGCCGCGAAACAAACAAAAGACGGTTTTAGGGCGCTTTCTGTTCCAAACGATCAAGAAAACACTAAGAAATCTAACACGAAAACTACGTAAAGTTTTATCAAGAACTGTTAGTTACTATGCAGAGCAGATAAACACAAATAGAATCCCTTCCTTAGTGGAAGGTCGTAAACAAAATGCAAAATAAACGCTTTATACAAACAGTACTCGCTGCTGCTGGTGCTCTCGCTCTGCCTGTCACAAGACAACCTCAGCGATACCTGATTTAATTCGACTACATTCCATTATCCTCGTTTTTCTTTTGTTAATGTTCATCTTATATCCTCCTTTCAAGAGACTGTTCATTCCGTTCAGCTGCTCTTCCATGTCCTTTGTTGCTTCTGACAAAATTACAATGTCCGCGGGAAAACTCAGTTTTTATTTATTCTCCCTGGACTTTAATTCCTACTGCAAATTTTTCTTTTGTTTCCTTTACTGCTTGCTCAATATACAGATTGAATAACATCGGGGATATGCTACAGCCCTGTCTTACTCCTTTCTCAACCATTGGATCTATTTCTTGGCCCTCGACTGTAAATAGCACTTCGCTCCCTGTATTTTGCCTCTGCCATCTTTAGAATTTGAAAGCGAGTATTCCAGTCAACGTTGTCAAAATCTTTCTCTAAGTCTACAAATGCTATAGACGTTGGCTTCCTTTTCTTAACATATCTTGTATGAGGAGTCGTACGGTTAGTATTGCCTCGCGTGTTCCTAAATTTCTCTGGAATCCAAAGTGATCTTCCCCGAATCGGCTTCTACCCGTTTTGCCGTTCATCTGTAAAGGATTGGTGGCAGTATTTTGCACCCGCGACTTATTAAACTGATAGTTCGGTAATTCTTACAACTATCAGCACCTACTTTCTTTGGAACTGGCATTATTATATTCTTCTTGAAGTGTAAGGGTATTTCACCTATCTCATGCAACTTGGTCACCAGATGGAAGAGTTTTGTCAAGGCTGGCTCTTCCAAGGCTATCAGCAGTTCTGTCGGAATGTTGTCTATTTCCGTAGCCTTGTTTCGAGTTAGGTCTTCCAGAGCTCTGTCAATTCTTCACGCAGTATCATATCTCCCTTCTCATCTTCATCTACATCCTCTTCCATTTCCATAATATTGCCCTCAAGTACATGTTCCTTGTGTAGACCCTCTCTGTCTACTCCTTCCACCTTTCTGCTTTCCCTTGTTTGCCTAGGACTGGTTTTCCATATGAGCTCTTTGGATTAATACAGGTGGTTCTCTTCTCTTCAAAGTTCTCTTTAATTTTCCTGTAGGGGGCATCGATCTTACCCTTGGTGATATATGCTTCTACATCCTTACTTTTGTCCTCTAGCCATTCCTGCATAGCCACTCTGCATTCCTGTCGATCTCATTTTTGAGACGTTTGTATTCCCTTTTGCCTGCTTCATTTACTACATTTTTATATTTTCTCCTTTCATCAATTAAATTCTATCTCTGTTCTGTTCCTCAAGGTTTTCTACTGGACCTCGTCTTTTTACCTACTTGATCACGTGCTGCCATCAGTATTTCATCTCTCAGAGGTACCAAATATTCTTCCGCTGTGTTCCTTTCACCTGTTCTTGTCAATCGTTCTCTAATGCTCCCTCTGAAACCCTCAACAACCTCTGGTTCTTTCAGCTTATCCAGGTCCCATCTCCTTAAATCTCGACCTTTTTGCAGTTTCTTCAGTTTTAATATAGAGTTCATAACCAATAAATTGTGGTCAGAGTCCACATCTACCCCTGGAAATGTCTTACAATTTAAAATCTGGTTTCTAAATCTCTAACCATTATAAAAGCAATCTGAAATCTTCCCGTGTCTCCATGTTATTCTACGTACGTATACAGCCTTCTTGCACGATTCTTAAACCAAGTGTTAGCTATAATTAAATTATGTCCTGTGTAAAATTCTACCAGGCAGCTTCCTCTTTCATTCCTTTTCCCCCAAGCTAATTGGCATATAGACTTTTACGACTTCCTGTCTATCTTGCCTACAATAATGCGTTCACTATGCTATTCGGAGTAGCTAATCTGTGTTCGTATTATTTTATTCATTATCAAACCTTCTTATGCGTTACCCCTATTTGATTTTATATTTATTACTCTGCATTCACCTGACTAGAAATCCTGTTTCTCCTGCCACCGAACGTAACTAATTCCCAGCATATCTAACTTCAACCTATCCATTTAAGTTTTTAAATTTTCTAGCGTACCAGCCGATTAAGGGATCTAACATTCCAAACTCCGATACGTAGAACACAAGTTCTGTTTCTCCGGATAACGACGTCTTCCTGGGTAGTCCCGACGCAGAGATACGAATGTGGGACCATTTTACCTCCGGAATATTTTAGCCTAGAGGATGTCATAATTTAACCATACAGTAGAGCTGCAGGCACTTGGGAAAAATTACGGCTGTAGTTTCAACCGTTCGCAGCACCAGCAGAGCGAAGCCAATTTGGTTGATGTTACAAAGTCAGTTCAGCCAATGGTCCAGACTGTTGCCCCTGCAACTACAGAAAAGGCTACTGCCCCTCTTCAGGAACCACTTGTTTGTCTGCATCTGTCATGGCGTTTTAATGTATTTCTACTTCGTTGCTAAATCTATTCGCAACATACCTTACAAGCGGTATCCATGTATACCACTGAATATGCTTGCAAAATTGCATCATTGTGAGACACATAGTTCGGAGATATGTTCCATTTATTTTTTATTTAATGATTTATTTAATGTATCAAGATTTCGGCCACCAGGCCCTCTCTTGCACGCATCCAGGAATTCTACATATTTTATATTAGATGTATTATGTTCGAAATTATGAGAAAAATGGAGGTCACCTATAGAGAAATGTGGGTAATATATATGTACAAGTGCCAAGAAAGAACTATAAGAGAGGAAGACAAAGAATGAAACGCTCGAGTTACGTGGTATTTCGCCCCTACTGTTGAATCTATACATTGAAGAAGTGGTGACCAAAATAAGAGTGGAATTGAAGTTCAAGGTGAAAGGATACCACTGATAAGATTCGCTGATGATATTGCTATCATCACTGAAAGTGAAGAAGAATTACAGGATCTTCTGAATGGAATGAACAATGTAATGAGCGCAGAATATGGATTGAGTGTAAATCGAAGAAAGAAGGAAGTAATGACAAGTATCGAAAATGAGATCAGCAAGAGACTTAACATAAGCATTGATGATCACGAAGTAGATGAAGTTAAGGAATTCTGCTACCTAGGCAGCAAAATAACGTACTATGGATGGAGAATGGATGACATAAAAAGCAGACTAGCACTAGCAAAAAAGGGCATTCCTGTCCAAGAGAAATCTACTAATTTCAAACATAGGACTTAATTTTGGAAGAGATTTCTGACAATGTACTTTTTGAGCACAGCACTGTATGGTGGTGCAACACAGACTGTGGGAAAACCAGGATAGAAGAGAATCGAAGCGTTTGAGATGAGGGGCTACAGAAGAATGTTGAAAATTAGGTTGACTGATAATGTAAGGAATTAGGAGATTCTCTAGAGAATTGGCGAGGAAAGGAAGATATGAAAAGCACTGATAAGAGGAAGGGGCGGAATGGTAGGATAGCTGTTAAGGCATTCTTGTAACTTCCATGGTACTAGAGGAAGTTGCAGAGGGTGAAAACTGTAGAGGATACAGAGATCGGAATTCATTGAGCAAGTAAGTAATGACGTAGGTTTCAATTGCTACTCTGAGATGAAGAGGTTGGCACAGGATAGGAATTCGAGGTGGGTTCTTCAGTCCAGTCAGAAAACTGAAGGATGAAAAAAAATCATAATAAACTTGTGATACTACATTTAGAAATTAATAATTACAATTGAACAGGTAAAAGTTCCCCTCCATAACTGAGTAGTCGGCGCGGTTGAGTTCCATGCTGAGGTCCCGGGTTCGATTCCCGGTGTTGCTAGGTATTTTTCCTTTGGGGTGGGACTGGAAACGAGTGCACTCAGGCTCATGCTGCCAACTGAGAAGTTTACTTGACCGCGTAGTAGCGGCTGCAGGTCACAAAACTCACACCGAGAGAGCAGTCTGCTGACCTCACCCCTCCATATTGCACCCAATTAAGCATTTAGCATGACACGGACGATATCGATGAACCCCCAGAGTCTGTAGATGGGGTTTGCGTTAACGTTTTACGGATTAAAAAAACACGTGATAAATTTAACATCCTCGTCAGTGAATGATACTGATAGCGGCTCGGAGGCATCGCAGTCCAGCAGTGAAGCTCGCCACCAGAGGTGCGGAGGGCGTGGCAAGTGGGCCCACCTGCTCATAGCAACAGGCTAAGTAAGCTGCCCCGGCCAGTCTGCTATAGTATGCCCATGTGTTCCAATCAAGCCTACTCTGGACTTCGAGTGTCTGCTTACCGCCGCTGGGGTTCCTTCTGTGGACGAGCTATCCTTCTGTGACGAGCTTGGTTTGTTTACGGATAATGCGTTCACAACAGCGTCGCGTCAAAAAAAACAAGTACATCAATAGAATCAGATTTTCACTCTGCAGCGGAGTGTGCGCTGATATGAAACTTCCTGGCAGATTAAAGCTGTGTGCCCGACCGAGACTCGAACTCGGGACCTTTGCCCTTCGCGGGCAAGTGCTCTACCAACTGAGCTACCGAAGCACGACTCACGCGCGGTACTCACAGCTTTACTTCTGCCAGTACCTCGTCTCCTACCTTCCAAACTTTACAGAAGCTCTCCTGCGAACCTTGCAGAACTAGCACTCCTGAAAGAAAGGATATTGCGGAGACATGGCTTAGCCACAGCCTGGGGGATGTTTCCAGAATGAGATTTTCACTCTGCAGCGCAGTGTGCGCTGATATGAAACTTCCTGGCAGATTAAAACTGTGTGCCCGACCGAGACTCGAACTCGGGACCTTTGCCTTTCGCGGGCAAGTGTTCGCAGGAGAGCTTCTGTAAAGTTTGGAAGGTAGGAGACGAGGTACTGGCAGAAGTAAAGCTGTGAGTACCGGTCGTGAGTCGTGCTTCGGTAGCTCAGTTGGTAGAGCACTTGCCCGCGAAAGGCAAAGGTCCCGAGTTCGAGTCTCGGTCGGGCACACAGTTTTAATCTGCCAGGAAGTTTCAAGTACATCAATAGTTAGAATTCGGTGCTAGCAGCACTGGATGTGAGAAGAAGAGGTGGAGGAGGGTGGGAAAAAGGAACGTGACAACACCCAGTTAATGAATAAAAGGGAAAGGGATGTGGCATGAATCATAGAGAAAGGAAAAGAGAAAGGAACGTACGAGCATTGGATATACTACGAGAGTTGGAACTTAAATAGTGGCAACTATTTATTCACAACCGATACAAAAGTGTTACATGTTTGCACCTGTTACTGTCCTTCAAAGTAGTCACCAGCGTTGTGTAGAACCCGTTGTCAGCAATGTGGAAGGCGTAGTATACCGTTAGCAGAGTTGTTCTGTTGATGGTGCGAATGGAGCGGTCTACTGCCTGTCGAATCTTTGGAACAGTTCTGAAGCCAGTGCCACAAAGTGGTTCCTTCATCTTCGGAATCAAATCAAAGTCACCATCACCTGCGACCAGCTTTGCGAAAGAAATGGCGACACTTTCTGCGCAGCCCACCCATCATTTTGCACGACAATGCGCGGGTGCATACAGCGCAAGCCGTTTCTGCTCTGTTCGCTCGATGGGACTGGGAAGTACTGTACCATCCATCATGCTCCCCAGACTTAAGTCCTTGATTTGATTCCGAAGATGAAGGCTGTAGACCGTTCCAATCGCTTCCACATCGCTGGAAACGGGTTCTACACAACGCTGGTGATTACTTTGAAGGACAGTAACAGGTGCAAACATGTAACTCTTTTGTATCGGTTGCGAATAAATAGTTGCCACTATTTAAGTTCCAACCCTCGTATTTGACAGAGAGGAAGATGGCTATATACGTTAATTTTTGGGGAAGTATGAAATGGGGGTGACAGAAGGATATTCTACGACTTGTTCTTAAAAACAACAGGGCATTAAATTGTGCAAAAGGTGCACGGCAGCCATGGAGATTGCGAATGTTTTTGTTTTATGAGTGGGTACAACCAGGATAATAGATAAATGGGATCTTGAGTATCTGTTACGGTGGCATTTGTCTCTGATGCGAAGTAATGGAGTGCTTGCATACTGAGGAGCCAGTCAAGTAGACGTAACGTGTGGTAATCATGTACCTTGTCTGGCCACAACCACTGTAATTGGGAATATGAAGCACTGTCATTAGCCATGTGGTATCGATAGTTGATGTGGCCAATAAATACAGTCAGACATCTACACAAAGGTAACATATTAGTAAGTTTGCTTTACACATTGTACGTAGGCTGTCAGTGGGCATACTGGAACAGGCAACGATTTTATCTCAAAGTTAGTGATACAGTAGTTTACACGTTTGGGCTACTTATCTGTATATTCGTGGTCATGCCCCATTCCTGTACCTCCGGGGACTCACCAGCCATTGATCAAGATCGTCCAGGGGAATTCCCCACTTCTGCCTCACACCACCTCCTAGACCAAACAGACTCAAGAACCCATTCCCCATCTTCACCTTTTGTAGGAGGGGCACTTGTTTGGGTGGCTTCACTCTGGACCTATGCAGGAATCTGCTGTGCTTACTTGTTAATAAGAAATTAATGTCATTGTAATTACATTAAGTCACATCACTTGAGATCTATGTTTTAATAAAAAAAATTAATTTAATTTTTGCCATTCGGCGCATCATCAGGGACCACACACAGGCAGATTAGTAAGTACTCTCAATCTTTCATCTTATCCACATACTTTACTATTTTTGGTATTTTTCCATATTTTCCACAGTTTTATATATTTTCCACATTTTTACTACCTTTCGTATTTTTCTGCGATTTTATCTAATAACGTGAGTTCTGTCCCACTGCTCTCACTGCACATCACGTCAACATCTCATCGCGTCGTGATATCGCGCCAATGTGACGTCACGTGACGTCGACGTCGTGACGCTCTGGATGAATCACAATGCAATGTTTGTCCAAAAGTACTCAACCATTTATTGTTGCTAAGCCATCACTGCATCAGTAGTATGTGTGTGTGTGTGTGTGTGTGTGTGTGTGTGTGTGTGTGTGTGCTTGTACGTGTGCGTGTGTATCGTCGTAGTGCATATGTTAGGAAAGAACACGTTCCCCTATTGGTAGGAATGATGCCATATTCCGCAAAATTAATGACGCCATATCAGATTCTGTAAGCAGCGCAGGTTTATCGATTTCCCGCGGAGACAGAAACAGGTTTCAAAACCTCAATTTTTTCTACTCTGTTGAGTTCAGAAGCAACAACATCGCAAGTGGCATGGGATACCGGACGAGCGCGGTAAAACTTAGGTTCTGCATTGTCTTTGAACGTAATATGCGCTTGAAAATTCTTCCCGTGTTCCAGTGTGCCGTCGAACAAATGTCCATATTATTCAGACAGTTGATGGATACTGGCAAGGGAAAGTTGGGAATCAATAGCATGCACATGAGAAACATTCACGCCAAAAATATTGGGACTAGACTGTAACTATGTTGCTTGCAAAGCACACGTTCCGAGTATCGAGATACTTTCGTCGTTGTGGGCGGTGAGGAGCAGGTGTGATTTTTTGCAGTTGAGTGTTCCAATTGCTGACAAGTATTTTGATTAATCAATATGACTGAAGAACCAGTATGTAACTGCACTGCAAGTCTGCAGAGAGGCGAACAATTTGTGGTTTGTTCACTGAATGTGATCACCTGTTCTGATTTTCGAAAGACTGTCTTGGAATTGTTGTAGGAAAATTGTAATAAAAAGTAAATACTTTAGGATTAAAGGAGACCACTCACTGTAAAACAGAAGCTTCGAGTTGTCCATAGGCACACACAATAAAAATTTTCTAGCTTTCTGAGCTATCCTTTGACGAGCTAGAGTAAAATACACACACAAATACGCGCGTACACATACTTATGTCCCTACATGGTGGCAGCATCATGTAGGGGCATAGGTTGTGTGTGTGTGTGTGCGTACTCTAGCGCGTCAAAAGATGATGACTCCAAAAGCTAGCAAGTTTTCCTTCTTTCGTGTGTGCCTGTGGACAACTAAATGCTTCTGCTTTTCTCTCTGAGTGGTCTCTTTAATTTTAAAATATTTGTCTCAGCTGTGATTGACGAAGCGTTTAGCTGTGTATCTGCTAAAGGAGATCAGAATGACGGAAGTCTTCCACTGTGCACTCTGCTGTGCTATTACGTCGCTTTCGTCTGTGGTACCTGTGTGGATTTCCAGGAGGAGTGTGTACAGATCCACAATGAGAGACTGTGTTTTCTCAAATGGACAAACGTGTGGAACAGAAATTACTGGTCGTCTGCATGCACATGGCCGTGCGCCCCTGTTTTATGGCGGGGTCGGTATTCTGCGTGGTGAAAGAATCAGTTTTTGCGGTCATGCATCTGTGGTATCACAGATCGATGCCATCTTCACTGGCGACTCACAGTTGCAACGTTTCAGACAGACGAAGAGTCCTGCCGAATCCAGTGATGCGCGCTCGGTGAGCCAACGCTACAGCGGCTCTGTCTACGAGCACCATCTGCCGCTGCAACATAGGACGGCCGGCGGCAGCTACACGGCCCAGTCTCAGTCGCAATCTTCGACATCTTCAGTCTGTCAGCCTTCAACAGTTCGATCGTGCATTAGCAGCGAGAGTCTGACACTACACTACGTTCTTTTGCAATAGGTGGAATTTATTGCTGCTTGTAGTTTCGTTAAGTTTCTGCACAAGGCATGGAGAGAGTTACACTACCGGCCATTAAAATTGCTACATCACGAAGATGACGTGCTACAGACAGGTAGAAGATGCTGTGATATGCAAATGATTAGCTTTTCAGAGCATTCACACAAGGTTGGCGCCGGTGGCGACACGTACAACGTGCTGACTTGAGGAAAGTTTCTAACCGATTTCTCATACAAAAACAGCAGTTGACCAGCGTTTCCTGGTGAAACGTTGTTCTGATGCCTCATGTAAGGAGGAGAAATGCGTACCATCACGTTTCCGACTTTGATAAAGGTCGGATTGTAGCCTATCGCGATTGCGGTTTATCGTATCGCGACACTCCTGCTCGCGTTGGTCGAGATCCAATGACTGTTAGCAGAATATGGAATCGGTGGTTTCAGGAGGGTAATACGGAACGCCGTACTGGAGCCCAACGGCCTCGTATCACTAGCAGTCGAGACGACAGGCATCTTATCCGCATGGCTGTAACGGATCGTGCGGCCACGTCTCGATCCCTGAGTCAACAGATGGGGACGTTTTCAAGACAACAACCATCTGCACGAACAGTCTGACGACGTTTGCAGCAGCATGGATTATCAGCTCGGAGACCATGGCTGCGGTTACCCTTGACGCTGCATCACAGACAGGAGCGCCTGCGATGGTGTACTCAACGACGAACCTAGGTGCACGAATGGAAAAACGTCATGTTTTCGGATGAATCGAGTGTCTGTTTACTGCATCATGATGGTCGCATCCGTGTATTGGTTACGCGTCTCGGTCACCTCTTGTTCGCATTGACGGCACTGTGAACAGCGGACGTTACATTTCAGATGTGTTACGGCCGGTGGCTCTACCCTTCATTCGATCCTTGCAAAACTCTAAATTTCTGCAGGATAATGCACGACCGCATGTTGCAGGTCCTGTACGGGCCTTTCTGGATACAGAAAATGTTCGACTGCTGCCCTCGCCAGCACATTCTCCATATCTCTCACCAATTGAAAACGTCTGGTCAATGCTGGTCGAGCAACTGGTTCGTCACAATACGCCAGTCACTACTCTTGATGAACTGTGGTATCGTGTTGAAGCTCCATGGGCAGTTGTACCTGTACACGCCATCCAAGCTCTGTTTACTCAATGTCCAGGCGTATCAAGGCCGTTATTACGGCCAGAGGTGGTTGTTCTGGGTACTGATTTCTCAGGATCTATGCACCCAAATTGCGTGAAAATGTAATCACATGTCAGTTGTAGTATAATATATTTGTCCAATGAATACACGTTTATCATCTGAATTTCTTCTTGGTGTAGCAATTTTAATGGCCAATAGTGTATAAGTTAGGGGAAACTTTTGTTTGCCGTGTTTAAGTGTTCGCTAATCATTTCTGCTCTTGACCAGTTTCGATACGACAACAGTTGCTGCACCACTCTGCAGCCCAACTCTTCTTACTGACATGAACGAAACAGCAGACAACAACAACATGTCACACAAGACTTCAGAACGTTGGAATGAGCCGAGGAGGGGGCTAACAACGTCGTGCTTTGTGGGTATCGTTGCTTGTGGTAGCGGTTGTCGTGTGCCCTGCGAAATAAGGCTACTTCGAGCTATCCGCAGTCGGCATTGCAACAACAGGCACATTAAGGTCACATTCAGTGAAGTATTGAACTTCCTCAGCTGCGACTACTTTAGGCACGTCATTAATACCAGGCTCGCCTTATTCCGTTATTAGGAAGGTTTTCAATAAGGGCATCACGATGCATTTCGTCTCAAAATCAGGCTTCGCAAAAGCTGTTGAATTTAGAGTTCCTAGTCATGCCACCTGCCGTTCATGACTAGACGCTGCTGCTACGGTCGCAAGCTCGAATCCTGCCTCAGGCATGGATGTGTGTGATGTCCTTGGGTTAGTTAGGTTTAAGTAGTTTTAAGTCTAGGGGACTGATGACCTCAGATGTTAAGTCCATAGTGCTTAGAGCCATTTGAACCATTGAGGCCTCTTTCAAACTCTGTCAGATGCTGATAACGTTGTCTCAGACGGTCCACGGCATGTGCCCTTTACAGTGATGATTCAACATCTGACGCCGTTCACGTCGCTTCTAAGTACTACTAGGCCTCGTAACAACATTAAAGCACTCTGGTGGCTGTTATACCTGTCGCAGAGAACAGAAGCTCCCATAAATCACATATGGTGTGATGTTAAGTCCCACAGTGCTCAGAGCCATGCCCTTGAGTTCAGTAGTCCACTCGTTGTAAGTCATTACTATGACGACGCATATGAAAAAGTTTGAAGGAAGCGGCAGCTTAATGAGTCTGTGTTTCGAATAATGTCTTCATAGGGTAAGGTTTGGAGCTGTAAGGGAACAACTTGCGACACAATCAGAAAATTCGCACTTCTATCCACGAAAGAAGAAAGAGCGTCGTGATTCACCTGATATGCTCTATGCAGCAAAGTGTTGCTCTAGCTGCAGACGGTAATCTGTCCCTTCCTCTCGTTGTGCATCAAAAGAGAGGAAGGGAGGAGGCGATAGCACCTAGCCACTGGCATTCAGTGATTCATTTATTGTTTATTGGATTTGTTGCGTTTCCATCAATCTGCCAATAGTTTCCAGCAAGGAGGTAATTTGTTGGCTTTGAAACTGAATGAGGCTGTTAGGTATTGCTCTCCAGAAGTTGCCACTGCATACATACCCACAAGCTTGAGTTGCTTGAAATAGATAAAGTTCCACAAACAAAAGTTAGGAAGGAATATTACGTTTTGCCGAACACTGCCAACTCAGACTCGTCGCCAGTTGATAACTATTGTGTCGGTAGCTGAGGTGGTCAATAAATATAATCAAGCATCTACAATAAAAGGTGACACATTAATACCTTTATTTACACTATGTAAATTTAATAATCAAGTTATACGTAACATCGAATGACGTAGGTTCTTCTGTGGTGCTGATTTATGACACTAACGTTCTTGCTTGTCAGATAGTCTTGAATGCTGATGAACTTCTGTGCGTCTCTGAGACGTTGTAATTCCCAGTACCATCGTGCTACACTGATGTATTGATCTCACAGCAGTCCTCCGTACTAATATTGATGAGTGTGTCAGCGCACTAAATCTGCTTAAAAGAACGCAGCGGCCAATAGGCGTCGCACACAGTTAGGTCACGTGGTTTTAGCATCCTCTGGCACCACCGGATGGATAACATCGAGCGATGGATGATCGATGCTTGCCCGGCGGCATGTTGTCTGGACACCTACAAGTGGCTTTCTCGCTTAGCTGTAAGCGGTGTGCTGCGCTCAAATGCTATCGCTGAAGAAATCGTTAATATCGCAGTCCTCCTGCCGTAACTGCAACAAAGAATGTTACAAAAAACAACGTAAGATGAAGGAATTACCCGAATGGGACGGAAATCGGTAGATGTGATGCTCATATACAAACAAATGATTCCAGTTTCATAAAAACTGGTTGATTTATACAAGAGAAAGCTTCAGAAATTCAGCAAGTTAATAATAACGACGACAGGCGAAGGTTAGTATAGATTCGTGCGCCTGTGAAAAGATCTATGTGCGAAGCATACAACAACTACCACCGCCACATCTTAGCACAAGATCTGTCAGAGAACCCGAGAAAATTCTCGTCTTATGTAAAATCGCTAAGTGGGTCTAAGGCTTCCATCTATCCTTTGTTGCCCAGTCTGGTGTGGCAGTTGAAGATAGCAAACCGAAAGCCGAAGTTTTAAATTTCACGTTCAAGAAACCGTTCACACAAGAGAATCGTACAAATGTACTGTTATTTGACCATCGGGCACACTCCCGTATGGGTGACGTAGTAATAATCGTACCTGGCATAGAGAAACAACTAAAACCTAGTTCGATTTTAAAAAGAGTATTCTACGGCATTGCCCTCTTCCCTACCTTCCATTTATCGTGAATCTCTCGCCCAGCACAAAGTCCCAAGTGACTGGAAAAAAGCACAGGTGACTCCAGTAAATAAGAAGGGTAAAAGAACGGACCCACAAAATTACAGACCAATATCCCTGACTTCTGTTTGTTCCAGAATCCTTGAACATATTCTCAGTTAGAATAGAAAAAACTTTCCTGAGACTGAGAAGCATATGTCCACGAGCTAGCAGGGTTTTAGAAGCACTGCTCGTGCGAAACTCAGCTTGCCCTTCTTTCACATATACTGAGAACTATGGATGAAGAGCAACAGGCAGATTCTGTATTTCATTTCCGGAAAGCATTTGACACGGTACCCCATTGTGGTTTCACAGATAAGTGAGTTGCTCGAAGACTTCTTAAATCACAGAAGCCAGTACGTTGTCCTCGACGGCGAGTGTTTATCAGACTGGGGTATTGTCAGGAGTGGCCCAGGGAAGTACGATAAGACTGATGTTGTTGTCTATATACATAAATGATTTGGCGGACAGGGTTGGCAGAAGTCTGCGGTTATTAACTGATGATGCTTATGTACGGTAAGGTATCGAGATTGAGTGACTGTAGGAAGATACAAGACGAGTAAGATAAAATTTTCAATTGGTGCGATGAATGGCAGCTTACCCTAAATGTAAGTTAATGCGGATGAGTAGGAAGATCAAACCTGTAATGTTCGGTTGCAGTATTACTAGCGTCCTGCATGACACAGTGAAATCGGTTAAATATCTGGTCGTAACGTTGCAAAGCGTTATGAGGTGGAACGAGAAAATGAGAGTTGTGGTTCGGAAGGCGGATCGTCGACTTCGGTTTATTGGTAGAATTTTAGAAATGAGTGGTTCACTTGTAAAGGAGACAGCATATAGAACGCTAGTGCCACCTATTGTTGAATACTGCTCGAGTGTTTGGAATCCGTACCAGGTGGAATTGACCTGGAACACAGCAAAGCTATTCAGAGGCAGGCTGCTAGATTCTTTACCCCTAGGTTCGAACAGCACGTAAGTATTATGGAGATACTTCGGGAACTCAAATGGGATTCCCTGGAGGGAAGGCGACATTCTTCTCGAAAAACATTATTGAGAAAATTTAGACAACCGGCATTTGAAGCTGATTGCCGAACGATTCTACCGCCGCCAAAGTACGTTGCGAAGATAAGATACGAGAAATTAGGGCTCGTACATGGGCATATAGACAGTAGCTCTTCCCTCGCTCTGTGAGTGGAACAGGAAAGGAAATGACAAGTAGTGGTACACGCACCGAACGGTGGCTTGCGGAATATCTATGTAGATGTAGATATATAGATGTTGGTTTGCCTCTGGCCCAGCTGCAAGCAATTATCCTGCTTTGCATTGATTGACCATTCTTGGATGTCCTCCTTAGATGGTCAAAATCCCGAGCTCGTTGGAGGGCCCTGTCCACAGTACTTCAAACTTTCTCAATATGGGAGATATCCGGCGACGTTGCTGCCCAAGGCAGGGCTTGGCAAGCTCGAATACAAGCACTAGAAACTGGCCACGTGCGGGCGGCCGTTATCTTGCTGAAATGTATAGGAAAGGAAATCGGTGATTTATGGTTTACGTTAATCGATTGGGAGGAACCACAATAAACCTAAACCTGAATGACCGGACAGGAATTTGAACTCCGTTCTACCCGAGTGACAGCATAGTGCCTTAAGTAATGCTCCACTTCCCTAGAACATACTGTGTGGTGACATGTCACTTCTAAGACAGCTCGATACGGTCTGTTGGCTCATCTTCTAACAGTTGTAGCATTAAAAAAAAAAAACAAAAAAAAAACAAAGCAAAAACAATTATTAAGCAGACAGCTCACATGACTTCTTAGTATTCACATATTCAAGGAAAATATTCTGATAGCTGCCATAATTTTTTAAAATAGCCGAAACAGTTACTAAGCAGACAGTTAATTTGAGTTATTATTCATCATTTTAAAAATAATATTCTAACAGCTGTCGCAGATTTTTAAAATAGCCAAACATTTATTAACCGTGCAACTGAAACACTAAGTTTCTATGTACCAGCTCAACCCTCAGTTGTGTTTCAAGGACATCTCTATACGTCAGTACCAACTGTTTAAACCCAAAGACAGGAAAAAGCATAATCACCAGTATTTTCCGAGTCGGCAATTACCGCTGTCTGTCAACATTCCTAGGATTATTAATGTATTATGCGTTTTTATTGCTTAAGTAATTGGATGGTAAAAGAATTTTACTGAGTTTCTTTGGGTGGAAACATAATTTTCAATTTAGAGTTTATTTTTCCTGTCTGGGATACAAATTTTAGTGCTATTAACAATGGCCAACGTTTTCGGATATTGAGAGAAGCCCTAGGACGGAATTCTAATGAAGCAAAGGAACTGATTGTCATCCGGGCTATTTTTGCAGCGCAGCGTGCTTTTCAGAACTTAGCTTGCAATATCACCGAAGCCACTCAACGGTCTCGTGACCCTCCCAGCCGTTCAGCGATAATCACCACGTCGCGACTATTCTGCCTATCGTATTTCGCGCACGTGTGATACAATCTTCTGCTACTGTGGTTCCCTGTCAACGACCAGCGTTTTGCACTTGAAATGACATTGTTAATACTGGAATTTCAAGCGACAGTAACTCGGTTAGATGAAACTTCCAGTAAATATAATAACTGTCATTCGGTGTCTAAACCGCACTCAAGACAACATTATAGCGTTAACGTCACTTTTGTTTGAATCTTAGAAACAACTCAACGATGTTTTTCATAATTACCGCACTATATAACTTTTCTTTTTATACGAAGATTATGGAAACGATCCAAATGTACAAGTTGTTCCTGCTGACAAAGGTTGGGCCCCTAATTTTTATAGTTTTGTATACACCTGGTAAATTTTGAAGCGAAAAGAAGATGACCACTTTTCTTTGATCGAAAAATCGATAGCGTCATCTTTTCATTGCGCTGAGTAGCGTCTTTAAAGTCCATCTTTTATCTTACGCAAATACCTTGTGTAAAAGTGGGAAAAACAGCAACCCATCCGTCGTTTCGTGTATTTTTACTGTTTCGTCGACTTTTGAAGGCTATGTACGGTTACACATGCGTGCAATACCGCTATCACACTCTCAGGTGCTGGACTGATAATTAGTCAGACGCCACGGAGTTCTCAAACTTTCTTTGTGTGCAAGGTGCACTTTCTACGAGGGCAAGAAAAAAACTGTAGGAAATCTTTTAAAAATAAATTTTTTATTGGGAGAACAATATTGCAGGTAACATCATTTAGCCACATAATCTCGCTCAGTCCGTATCCACTTGGTCCATCTATTGACAAGCTCTGTAATTCAATCCTGGAAGACGCCTTGGGTCATCGTGTGCATCCACTCTTGCGCCACCTATACAACCTCGTCATCTGTCGGAAACTTGGATTCACGCAGGTATTACTTCATGTCGCGGTATTTATCAGTGGCTGCCACTATTCGCTGTTTGATCTTTAGGAGCGTAAAGACACTGTAGTGAATATTTCATCTTCTAAAACATTGTCAATATCAACTATACAGCAAAATATTGGCTTTTGAACCTGTTTGTTGTTTAGCAACATGAATGTTTCCACATCATGCTGTTTCGTTTAATCTCCGGTTGACAGTTGCGGACCCATGTCTTTTCAAAGATTGGTACGCGGCTAAGAAAGCCTTCTCTTTTCAAAGCGACTTAACTGTGGTTTTGACATTTCCAGACACTCCTGTTCGTAATTGCTGATGAGTCTTCCTGGCTGTGTGGCCGTGGCCGAAGATACTTTTCGGTTCCTGCTGTTTTGTCCAGAAATATGCTGGGCATCTTCGGATTTATTCCTGGCAATGATGAGTCCTGGCGACCGACCCAGTCAGCAAGACTCAGGGTCGCCAGGAGTATCTCCGAAGATGCCCAGCACATTTCTGGACAAAACAGCAGGAATCAAAAAGTATCTTGGACCACAGCCATGCAGCCCGGAAGACTCATCAGAAACTATGACATCCGGTCTTGAAAGCCTTCATAGTATGTTCCTATTAGTGTCTGTTAGTTGATGTGGTACCCAGTGACCACAAATTTATGATACTTTCAAGATTCATGGACGATTGAAACTGCCGAACCTTGGCTTATGTTCAGTTCATGCAGAATAGCATCTGTTCTGGCATGAGGATCATCATTCACTCAGCCGTCTCGATGTCCCTGTTGGAAGTGGAAGTCCTACCCGAACGCTCTTCGTTGCAGCTACGTTCACGCTCACTTATACGGCGATTTATCCGCTGGTAAATTTTTCGTTTGGACAGGAAACGAATCAGTCCAATTTATTCCTCTCTGCTTAGAGACATCGGGATATTCATAACAAAATGCTGTGAAATCGTTATGGATAGAACTGTTCACCATATCAACACAGCTAACGTACATACACAACAGTGAGGTTATAGCCATCCCATTGTTCAGTCAGTGCTGTTAAACTATATAGCAGAAGAATTGTCTTTTCATATTGACTTGACACGTGGTAGATATTATGTAACCAGTTCCAATCGGAACCGTTACGCACAGCGACCGTAGAATACAAGGAAGGAGAACGACATCTAACATATGCGAAGGATGAATAAAGTGGTATGTTTGCATGTCTCTCACTTCAACCATTTCGATTCATATGTCGGGGATAATCCTGGTTGCTCTCTGAACTTGGAAAAACTTGCTGGCGTGTTGTCACTATTTACAACAAAAATAATTCCCATGACCAGTTTGGGGTGGGGGGAGGGATGATGCCTTATACGAGCCGACTGTTGTCCTGTCATATTTATGGGGAAGTTCTGTGGTGAAGTTTAGTATGCTTGCAACGTGAAATACCACCTGCCAAGACACATACCCATATCATCCCATAATTTGAGAGGTTACTGCCATGACATATACCCATCTTCTTCCATAATTTGAGTGACTACGATGGCTCACTCTCTTACTGAGCACTTTGGTGTGGAAAATAATAAATTCTGTGTCATTCTTCACACTGTTGAAGACTGCATAGCGTTTTCCAAGCAAATCATTAAGGTTCCACTTCCTCCACTCACTAAGTTTCATTTGTGCGTCTCTTCAGAAATTTTCTGAGAAAATGCGTCAGGAGGATACGCATTTCACAGAGCTGTGTATCCGTATGATTAAAAGTTTATAACGAAGAACGGGTTCTTTCCTTACAAATACCAGGGTTCGCTGGAACAACTCCATGAAAAAAGATTGCCCGACATCAGCACATTCTCCAGTAAACTAGCAGTCAGTACCATAACGGATGCGGAATATGAGCATCTGGCGAATATTAGGCAGGAATTTGGCATCCCTAATTTAGGAGAATATGCAATATTATATAAGAACATTAATGTGAAACTGCTCACAGATGTTTCGAGAAATTACAGAGTGTGTGCGTCGACCCGTACACTCTGGATCCTGTCTGGGACGCAATGTTAAAAATACACGTGTCAGCATCGGACTCTGGACCGATGTTGACATGTTGGTCTTTATAGAAAGCAGGATTCGCTGGAGATTTTCCTAGTGTGTGCATAGGCATGCCAAGATGAATAACCTGCGAATGAGTGAGGAATACAAGGCAAGTTACACCCTTTGCTTGGATGTAAACAACCTACAGGCTTACAGGCACACCCTGTTAACATTCTCTTCAGTTGATGGGTTCCGATGGCAGTCTGATGACGAAATCGCCAGATTGGATAAGTTCTAAGATGTGGCTCCGGATTTTGGTGAAGGATATGTCATGGAGGCGAACATGGCATACTTCACTGATTTGGATGATGTGGACAGCGACTTGTTGCTGGTCTGCAGCGTTTAGTCCCACGCAGTGGTTCCATCCCCAAGCTGATGACAAAGCTGGGGAGATACATTCTGCACTAAAATGTCTCAGTGTCTCAGTTCGGAGATGAAACTTATAAGAGCCATCTACAGCTTCTCATTCAATAACGCAAGTTGAAGGAGTACATACATATAAATACCGAAAAGAAGGCTCTCGCGACATGTAACTTCAAAAATGATTTTTTAAAAGTAATGGACGATACAGCTATTGGAAAAACAATGAAAAATGTTAGAGGTGCCGCGAAATTGATTTAGTTTACCCTTAAGAGATGCGTTATGGATGAAGAGATGTATTGGCAGGCCTAATTTTGAGTGGGCCACGATCTTCAATAAAGAACTAGTTGGTAAGGAGATGGCTAAGCTTTCGTTGGAGTTCACGAAACCTGTCAATGTCGGCATATGTATTCTGGACATCTCCAAATCCCACATGTGCCGATTTTGCGATGAGCTTGCGAAGCCAAACTTCCCTGATCCAAAGTTGCTTTATATGGATACAGGCAGCTTCATCCACTAGGTGAAAGGCTGTGATCCATATGAAGTAATTAGTTATCATCTTAACGCATTCGACTAGTCTGGATATGCCTATAATTCTTAAAACAAGAAGGATATCGGCCTGATGAAAAACGAGATGAGTGGGTCGTGTATTGTCTTGTGGAGTTCGAGGGGCTCAAATCTAAAACGTACGCATATCATACAGCTACAGGTGCAACCGAGAGGTGGGCGAGTCGAGCGCCCTCAATGGTTCTCGCGATCAGAGACTGGGAAGATTGTCTACTCAACGGCGTTGATGGTGCTCCGCCAATTCTATAGTGCCCCGAGTAGTCTTTCGGTGGAGATGTCATGAGGTACATACTGCAACGCAGCTGAGAGTTGGTCTGTGGCGCCATGACGACAAACGGTTAATCAGTGAGGACGGGGCTGGGACCCTACTGTTCTCATAGTATTCACTTGAGTAATTGGAGATTATGATGGACGTTTACTTGAGTAAAAGAGTGAAAACTATACGTAGAAAGAAAACTGAACCCTATTAAAAGCCAGTCAGAAAAAATGAATGATCAGATGGAAAATATACACTCCTGGAAATGGAAAAAAGAACACATTGACACCGGTGTGTCAGACCCACCATACTTGCTCCGGACACTGCGAGAGGGCTGTACAAGCAATGATCACACGCACGGCACAGCGGACACACCAGGAACCGCGGTGTTGGCCGTCGAATGGCGCTAGCTGCGCAGCATTTGTGCACCGCCGCCGTCAGTGTCAGCCAGTTTGCCGTGGCATACGGAGCTCCATCGCAGTCTTTAACACTGGTAGCATGCCGCGACAGCGTGGACGTGAACCGTATGTGCAGTTGACGGACTTTGAGCGAGGGCGTATAGTGGGCATGCGGGAGGCCGGGTGGACGTACCGCCGAATTGCTCAACACGTGGGGCGTGAGGTCTCCACAGTACATCGATGTTGTCGCCAGTGGTCGGCCGAAGGTGCACGTGCCCGTCGACCTGGGACCGGACCGCAGCGACGCACGGATGCACGCCAAGACCGTAGGATCCTACGCAGTGCCGTTTGGGACCGCACCGCCACTTCCCAGCAAATTAGGGACACTGTTGCTCCTGGGGTATCGGCGAGGACCATTCGCAACCGTCTCCATGAAGCTGGGCTACGGTCCCGCACACCGTTAGGCCGTCTTCCGCTCACGCCCCAACATCGTGCAGCCCGCCTCCAGTGGTGTCGCGACAGGCGTGAATGGAGGGACGAATGGAAACGTGTCGTCTTCAGCGATGAGAGTCGCTTCTGCCTTGGTGCCAATGATGGTCGTATGCGTGTTTGGCGCCGTGCAGGTGAGCGCCACAATCAGGAATGCATACGACCGAGGCACACAGGGCCAACACCCGGCATCATGGTCTGGGGAGCGATCTCCTACACTGGCCGTACACCACTGGTGATCGTCGAGGGGACACTGAATAGTGCACGGTACATCCAAACCGTCATCGAACCCATCGTTCTACCATTCCTAGACCGGCAAGGGAACTTGCTGTTCCAACAGGACAATGCACGTCCGCATGTATCCCGTGCCACCCAACGTGCTCTAGAAGGTGTAGGTCAACTACCCTGGCCAGCAAGATCTCCGGATCTGTCCCCCATTGAGCATGTTTGGGACTGGATGAAGCGTCGTCTCACGCGGTCTGCACGTCCAGCACGAACGCTGGTCCAACTGAGGCGCCAGGTGGAAATGGCATGGCAAGCCGTTCCACAGGACTACATCCAGCATCTCTACGATCGTCTCCATGGGAGAATAGCAGCCTGCATTGCTGCGAAAGGTGGATATACACTGTACTAGTGCCGACATTGTGCATGCTCTGTTGCCTGTGTCTATGTGCCTGTGGTTCTGTCAGTGTGATCATGTGATGTATCTGACCCCAGGAATGTGTCAATAAAGTTTCCCCTTCCTGGGACAATGAATTCACGGTGTTCTTATTTCAATTTCCAGGATTGTAGTATACAGGATGAGAGGTAGTTAATACAGATCACTCCAAATATACCCAGATTGAATAATTATATCGAGGTGCAATTTTTGCCAAGTTGTAGCGGACAAGATGGCAAGTTTTCTGACGTTCGAAAGCAATTTTTTATCGTTTATAATCACCGAATTACGACGCTGACTTGGTTAATTTTCAGTGGAACTATATACTTCTTTCTATGTTATTTGCAAGAAGCTTCTAAGAGAACTTAACAACATAACACGTATGGGACTTAATCAAACAGTATTAAGATAACATCGCCACCAACCTCTGTCCCGCAGTCAGGAGATGAGATTCCACAAACTTCTGTCGTATTGTACCAGAAATAAGCAAGAAAAAAGCTCAGGTACGGCTATAACATCAAGTGCTCAAAATATTGACCCTGAGCACTGCTGCAAGCTATAAAGTCAGTCTAGAGAAACAATAGCATACGTTTAATTTCATCTGGAACTAACGGTAGCACAGGCCCGTGTTTTGAGGCATTTGATACCTTCGGGAGTTGTCGGTGTTTCCTAATAGACCTCTTGTTTTAATTTTTGCCACAGATAACAGTATAGAAGTGTTAAGTTTCGTGAGTGTGCAGACCATTTTGCGTTTCCTGAACCACGGTTTTAATGCCTTTCAAATGTTCTGTTAAGAGGTCATAATATGTGCAGAATTAGGGGATACCCGTCAGTTAGGTACGTTATTGATTACCTTAGGTCCAGTGGGATATCTTCCAATAACTGCGGTAGCACCATATCTTAGAAATTTGAAATTCTTAGCTGTATTTAGGTACCCATCAATAAACCAGTGACCAGTGATGAGGATTTTGAAGAGCATGCACCAAACGTTCATAGATCAAGATCGTTGATTTAATAAACTTCTTTGAGTCAGCATGAATTTTCAAGTAAAGGTTAGTGCAGTTTCCTAAGATTAGCTTACCAGTGGTTTGTAAACGACGCTTCTTCCTTAAATAAAATTTTGCATAGATATGTCACATCAATTTGCACTTTTCGTAGCTGACACTCACAGAACAGTAAAGAGTTTTGGAAGTCATTGCCATGACGCTGTAGAAGCATCGAAAAGTGAACAGGATGAAAGGCGATGGAATGTAACGTTCACAGAAAAACCGTTGGATTGATCTCTCTAGATCATAGGAGATGCCTTTTAATGACACATGCACTGTGCTGCTAAAATGTTAGTTTCATTTCTTTCATCAGTTGCTCTTCTTTTTCTGTGGAGTATTTCATTCTCCACACTTTCAGTTTCACAGATTGTGAGTGCTTGACAGGATCTGGATAGTCTTCAGTATATAACCGCACTGCTGCTCTAATACACTGGTGTCCAAAATTAAAGCAACAAACCGCTATTTCCCCGTACTGTATCTAATTCACGACATAATCATACCAACCGTCAACAGATGTCCACACAGTCGTGTTCTGCACGGAAGATGGCATTCCGATCTAACGGACAACCACGTCAGTAATGACAGCAGGGCACCCATCAAACTGGGTGGTATTTGTTGGGTAGCTCCACATCCACAATTGCTGTGTACATAGCCGCAGATGGTGTAGTATGGCACAGAGAAGACGCCTCCCTGACTCTCTGCAGTGGAGAAGAGTAGGGGAAATAGGCACGACAGTTGCAATCTGAGTTCTAGGCGCTCAGTCCGGAACCGCACGACTGCTGCGGTCGCAGGTTCGAATCCTGCCTCGGGCACGGATGTGTGTGATGTCCTTAGGTTAGTTAGGTTTAAGTAGTTCTAAGTTCTAGGGGACTGATGACCACAGTGCCCATAGTGCTCAGAGCCATCTGAACCATTTTTTAGTTGCCATCTGATGTGGCCCGATGGCTTAAGGTGAATCGTTCTGTTGTTTCTCGGAGGTGGCGACAGACTGTAGCGAGCGAAACTGTATCCCAAAGACCAAGGCAGGGCCTACCTCATGTGACATCAGAAAGAGGAGACGGTTGGCTGTAAGGGTACAACGGTACCGTCTTAGTACTGCACGGCAACTGGCATCTGACCTCGCAGTATCCACGAGGCAAACGGTGTACAGCAGTCTTCGGCAGAGTGGCCTTTACTGTCGAAGGCTGTATGTGTACCTCTGACGCGTCTTCGTAGAAGGGAACGTCTAGAGTGGAGCCGTCAATACGCCACCTAGACGATCAAACAGTGGACCAATGTTCTTTTCACATATGAGTCCTGAATTGGACTAGACAGCAAGTCTCGACGGATTCGCATCTGGAGAGAATGTGGAACACGATTTCAGGAGCCAAACATTGTGGAAAGAGACCGATGTCGAGAAGGATCCCTGATGGTGTGGACAGAGCTTATGTGACCCCTCGAACAACTCTTCATGAAATGGTGCGGGTGAATCGGTAAGGTTTAACTGCTGTCAGGTAATGTGACAAGATCTTGTGACCTCATGTGCGGTTGTTGCGAGGTGCTGTGGTCCCAGACTTCGTTTTGATGGACAATAATGTTCGACCTCATAGAGCACAGGTGGTTGATGTTTTATTGGAGACAGAAGATATTGCACACATGACGTGGCCTTCGCGCTCTTCCGATTTGAGTTGCATAGAAGATGTCTGCGATACACTACGGAGACGGACTGCATCACCCCAGGATCTACTAATCAATACTCAAGACTTACGAGCTGTTCTGCAGGAAGAATGGGCGTTACTGCCTCAACACGAGATTGATGACATCATTCACAGCATACCCCGTCGTTGTGAGGCCTGTACTGCTACCAGAGGTGCTCACACCCCTTACTATGCACAGAAATCAGTTGTCGCAACACATGTACAAATCCGTTAAGTTGGAAAAAACGAAGAACATTTTTGTCTTCCGTTATTCACGTTGCGGTTGATTACATTCTGTATTCTTTGCTTTGTTTCTGTTTTACTGTCGCTTGTTTATACTGTTTTGTGGCAAAATTTCCGTTTGTTCCTTTAATGTTGGAACCAGCGTAGTTTGGCGACATTCGCTGTAAATGATATTCACCCTTTTCGACTGTCTTATACATTGTGCAGTTCTCAATAGCTTTATGAGCAAATTATCTGGCTGCTACAACAGCAGAACATAGACTGACGAGCTTCAACCGCACACGTAAACACAAGAACCATACCTGAATTACACGTTTGCCTACATTTTGTATAATGGGAGAGATGTTTTGTGGAACCTCTTATCCTGACGGCTGGACAGTGATTTGCAGTGCTATTATCTTGATAATGTTGATCAAGTCTCATACATGTTACGTCATTAAAGTTCTCTTAGAAGCTTCGTTGAAATGCCACAGAAAATGTATGTAATCCCATTAGCAAATAAACCAAGTCGGTGTCCTAATTCGGCGACAATAAACGATAAAAATTACCTGCGAACGTCAGGAAGTTCACCATACTGTCCGCTATAACTTGGCGGAAACCACACCTCGATGTATTTTTTCATTCTGGATATATTTGGAGTGGTTTTTCTTAGCTGCCTCATCTGTATAGTTTCTTCTTCTTTAGTACTAGTTTTAGTATAGATAAATAGTATCTCTGTATGTATGTATCTCTGTAAATAATAGTGTTAGCTCATAAAAAATTATTATGCAGTATGCATGCAAGTCAGCTTTAAAGGGTAAAAAAGAATTTATTGTAAAAGCGGCTTTGAATTTATTGCAAATAAATAATAAATTAAAAATTAAAAATAGTTAGAAATAAACAAAAATGAGGAATTGGAAACAGAACTTTACTGTTAATAAATAATAAGATAATTTGTTATATCATTGTTATTAGATAGAAAAGAAGCCGATCGTTTCAGTACAGAGTCTAAATGATAAGTCACATGCACTTGTTCTAGAGAGAGGAAAGGAGGGGTTGAAAATTATTGTTTATAATTCAGAAATTGGTATGTTATTATTATTCAAAAACCGTCTGATCCTCTCGCCATGGCAAACAGACATTGAACGACAAAGCTCATACAATTGCTCAGAGAGGAGGGGAGCAAGGTTGAAGGCGAGCTTTGTTACCCAGCCAATTTTATGTCACTCAGTTGCCCAAGATGCAAGGGCAGGGTATGAGGTTACATACTGAATGCACCACACACAAGTGTCCTACAGGCGTGGGCGACCACGTGACCAGTATTAGGTTATATCCTGACCTTGGAGATAACAAGGCCAATTGGCTTAGGTGTAACCTGGCACAGAATGAGACCTTGAGATAAGATCGTTGTCTTGGCTTGTACTGGTACTGCTCCTCTACTCGTTAACTGGTGCACTTGCAGGGTATGCTGAAAAAATAATGGTTCTACTTCCTGCCACCAGGTAAAAATTTGTCGCTGTAAGCAGACAGAATGTGGTATGGGTGCAAGAAACGGTGGTTCTGGCAAATTAATTAGTGTATGGTCACAAGTTACACGTGTTCAATATGGTCTCCCAACTTAGCAGCTTGCTGCATCTTCAACTTGACATGGTTGACAGTTGCTCGCAAAATATCCAGTGTAATCAGATAATCAGAGTGACATGTCGTCGTATGCTATCCTTCAGGTGAGGAAGAGTCCGGGTACATCCCTGATAGACACTACAACTACATCTACATCTACATCTAAGTGATTACTCTGCTATGCACAATAAAGTGCCTGGCAGAGGGTTCAATGAACCACCTTCATGCTGTCTCTCTACCGTTCCACTCTCGAACGGCACGCGGGAAAAACGAGCACTTAAATTTTTCCGTGCGAGCCCTGATTTCTCTTATTTTATCGTGATGATCTGGGCTTTAGGTCGGAGGATTTGGAAAATCACACCGCGTAATTCAGCTGGTTCTTTAAACTTCTCGATCATATTCTTTAGCTCAGTTGCAGACATGTGGCATCTTCACAGCTCTTTCTGTCGGCGATATTGCCGCAATGCAGCGCTACTATTGCTGCCATTCTGACAATATAACGTTACTAGCAGTGTACAGTCTTTATTCTCAATAGTCATTGCCTTTCGCACGGAAAAGTTGAATCTTCTTAATCATCTGCACAAACAGTAGCTTCAGAAAAGAAATCAAGACACGTCACCAAGCGACGAACAGCATACTGTCGTCAGATCAGGAAACATTTCACGTTTTGACTGCTTACAGCCCCATATTTTCATCTGGTGACAGAAAGTGAAATTATCATTTTTTCAGCATATTCCACGAGAGCACCGGCTAATGAACATATCTACGATGTTTCAGAATCCTGTGATCTATATAGCCCGCGCTGCAGCACTTGGAACACCGACAGTTTAATTATATCCACCCGGAATAATTGGAACTGAAAAAACAATTTTTTAAAATATTGAGTGTTAATTGTAATAAATGGCAGCTATTTTTGCTATCTTATTAGGACTCAGCAAACTAAAAACTACGAGAAAACACGTCTCATTAAAACGTGTTTTTCACAGTGTGTCTGTGTTATGGTCAAGAGTGATGTGATTCAAAAAGATGTTCAAATGTGTGTGAAATCTTATGGGACTTAACTGCTAAGGTCATCAGTCCCTAAGCTTACACACTGCTTAACCTAAATTATCCTAAGGACAAACACACACACCCATGCCCGAGGGAGGACTCGAACCTCCGCCGGGACGAGCCGCACAGTCCATGACTGCAGCGCCTAAGACCGCTCGGCTAATCCCGCGCGGCTGATGTGGTTCGATGCATATTCTGTGAGCAACTTGATGGAATCAAAAAACATCTGCTGTCACATGGAAAGCTAATCCGGAACTTACCTGAATGTGACTGGTCCTGCAGTGGGCTGCAGTCCGATGCCCATATTGGTGAGGCCATGGGATTCCCCTGTCGCGAGGATGGTTGCACGGTAGCCGCGCACGTGTTGTCTCCCATTCCTGGCACCTTCCTGAAGCCAGTTGCGCACAGCGCTCGGTGATATCATCTTCCGGCGATTGCAGCAACTGCAAGCGTACTTGGCATGAGGTCATGCAACAATTCCTTGTGATGCATAACAGCAAACATTAATCATTCTCGCATGCAACAGTCCGTGCCTGAATGAATTTTCTAGATGCAAAACGCGAACTCCATTCGCGGAGAGAAAACCCATTCGGTAAGCACTCGTTGAGCTGTATTTTCTCTGAACATACCGTGGTGATCACTTTGTGAGATATGCATGGAAGGAAGCAATGCGTTGCTTGACACTTCTTGGAATGTACGCTCTCGGAATTACAACGGCAGATCTCTCCACAATGCAGCTCGCTTTTCCTGCAGCGTCCGCCCCTGGAGTTTAATGAGCAACGGCGTGACACTTCCGGTCTTACCAAACGAAATCGACAGGGAAAAGGGAAGATTAGACTTTAACGTCCCGTCGATGATGAGGTTATCAGAGAGAGAGAGAGAGAGAACACGCTCGGACTGAGGAAGGACAGAGTACCGAGGCCTTTCCGAAGAGATCCCACTCCCGGGATTTAGGGAAAGTAATGGAGAGCTAAATCTAGTTGACCAGCTACTAACTCAATAAGTTTCTGGTGCCTCTCGAAGACGGTTCTTATCGAACGCGTTCGAACTAAAGACAAGGTTAAAAAATACGTTATTCAACAGGGAATCTACTAGTGTAACATAATCACACCTAATGTTGAACACTCTGAGCAGTGGCTACTGGCGCTAGTTATGCTCCACTTGCGTCGTTGATATCGACAGTGGTCTGGTCTTTTATCTCTGTTCCGCCTTTAGTTTTCCGGCTTGGCGTGTGGCCGGGCTCTCTCTTCCGGTCGGCCGTCAACGAGGCAAAATGTTTCGAAGGCAGGCCCTCGTCTCGATTAGCTGTGCCTGGGCCTCGCCGTCCTTGCCATTTTGCCGCGCGCGGGGTGTATAGTGCTCATTAGTCGACGCGTTTGCGTGCGAAACGGTGGTGGGTCCGTCATCTCATGCTGGACATCTTCTCATCGCGTAACTGGAAGCATTAAGTTGCGTATGATTCATATTCTGCTGTTAACCTATGAAGATTTGTGAAACTTATGGTGGCATGTTGTATTTACCGGAGATCAGTTAAGGATGGTTTTGAATAAGAGAGTGTTATACGGAACTTACGAAGTCTAAGGCTTCGAAGTGTTGTTTCCGAGGAGCGGAGTATAATTATTTCGGCAAATGCAAAAGGAAATAGAGTTTTACTGATTGTTTTAAAGGCTCCTTGCAGCGCTAATTTGATGTAGTGCGGACAGTGTCTTGAAAGGAGGATATATGATGAACATCAACAAAAGCAAAACGAGGATAATGGAATGTAGTCGAATTAAGTCAGGTGATGCCGAGGGAATTAGATTAGGAAATGAGACACTTAAAGTAGTAAAGGAGTTTTGCTATTTGGGGAGCAAAATAACTGATGATGGTCGAAGTAGAGAGGATATGAAATGTAGACTGGCAATGGCAAGGAAAGCGTTTCTGAAGAAGAGAAATTTGTTAACGTCGAGTATAGATGTAAGAGTCAGGAAGTCGTTTCTGAAAGTATTTGTATTGAGTGTAGCCATGTATGGAAGTGAAACATGGACGATAAATAGTTTGGACAGGAAGAGAATAGAAGCTTTCGAAATGTGGTGCTACAGAAGAATGCTGAAGATTAGATGGGTAGATCACATAACTAATGATGAAGTATTGAATAGAATTGGGGAGAAGAGGAGTATGTGGCACAACTTGACAAAAAGACGGGACCGGTTAGTAGGACATGTTCTGAGGCATCAATGGATCACAAATTTAGCATTGGAGGGCAGCGTGGAGGGTAAAAATCGTAGAGGGAGACCAAGAGATGAATACACTAAGCAGATTCAGAAGGATGTAGGTTGCAGAAAGTACTGGGAGATGAAGAAGCTTGCACAGGACAGGGTAGCATGGAGAGCTGCATCAAACCAGTCTCAGGACTGAAGACCACAACAAACAACATGTTAATTAGTGTGCTCTTTGCCAAGTTTTGGTTTGAGACATTTTTTTTTTAATATGAAGGTCAGAGCTTTTGTTAAGTCAGTGTAATTTTAATTGCTCTTCTATTCGGAAAATGTCTCACTTCGGTTTTCAGTTACAGATAGTCACGTAGTTAGTAAGCCTTGCATGGTCTTGAATAAGGGGAATCACGAGTTAAATTTGTCTGCTGCGTGAATTATTTGCTGTTGCAGAAATGGTCTGGTGTGTTGGGCAGATGGGGTTTGTCTCCTTGGCGGGCAGGCTGAGATCGTCTGTGTGTTCGGCGTGTTTTCTGCCCTGGCTTGCAGCCTGATCATCTCCGATATTGCTTGGCGGTTGCTTTCTAGTCGTTTGGTGTTCCGAGTACCACCGTGTATAAGCCGCGCTTCCATCCTTTAGTTAAGTATCCGACCTGTCCGCCGGGACGGACGAGATCTTTTCATAAGTAACTCAAGGAGAATCATTAGTGTTGTGTAAATTTTGGTTACTTAAGCAATGAACTGGATAGTGTGCTTATGGTGGTGACTGTCTGTGGTCCTTTTGCAATCAGATCTAATTATTGTCTTTAAAATACTGTTTTTTATATTAGTTCACGTCCTAATCACACAGTTTTTCTAAGTTAGGTGAAGGACAAGCGTCCGCAATTTCATGACTTAGTCTTCGGTAATTCCATTTGTATATTTTTTTATTTAAAAAAAAATAGGCCAGACGGTTAAAGTCAGTTTTATATTTTCTTAAGAGGACAAAGATCTGAACTGAATTTTTATATTGTTATTCTGATTCTGTAATCCTGTAATAATGAAACTTGTTCTTTAGTTGAAATTAAAATTATGTACCAACCACAGGTTTGTCCATCATCAAAGATCTCTAGCTTCCTATCTCCTTTGAGTAGCTGTGGTTAAATTGCAATATTGGTTTCTCTAGCACGTAACTTAATCAGTAACACAGCTCACACTCGCCACGCGATACATTGTAGCGCAATAAGATCGCGTTCAAAGGAAAGACATTTGGACTGTCAAAATTGTCGAAATGTTCCTAACAATCTTCTCGATTTTACTGCTCGTCAGGAAAGTTCTCGCGCTCAAATTATTCTTGGGAGTGAGAGTTGGCTGAAAGCCGAAGTAGAAAGCTGTGAGATATTTAGCGAGTCATGAAACGTATATCTGAAAGACAGAATAGATGCCATTGGAGGTGGAGTGTTTATTCCAGTTGACAAACATATTGTCCCTGTTGAGGTCGAAGTTGAGTGTGACTGTGAAGTTGTCTAGTCGCGCATAACAGGTCTAGATGAAACCAAGTTAATTGTTGGATGCTTTCACCGGCCACCCGATTTCGGTGTGGTAGTTCCGGAGTCATTCAAAGAAAGTCTTCAGTCAGTAGCGCGAAATATCCAAATCATGCAAAACTAGTGGCAGTCGACTTTAACGTGCTGAGTATAGACTGGGGCGTAATTGGATTCATAGCACGAGGGACAGACACTTTTGTGTAGTACTTTTGAACACGGTTTTTCGAAAACTGTCTTGAGCAGAGAGTTTGGCAGCCCACACGAAATGAAAATATTTTAGGGCCTTTTGGCTTTATCGAAAATGTCAGTATAGAAACCGGGATTAGCGATCATGATGTCATTATAGCAAATATGGTTACGAAAGTTAATAAATCATTCAAAAAAGCTAGGAGAGTGTTTTTGCTAGAAAGAGTAGATAAGCAGTATTATCATATCACTTGGACTATGAACTGACATCATTTAGGTCCAGTAAGATAGATGTAGAAGAATTAGGGGCAAAGTCTAAACAGATTGCAATTCGTGGTCTGGAAAAATATGTGCATAGTAAGTGGAATAAGGACGTAAAAGACCCACCATCGTTTAACAACGAAATTCGTAAAATGCTGAGGAGGCAGAGGCTCCTGCACTCTCGGCTCAAAAAAGAAAGCTTAGATGACGACATGCAAAGGATACTAGAGATTCGTAAGTGTGTGAAAAGATCTATGCGTGAAGCATACGACTATCACCTCCATACATCCAAAGATCAAGCCGACAACCCGAGAAAATTCTGGTCCTAAATAACATCGGCAACTGGTCTAAGGCTTCCATCCAGTCATTCGTTGACCTTTCCGGTGTGGCAGTAGAAGATAGCAAAACCAAAGCCGAAGTTTTAAATTTCGCGGTAATAAGCATCCCTAGCGTAGAGAAACACCTAAAGAGTTGAAAAGATATAAGTCGCGAGGGCGAGATGGAATCCCATTTCGGTTTTACAAAGAGTACTCTACGGCACTGGCTCCTCACTTACTTAACTTGCATTTATCGCCAACCTCTCGCCAAGCGCAAAGTCCAACACGACATGAAAAAAGCGCAGGTGACTCCTGTATATGTTGTTGTTGTTGTGGTCTTCAGTCCTAAGACTGGTTTGATGCAGCTCTCCATGCTACCCTATCCTGTGCAAGCTTCTTCATCTCCCAGTACTTACTGCAACCTACATCCTTCTGAATCTGCTTAGTGTATTCATCTCTTGGTCTCCCTCTACGATTTTTACCCTCCACGCTGCCCTCCAATGCTAAATTTGTGATCCATTGATGCCTTAGAACATGTCCTACTAACCGGTCCCGTCTTTTTGTCAAGTTGTGCCACATACTCCACTTCTCCCCAATTCTATTCAATACTTCATCATTAGTTATGTGATCTACCCACCTAATCTTCAGCATTCTTCTGTAGCACCACATTTCGAAAGCTTCTATTCTCTTCTTGTCCAAACTATTTATCGTCCATGTTTCACTTCCATACATGGCTACACTACGTACAAATACCTTCAGAAACGACTTCCTGACACTTAAATCTATACTCGATGTTAACAAATTTCTCTTCTTCAGAAACGCTTTCCTTGCCATTGCCAGTCTACATTTCATATCCTCTCTACTTCGACCATCATCAGTTATTTTGCTCTCCAAATAGCAAAACTCCTTTACTACTTTAAGTGTCTCATTTCCTAATCTAATTCCCTCAGCATCACCCGACTTAATTCGACTACATTCCATTATCCTCGTTTTGCTTTTGATGATGTTCAGCTTATATCCTTCTTTCAAGATACTGTCCATTCCGTTCAACTACTCTTCCAAGCTCTCACAATGTCATCGGCGAACCTCAAAGTTTTTATTTCTTCTCCTTGGATTTTAATACCTACTCCGAATTTTTCTTTTGTTTCCTTTACTGCTTGCTCAATATACAGATTGAATAACATCGGGGAGAGGCTACAACCCTGTCTCACTCCATTCCCAACCACTGCTTCCCTTTCATGCCCCTCGACTCTTATAACTGCCATCTGCTTTCTGTACAAATTGTAAACAGCCTTTCGCTCCCTGTATTTTACCCCTGCCAGCTGTATATAAGAACGGTAAAAGAAACGACTCGCGAAATTGCAGACCAGCATTCTTAACATGGGTTTTCTGCAGAGTTCTTGAACATGTTCAAAATTCGAAAACAACAAATTTCCTTGAGACCGAAAAGTGTATGCCCAGGAATCAGTACGGTTTTAGAGAGCATCGTACGTGCGAAACTCATCTTGCCCGTTTCTCACATGATATACAGAGAAATGTAGGTCTTATATCAGTAGAATTATTATTCCGGAAAAGTGTGGTTTATCCGTAAAAGAGATCGCGTATAGTGAGTCTTCGGAATCGCTGTATTAGGAGAAACTGATACCTGATTAATCATCATCATCGTCGTCATCATCATCAATCATTCCATGTTCCCTTTCCTCAATTTTTCCATGCATTACGACCTTCAGCTGTACACATCCATGCCACAGTTCACCCACATTCAGTTATTGCTTGTCTCTGCTTTCCACCTCATTAAATCCAGAAACGTTTTTTCGTTGCTCACTTACTATCAGTTTACATGTCTATAAATCCAAGGGACTGAAAACCTCGCTGTTTTGTCCCTCCCCACAAATCAACCGATCTATAAATCCAGCTGACATCCATTTCCTTTTTTTATCAGAGTCAGAATTCCATCTTCCACTGCCGTAGTTCAAATCTGGTAATACACACTGACTTGACTGTAACTTTCGTTTTTGTACACGCAGGAAGCTCAGTTTTTAAAAGTCTGTTTAGTTCATTAAAAGGTATTCTGCACCATTTTTACTCTTCTGTTCCTGAGAGTTCCATAATCGTGTCCAACTGCGCTAAATGCAAAAACCTCCGTAACTAATTTTAACTTTATAAACGACCCCTAGATGGTGGGCGCTATTGAGAAGTGACGTTATATTTTGCTTCGGACTTTTCTGTATGTTGGAAACAATGGAAGCTCAACAACTGATCCATTATTTTGTCTACAGGAAACGTTTAGAGAAAGATCTTTCCAAATAACGTAAAAATCACCTCGAGGATTCTGTTGAATTGTTTTTTACGTGTTTGGTAAAGAAGTAACACGGCGATAGCGTCTCCAGGCGCTTTGTTCTCATTTTGCTCGTCATTCACCTTAACAAATAAATGTTAACAGGTGAGTCACAGGGTCGGTTCGAGAAAATTTTTCCACACGATCGAGATTTCGTTTTGCGCCCCCCTCGTTCTCCCCTCCCCTTACACATGAATTGGTTTTCCTCCGGATCCTGTTTTATCTTTTAAAATGAATAATACACCGACGTTCCACTGTAACAGAAATATTTTATTAAACTTTTTCCGATAATAAATGTTAAAAGAAGAAACTATATCCGTTTAAAGTAATTCCTGACAACTTTTATAGCTTTCAATGAAAGCAAAAGCAATTAGATCTATTGTGTTATTTTTGCTCCAATGAAAATGTGCTATTTTTTAAACTAAATGCATATATTGAAAATATATTTAAATTGTGTCATGCTGCAGCTAAATAATGGTACGTTTTCAGATTATAACTTACAAATTATTTAACTTTCCATCGAAAAAGAGGAACAGCAGCACAGAAAAACTATCATCTAATTTTGTACTACGAAGAAAACTCACCAGTATGTAGTTAAATTTTAGAAAATTTATCATGAAAGTAGTTGAAAATTTTTAAAATGGTCAAAGTTTTTATGTATGCAACTGAAAACAAAAAAAAGTTACAGATGATACGAAAGAGAAATCATCTACTAGGACCATGTATATTTCTACAGCTGTTCAGCAAACAGACTATAAGTTCGTCCATCTGATAAACCTTATATTGAAATGTTTCTAGCTTTCAACTTTATAAACTCTTTCAAAGTAGAATCTGAATCTGTTTACTTCAAAGTATCGTTCAATGTCTAAGACTAACAGTCTATACAATCCATCAACATCTATTCTCTCTTCATTTTCCTATTATAAGGATGTGAAAAGTTCCTCTAAGATAGCTGTCAATTGTGTAGGTGACAAGGCTTCTTCTCTCTTTGCCTCATCTTTGAATTTCCCAGTTTTATGATGAAGACCAATGGAAGCTGCAGCAGCAATGTATATATTTTGAAGTATATTGAGGTAGATTGAATCAGTGGCTTGTTTTGTAAGATATCTTAGTACAGATTATATCGAAACTGATTCAAAAGCATTCTCCAATCTATAAATCACAGATTTCTTCCTCCAGTTCAATGAGCTGGTGTTGACCAGTTGCAAAATCAACTGAACCGTTAAGAGAACTGTTGGCTTCATTTCTATATAGGCTTTCCTATATCCTGCCTTACAGTTTGGTTAAAATGTAATGCTTGCCATGGTAAGCGCTCAGGTGGCATTATTTGGTGAGGTCATACTATTTTTTGGTAGCACCTACTCTCTTCCGTCGTTGTATTTACGGTTAGTTGCTGCCTTAAGTCTTCACTCTGGACTCTGCCTCTTAATTTTACTCAAAGAAGTGACCACAGGACCCTCAACTCAGTTGATTCAGTTCTTTGTTCCTCTCCTGTGCACACAGTTTTAATCTGCCAGGAAGTTTCACATCAGAATTAGTTTTGTATATTGGGATGCCTGTTCTGAGGTAATGAAATGATTTTACCTGTTCTGTTATTTTAATGTTTACCATTATTTTTGCCCTTTCTATACTTTCCTTTCCATTGCCATTACTTTCCTTTTATTTGATAATATAACCATTTGATAAGTTTGAAAAACATTATTCAATTTAACCACATTTTCTCATGGAGCTCTTTCACTATCTACTAGGAGAACTTGGTCGTCCACAAATAATATATTGTTGACAAATTTGTTCGTTCCCAAGTCGATCCTCTTGGGGATTTAGAATTTCAGTCTTATATATTTTTTTGATGTACTGGGTGGTGTATAGTACAACGATAGGAAACAATTATGAGAAAACGAAGAGGGTATCAAAATGACAGGACTGCATGAAGAGCTGCAGGTGAAGGCCTGTTCTAAGGCAGGGCACTGATGATGATGAGCGTGTTAGGTAGATATTTTATAGGTGCCTGAGGGCAGTGTACAGAATAACATAACAGCAGTATTTACTTCGTTTGCAGATTAATAATTAAAGCTAGGATGTTTTTAGGTTGGTTGGTACCTCAAAGTACATGTGGCAGGAGCTAGTCATTAATGCTTATTTTCCTCTGAACAGCACATCGGATGTTGTAGTGTGAATGCTTGGAGACAAAAAATTTAGTCTGTAGTGTTGTGTATAACCTTGTACACAACGGTAAGGAGAGGTGGGCTACAGAGTGGTGAGGTAACTATTGTTGTAGGAAAGCTGGACAGATGCAGAAACGATTAGAGAACAAGTAACACAGCGAACAGAAGATTTACTTAGCTAGCATCTCTCCAAATATACGAAGACTCATTACAAATGATGCAACAACAAATAGAGTCCAACTATTGACGTCAACAAGGAAGAGTTTCTTGGTACTAAACGCCAACTGTGGTGTTGGAGCCGTGACTAGATGGCTTCTGCAGAGCGTCATATGGCGATGTGGCTCTGGACACAAGCGGGATGAGCGGCTGCCGCCGGCCACTCTATACTGTGGCAGCAGAGGGCGCTTGTGGTATGGAGACGCAGGAGATGTGGCTCAGTGGGCACGCCTCATTGGGGCCGCCGGATCCCACAAGACCGCTCGCAGCGCTGGACGGAAACTTACAATTCCATTGGCAACTGTGACATGCCGGTAGGGCGGTGTCGATACATGATACCTCATTGATACATGATACCACATACTCATATACTGACAAGTGCAGTCCACTTAGTGGTGCAGTTACGACCATGTAGAAAACATCAGGTAGTAAATTACATGAAGTGTTTGTGGGAAGACTGTTAGACACAGGGAATAAACAACTAAAACACCGAAGTGGGTACATATTAAGGTACCAATGATGATAATATCTGCAGTTGTACTCCTAACACCATGCATGAATCAAAAAGGAGAGACCCTTGTTTTAATCCGTGGTTCACATTCAATAACTCTCCGTTTATATTTATTTTAGTCTTATTGTTAACTTTCCAACCAGGGAGGCTTGCCAATGGCATTTTAATTATGTCAGAGACAGAAAAGGACTTGGAAGATCGGTTTCACGGAATGTATAGTGTCTTGAAACTAGGTTAAAAGATGAATATAAACAAAAGCAATAGTCGCACAAGGATAAGGGAATGTAGACGAATTAAATTAGCCAACGCTGCTGGAGTTAGATTATCAATGAAACAATAAAAACAGTAGATGTGTTATGGAATTTGGACAGCAAAATAACTGATGTTGGTTGAAGTAGAAAGGATGTTACATGCAGACTGGCAATAGCAAGAAAAGAATTTCTTAAAAGGAGAAATTCCTTTTCATTTAATATAAATTTAAATCACAAGCTGCGACATGGTCGCGAATGAAAAAGTGACCCAAATACAGAATAAATTTCCTTTACTCACGTCTATGGTCACAAATTTTTTGTCATCAGACAAAAAAAAATTGTGACCATAGACGTGAAGTAAGAAAATTTATAAATTTAAATTTTTTTATAAAGTCGTTATCTGAAAGTATTTGTAGTGTATCATTGTACGGATGTGAAAAGTGTATGAAAAATAGTTCAGAAAAGAGGAGAATATAAGCTTTTGAAGAATGCTGCTGCAGAAGAAAGCCGGTGAATAGATGGGGAAGATTAGATGGGTAGATTGGGTAGCTAATGTGGTTTTGCATCGAATGGCGGGTAAATGAAATTTATGGCACAACTTGACTAGAATAATGTATCCGTTGATAGGACACATAAAGGAATCGCTAATTTTACAATAAACGAAGAGGGATGTATGTTACATTAGTTATACGGAGGTGAAGGGGCTTGCACAAGATAGAGTAGCATGGAGAGCTGCGTTAAACCAGTCTTCGGACTGAAGAGTACAACAGTACTTATATTTCCTATTCATTTCTTGAACTACTGAAAGGTGGCTACACTGAGCCACAGCGCCAGAGATTGCGCCAAAGAGTTTTATTCCGCCGCCTCCACTGTCAGTGCTTGTCGAGGACTCGTGGTAGGCAGTGCTTGTTGAGATGTGGTAGGAGTCAGTCAGTGTCGAGATGTTGTAGTAGTGAGTGCTTGTTCCATGTTTTATGCAATTGTTTGATGGGGTAGACAGCAGATGTTGTTCTAATGGAGATATTGTAATGATCAGAGTGCTTTTCGTCAATACATCTGAAGGTAACAAAACTCCTTTTCTTTTTTTTCTCATTATTTCAGTGTCCTGAATAATACGTCATTACAGGTTCAGTCAACAAAGCATCTGGCTTGCGTTCTTGTATTAGAGTGTAATTCTGGTTTTCTTGCGCAATTATAGTATTTCTATTTTTTTAATTACTTCAGTATAAAGGTATTTAAAATTTCTTGTATTTTTGAAGAAGAACGGTGCCAGATGTGTACGTTGAATCACACTTCCACACACAGAACAGTTACACTTGTGCTTTGGTTTCGTACGTTTTATAGTTGCTGGGGACTTAATTAATTGTGTTAACGGAAATTTTCTTTCATTCTTTGTTGTTGTTCTATGCAGTCAGATTGCGTACAAAAACTAGTCAGGTCCAACCGTTTACGAGACCTCGTAATCGGACAAACAGCGACTGAAAATTAAAAGTATTTGCATTTCATCATATATATATAATTAAGCCCCCATGCACTACAGAAATTTAAAATCTTGGATTGACTGTACAGTTTCCTTTCTGTTGTAAGTTACTGCGGCACTTGAAGAAATGCGGTGTCTATCTAATACACAATTCTTTTTTTTTCCTCGTGTTTTAATGTTAACAGCCGTTTCTTATACGAAAGATTCACGGAATATACTCACGTCCTTTCGTAGACGCTCCGAAATGAAATTTTTCACCCTCCACTACTAAAACCTTGAAAAATTTACGTTCGCTGTTGGTGCCAAATCGCGGTTCCCACAAATATGGTATTGTCGGTACATGGTGTAAAACAGGCCCCTTTGTACTTATTTTGTATGTAACATACCATTAGAGACCTTATAATTGTAATTAACTAGTGCATAAACTATAAATAATAGTTCTTTGAATAAAATACGGAGCACTAAAATTTATCATGGTTTAGTAACAGTGTAACATGTTCTCCCCTTAAGTGTTCTAGGATTAATTCAGCACAAGCTGTCATACTCCTATAATTGTTTACTCGAAATTCTCACTTTACGCTTAATAGCTATCTTGTTCTTTTTGAGATTTGAATTTCTTTCGTTTTCTTCTGGTTTGTAATATCATTAGATCTAATTTTGGTAAATAACTACCACATTCGTCTAAATTGTTGTAATCTTCATTTTATAAGGCGCTGAAGGTGTTAGGTAATCTGCTTTGGTGTACCTCCCTTTGCTTTTATCTCTTTAATCTAAATTTCTCTGTTGATTTTTTTCATTCTGCCTATTATCTACTTTTTACTGTATGCTTTACGAGGCTACAATCTCCTGTAATTCGAAACTGGTACTGAACTATGAAATACTAAACGATTTACTTACTATCTGATAAAAAGAGCTTGAATTTTGTTCCATTTATTTCTTATCGAGACCATTTTCTATTTGTGTTCTTCTGGAAGAATTAGTTAAGGATTAGTACGCTGTTGCTTCGGTTAATTCTACTCACGCATTTCTGTTAACAGATCCGAATTTCTCATTGATGAATTCTTTTTCAGTTTTTGTATTGCTTTTACACTAATGTCCACTATTGTCATCTTGTAGGCCAGGGACCGAGAGACCGCTACGGTCGCAAGTTCGAATCCTGCCTCGGGCATGGATGTGTGTGATGTCCTTAGGTTAGTTAGGTTTAATTAGTTCTAAGTTCTAGGCGACTGATGACCTCAGAAGTTAAGTCGCATAGTGCTCAGAGCCATTTGAACCATTTGTCATCTTGTAGTGATATCTGTCGATTTTCAGTTTCTGGAAACCTTTCGTACAGCTCTGAACATTATCTGAACGGGATCACGTTGGGGTAGGCTTGAGTGATTTCGATCAAATATATTTATTTTTAACACGTTTTACTGTTAGGTTTTTTGAGATCCTTTTTAATGTATTTCATATTGTTAAATTTATTGTGTTGGGTACATATTACGCCCTAAACCGTCTCACTGCTTTTTTATTCTGTAGTAACACATACAATGACGGAGAAAAACCCCAACACCAAAAAATAATTAATGTGGAGTAATGAAATACGTGATTACATTTGTCTAGGTAACATACGTAAGTGTTTAACATTGGAAGATCACAGGTTAATATATGTACGAGATATGTCATTGCAAACGCGAAATGCTAGTACATTAATACCTGATGTAACTGCCAGAATGTTGAATGCAAGCATGCAAATATGAATTAATTATGTTGTACAGGTGCCGAATGTCAATTTGTGCGATTGAGATCCATGCCTGTTACACATGGTCGGTCAGTACAGACGTGGTTAATGTTGTTTCTATATGTCGCTGGAGTTGTTGTCTGACGATGTCCCATATGTGCTCGACTGGAGATTGACCTGGCGATCGAGCAGCCCAAGGCAACACTTCGACACTCTGTACAGCATGTTGGGCTATATCAGCGGTTTGTGGGGGAGCGTTGTCTTGTTAAAATAGCCCCTGGAATGCTGCTCATGAATGGCAGCGCCGGCTGCTGTGGCCGAACGGTTCTAGGCGCTTCAGTCCGGAACCGCGCAGGTTCGAATCCTGCCTCGGGCTTGGATGTGTGTGATGTCCTTAGGTTAGGTTTAAGTAGTTCTAAGTCTAGGGGACTGACGACCTCAGATGTTAAGTCCCATAGTGCTTAGAGCCATTTGAACCATTTGAATGGCAGCACAGCAGGTCGAATCACCAGTTTCACGTACAAATTTGCGTTCGAGGTGCGTGGCATAACTGCGAGAGTGCTCCTGCTCTCATATGTAAACGCACCCCAGGCCTGAACTCCACGTGTAGGTCCAATGTGTGTAGCGTGTAGACAGGTTGGTTGCAGCCCTCAACTGGCCTTCTTCTAACTAACACACGGCCATCACCGGCACCGACGCAGAACCAGCTTTCATCAGAAAACACGACAGACCTCTACCCTGTCGTCCAGTGAGCTCTCGCTTGACACCACCGCGGTCGCCGATGGCGGTAGCTTGGGGTCAGTGGAATGCACGGTGCAGGTCGTTTGGTTCGGAGCTGCCCTTGAAGTAACCGATTTGTAACAGTTCATTGGTCCGCTGCTCGTGGTCTTGTGGTAGCGTTCTCGCTTCCCGCGCACGGGATCCCGGGTTCGATTCCCGGCGGGGTCAGGGATTTTCTCTGTCTCGAGATGACTGGGTGTTGTGTGTCATCATAATTTCGTCATCATTGACTCGCGAGGCACGGACTTGCAATACGGCGGCCGAACTCCCCCGCATGGGGCCCCCCGGCCAACAATGCCATTGTGTCACTGTGGTGCCAACTGCTGTTCAAATTGTTGCTGTAGATACAGTACGATGCGCCAGAGCCATACGCTGAACACGATGGTCTTCCCTGTCGGTAGCGCAACGTGGCCGTCCTGAGCCAGGTCATCTTGCGACCGTACATTCTCGTGAGAAGTCTTCCGAAGCAAGAGTGATTTCAGGTGTGCCGCAGGGGAGTGTCGTAGGACCGTTGCTATTCACAATATACGTAAATGACCTTGTTGATGACATCGGAAGTTCACTGAGGCTTTTTGTGGATGCTGCTGTGGTATATCGAGAGGTTTTAACAATGGAAAATTGTACTGAAATGCAGGAGGATCTGCAGCGAATTGACGCATGGTGCGGGGAATGGTAATTGAATCTCAATGTAGACAAGTGTAATGTGCTGCGAATACATAGAAAGAAAGATCCCACATCACTTAGCTACAATATAGCAGGTCAGCAACCGGAAGCAGTTAATTCCATAAATTATCTGGGAGTACGCATTAGGAGTGATTTAAAATGGAATGACCATATAAAATTAAGCGTCGGTAAAGGAGATGCCAGACTGAGATTCAATGGAAGAATCCTAAGGAAATGCAGTCCGAAAACAAAGGAAGTAGGTTACAGTACACTTGTTCGCCCACTGCCTGATTACTGCTCAGTGGTGTGGGATCCGTACCAGATAGGGTTGATAGAAGAGATAGAGAACATCCAACGGAGAGCAGCGCGCTTCGTTACAGGATCATTTAGTAATCGCGAAAGCGTTACAGAGATGATAGATAAACTCCAATGGAAGACTCTGCAGGAGAAACGCTCAGTGGCTCACCGAGGATTCAAGCAGTATATTGCTCGCTCCTACGTATCTCTCGCGAAGAGACCATGAGGATAAAATCAAAGAGATTAGAGCCCACACAGAGTCATACCGACATTGTCTAATTCATAAATTTCTGGCGTATTATAGTATTTGAGAGTTGTAGCATCGCGTTTTAGTGCCTGAATAGTGTAAAATCGCGTAGTCTCCTTCCGCCGTCGAGCAGTGTGTCAGCAGTGCGCAAGTAGCAGCATTACAGCATTTACTAGGCAATCTTGTATTTTAATATCCGTTTAAATTTTGTGTCGATTTGTTTGCGCTCTCTGTAGATTAGTTCAGACGTTCTTTGCACAACAGTTTTTAGCATGGATAGGGACTGCAACTGCTGTGTTCGGATGCAGGCTGAGTTGGCATCCCTTCGCTCCCAGCTTCAGGCAGTGTTGGCTTCGATCACACAGCTTGACGCTGTTGCCAATGGGCATCACTGTGGGGTTCCGGATGGGGGTTTGTCGGGGACGGCCAGCTCGTCCCACGCATCCCCCGATCGGACTACGACTGTGGTTGCCCGGGATACTGCCCGCATTGAGGCTGATCCCTCACCTGTGGTAGAGTGGGAGGTCGTCTCAAGGTGTGGCAGGGGGCGAAAGACATTCTGGAGGGCTGAACGGAAGGCCTCTCCAGTTTGTCTGACGAACCGGTTTCAGGCTCTGTCTCAGGCTGATACTGATCTTCGGCCTGACATGGCTGCTTGTCCTATTCCAGAGGTTGCCCCTCTGTCTGCAAGATCCGGGCGGTCGCAGAGGGTGGGCTTACTGGTAGTTGGGAGCTCCAACGTCAGGCGCGTAATGGGGCCCCTTAGGGATATGGCAGCAAGAGAGGGGAAGAAAACCAATGTTTACTCCGTGTGCATACCGGGGGGAGTCATTCCAGATGTGGAAAGGGTCCTTCCAGATGCCATGAAGGGTACAGGGTGCACCCATCTGCAGGTGGTCGCTCATATCGGCACCAATGATGTGTGTCGCTATGGATCCGAGGAAATCCTCTCTGGCTTCCGGCGGCTATCTGATTTGGTGAAGACTGCCAGTCTCGCTAGCGGGATGAAAGCAGAGCTCACCATCTGCAGCATCGTCGACAGGACTGACTGCGGACCTTTGGTACAGAGCCGAGTGGAGGGTCTGAATCAGAGGCTGAGACGGTTCTGCGACCGTGTGGGCTGCAGATTCCTCGACTTGCGCCATAGGGTGGTGGGGTTTCGGGTTCCTCTGGATAGGTCAGGAGTCCACTACACGCAACAAGCGGCTACACGGGTAGCAGGGGTTGTGTGGCGTGGGCTGGGCGGTTTTTTAGGTTAGATGGCCTTGGGCAAGTACAGAAAGGGCAACAGCCTCAACGGGTGCAGGGCAAAGTCAGGACATGCGGGGACCAAGCAGCAATCGGTATTGTAATTGTAAACTGTCGAAGCTGCGTTGGTAAAGTACCGGAACTTCAAGCGCTGATAGAAAGCACCGAAGCCGAAATCGTCATAGGTACAGAAAGCTGGTTGAAGCCAGAGATAAATTCTGCCGAAATTTTTACAAAGGTACAGACGGTGTTTAGAAAGGATAGATTGCATGCAACCGGTGGTGGAGTGTTCGTCGCTGTTAGTAGTAGTTTATCCTGCAGTGAAATAGAAGTGGATAGTTCCTGTGAATTATTATGGGTGGAGGTTACACTCAACAACCGAGCTAGGTTAATAATTGGCTCCTTTTACCGACCTCCCGACTCAGCAGCATTAGTGGCAGAACAACTGAGAGAAAATTTGGAATACATTTCACATAAATTTTCTCAGCATGTTATAGTCTTAGGTGGAGATTTCAATTTACCAGATATAGACTGGGACACTCAGATGTTTAGGACGGGTGGTAGGGACAGATCATCGAGTGACATTATACTGAGTGCACTATCCGAAAATTACCTCGAGCAATTAAACAGAGAACCGACTCGTGGAGATAACATCTTGGACCTACTGATAACAAACAGACCCGAACTTTTCGACTCTTTAAGTGCAGAACAGGGAATCAGTGATCATAAGGCCGTTGCAGCATCCCTGAATATGGAAGTTAATGGGAATATAAAAAAAGGGAGGAAGGTTTATCAGTTTAGCAAGAGTAATAGAAGGCAGGTTTCAGACTACCTAACAGATCAAAACGAAAATTTCTGTTCCGACACTGACAATGTTGAGTGTTTATGGAGAAAGTTCAAGGCAATCGTAAAATGCGTTTTAGACCGGTACGTGCCTAGTAAAACTGTGAGGGACGGGAAAAACCCACCGTGGTACAACAACAAAGTTAGGGAACTACTGCGAAAGCAAAGAGAGCTTCACTCCAAGTTTAAACGCAGCCAAAACCTCTCAGACAAACAGAAGCTAAACGATGTCAAAGTTAGCGTAAGGAGGGCTATGCGTGAAGCGTTCAGTGAATTCGAAAGTAAAATTCTATGTACCGACTTGACAGAAAATCCTAGAAAGTTCTGGTCTTACGTTAAATCAGTAAGTGGCTCGAAACAGCATATCCAGACACTCCGGGATGATGATGGCATTGAAACAGAGGATGACACGCGTAAAGCTGAAATACTAAACACCTTTTTCCAAAGCTGTTTCACAGAGGAAGACCGCACTGCAGTTCCTTCTCTAAATCCTCGCACAAACGAAAAAATGGCTGACATCGAAATAAGTGTCCAAGGAATAGAAAAGCAACTGGAATCACTCAATAGAGGAAAGTCCACTGGACGTGACGGGATACCAGTTCGATTCTACACAGAGTACGCGAAAGAGCTTGCCCCCCTTCTAACAGGCGTGTACCGCAAGTCTCTAGAGGAACGGAGGGTTTCAAATGATTGGAAAAGAGCACAGGTAGTCCCAGTCTTCAAGAAGGGTCGTCGAGCAGATGCGCAAAACTATAGACCTATATCTCTTACGTCGATCTGTTGTAGAATTTTAGAACATGTTTTTTGCTCGAGTATCATGTCGTTTCTGGAAACCCAGAATATACTATGTAGGAATCAACATGGATTCCGGAAACAGCGATCGTGTGAGACCCAACTCGCTTTATTTGTTCATGAGACCCAGAAAATATTAGATACAGGCTCCCAGGTAGATGCTATTTTTCTTGACTTCCGAAAGGCGTTCGATACAGTTCCGCACTGTCGCCTGATAAACAAAGTAAGAGCCTACGGATTATCAGACCAGCTGTGTGGCTGGATTGAAGAGTTTTTAGCAAACAGAACACAGCATGTTGTTATCAACGGAGAGACGTCTACAGACGTTAAAGTAACCTCTGGCGTGCCACAGGGGAGTGTTATGGGACCATTGCTTTTCACAATATACGTATATAAATGACCTAGTAGATAGTGTCGGAAGTTCCATGCGGCTTTTCGCGGCTGATGCTGTAGTATACAGAGAAGTTGCAGCATTAGAAAATTGTAGCGAAATGCAGGAAGATCTGCAGCGGATAGGCACTTGGTGCAGGGAGTGGCAACTGTCCCTTAACATAGACAAATGTAATGTATTGCGAATAAATAGAAAGAAGGATCCTTTAATGTATGATTATATGATAGTGGAACAAACACTGTTAGCAGTTACTTCTGTAAAATATCTGGGAGTATGCGTGCGGAACGATTTGAAGTGGAATCATCATATAAAATTAATTGTTAGTAAGGCGGGTACCAGGTTGAGATTCATTGGGAGAGTCCTTAGAAAATGTAGTCCATCAACAAAGGAGGTGGCTTACAAAACACTCGTTCGACCTATACTTGAGTATTGCTCATCAGTGTGGGATCCTACCAGATCGGGTTGACGGAGGAGATAGAGAAGATCCAAAGAAGAGCGGCGCGTTTCATCACAGGGTTATTTGGTAAGCGTGATAGCGTTACGGAGATGTTTAATAAACTCAAGTGGCAGACTCTGCAAGAGAGGCGCTCTGCATCGCGGTGTAGATTGCTCGCCAGGTTTCGGGAGGGCGCGTTTCTGGATGAGGTATCGAATATATTACTTCCCCCTACTTATACCTCCCGAGGAGATCACGAATGTAAAATTAGGGAGATTAGAGCGCGCACGGAGGCTTTCAGACAGTCGTTCTTCCCGCAAACCATACGCGACTGGAACAGGAAAGGGAGGTAATGACAGTGGCACGTAAAGTGCCCTCCGCCACACACCGTTGGGTGGCTTGCGGAGTATAAATGTAGATGTAGATCCTTCTTTCCACGAACAATACGAGACTGGAATAGGAGGGAGAACCGATAGAGGTACTCAAGGTACCCTCCGCCACACACCGTCAGGTGGCTTGCGGAGTATGGATGTAGATGTAGATGTAGACCATCGCTACCAGCAATCATGTACGTTAGCGGCTACATTCGTGCTAAGTCGTTCTGCAATATCGAAGAAGAAACATACAGCTTCTCCTAGCCCTATTACACGACCTCGTTAAACTCAGTGATCTGTTGATAATGTCGTCAGTCTTGGTTAATGTCTATTCACCACGTCCAATCTCAAAGCTAACTAAGACTCACGACCGTTGTGGGTCGTATTTAAAGTAAACCTGATTGCATCATCATAGTGGCGCTAAATCTGAATAGATATCATCTTTCAGATGAAGAAGCACTCCTACCAATTTTCGTTTAAGTAGTGCAAATCCTTCTTGGTGCGGCGACTTTTTCCGTCAGTGTATATTCTGATTTTAATCAATTTTGCCTTCTTTTTCTTCTTTTCTTCGTCGCACTTTTATTACTCTTTTGTTGTTTCGTATTGTTAGTTCCTGAATATTTGTTTGAGTTACCTATTTCGTTTTCCGTGTAGATCACACCTGCTTGCTGGAGCGACAACTGTCTACATAGTCAAGGAAGGCAAGTGTACTGCGCTCTCCTGTCAGGCATGAGTCTGAAGTAACATAAAATGTTTCCGCAAGTGAGATGTCAAATTTTTCTTTAAATAACATCAGACGGCTACCAAAATGGTTAGGAGCATATGGCGGTCAGTGCAAAATACAAAAGCATAAACGAGATTGAGCGACGCAGTACGTCAATTAACTAAAACACAGCTGCGTGTGCACTATGCTTTTCGTTATACGAAGCGCCAATGAAACTGATACAGGTATGCGTATTCAAATACATAGATATGTAAATAGGTAGAATACGGCGCTGGGGTCGGCAACTTCCATGTAAGGCAACAAGTGTCTGGCGCAGTTGTTAGATTGGTTACTACTACTACTACAATGGCGGGTCATCAAGACTTAAGTAAGTTTGAACGTGGTGTTATAGTCGGCGCAAGAGCGGCGGGACACAGGATCTCCGAGCTAGCGATGAAGTGGGGATTTTGCTGTACGACCATTTCACGAGTGTACCGTGAATATCACGAATCGGGTAAAACATGATATCTTCGACATCGCTGGGGCCGGAAAAAGATCCTGGAAGAACAGGACCAACGGCGACTGAAGAGAATCGTTCAACGTGACAGACGTGCAGCCCTTCCACAGATTGCTGCAGATTTCAGTGCTTGGTCATCAAGTGTCACGTTGCGAACTATTCAACGAAACATAATCGATACGGGTTTTCGGTGCCAAAGGCCCACTCGTGGATTCTTGATAACTGCACGACACAAAGCTTTAAGCCTCGCAGCCGGCCGGCGTGGCCGAGCGGTTAAAGGCGCTACAGTCTGGAACCGCACGACCGCTACGGTCGCAGGTTCGAATCCTGCCTCGGGCATGGATGTGTGTGATGTCCTTAGGTTAGTTAGGTTTAAGTAGTTCTAAGTTCTAGGGGACTTATGACCACAGCAGTTGAGTCCCATAGTGCTCAGAGCCATTTGAACCATTTTTAAGCCTCGCCTGGACTCGTCAACAACGACATTGGACTGTTGGAAACATGTTGCCTGGCCGGACGAGTATCGTTTCAAATTGTATCGAGTGGATGGAAGTGTACAGGTATGGAGACAACCTCATGGACCCTGCACGTCATCAGGGGACTGTTCAAGCGGGCGGAGGCTCTGTAATGGTGTGGGGCGTGTGCAGTAGTAGTGGTATGGCACGCCTGATACATCTAGATACGACTCTTGACAGGTGACACGTACGTAAGCATCGTGTCTGGTCGCCTGCATCCATTCATGACCATTGTGCATTCCGCCGGACTTGGGAAATTCCAGGACAATGTGACACCCCCCACATCCAGAATTGCTAGAGAGGGGCTGCAGGAACAAAGTTTAAAGACTTTCGCTGACCACCAAACTCCTCAGACATGAACGTTGCTGAGGATATCTGGGATGCCTTGCAACGTCCTGTTCAGAAGAGATCTCCACATCGTCGTACTCTTACGGATTTATGTTCAGGCCTGCAGGATTCGTGGTGTCAGTTCCCTCCAGCACTACTTCCGACATTAGTCGAGTCCATGCCAGGTCGTACTGCGGCACTTCTGCTTACTCGCGGGGGCCCTACACGATATTAGGCAGGTGTACCAGTTTCTTTGGCTCTTCAGTTTAAGTAGCTGGTAGATGAATTAAATGAGTGACAAATATACTGACACATTATTTCTTAATTATACATTCCGCAAATCTTTTATGGGCTTCTAATCTAAGTTGCACATTACTAACCTATTTCTCTAATAACCGGAATCACATGCTGTAGGCTAGTCGGCGTCGGTGCAATTATTACAATGTTTCATCAAGTAACAACAAGAAACGAAGTACCCGTAAATAAGTCAACTGAATAAACAAGAGATGTTTACTAAGACGTTAGTGCTTCTAGGCCTCTCCAAAGTTAGTGATTACGAAATATCTGCTTCAGAATGTACAGGCTACTGTTACGTGAGATGTGGGAAATGTTACGTTAGTTCGTTTCCTTAATGTATGTGGCATATAGGACATCTACTGTCACATTAAAGTGTAAGTCTGTTAGGGAAGAGCATGTTGCATTTCATTCTATGGTCTGCGACATACATTGTATGCGTGTGATTATCCTCGTCTTGCAGTACTGAATTTAACGACCGACTGTTGGCATATTTGCTTACGGAGGGAAGTGACGTCGGAGCTATTGCGTCACAGCATGACGTCACACTTGTGACGTCAGTCGCTGCGTTCGATTATCGCTGCTCGCCTACGTACAGATGAGCCACTGCTGGCTACTACGAACGCCATCCATTATTCATTTTAGGATACCATTCAACACTTATATATATATACCACGAATATGTTCCGCATTTGTCTGCAATTAATTGCCATCTCCAGCGGTACAACACAATGAAACTCCCGATTAGCCTGGTTAATGCGGGCCCGAAAGACTACAAAAATAACCGAAAATAGCGGATAATTCAAAATAAACTTTTTTCTATTGGAAACTGCTATTTACTGTATTTATAAAACATGCTGCCTGTCACGGTTGAAAGTTCACTGCCTTAAATACCCTTTACTCGCCGAAACTTGACACTTTATTTACAAAATTTCACTTAAAAGCTCTGTATTTCGTATCACTTGTTTTTAGTTCACTTTCAGCAATTAGTGGTCTAATATTTACTGTTTCTCTTTTAATTTCATTTTTTCCCAGACGACGGTTCTTCTTTCCCGGTCGGTATACTCAAACGAAATTTGCCTTGAATTCTTTAATAGAGCTTTAATAGCGGATTTGTACATTTCAGTGGTTCAGTGTGTGTCATAAGGGGTTCCTATATGACTTCTTCTTCATTCTTTTTCTCTACACATTAATACACTAGATCGTTTACAATGCAGCAGTCCAAATTATCTAGGTGAAGATAGGGGCCGCGTCGTCTACTGGCGCTAAAACACTACTCATATTTATAATACCGTCTTCTGAAAGAAAATTTTCGCTCTGATTGTAACAGAACACTTCAGGATTCGTCTGCTATTTTTCAAAAATCTCTGAACTATGCACAGATAGTCCAAAAAAACGATAATCAGAAGCTTGATGTACTCACATGTTATACAAAGTGATGGACACTTCATTTCATGTGACATGGGAGCAAGGAGCAGTTCAAGACTAGTTATCTTTTGCCACTTGCTATTATTTTCTTTGGATGTGGGTGTAAACGAGTTTGACCTATTCATGCAAATCATGAGCAATATTTCTGTTTGATTGGAAAATAGAAAGAAAATACCTAATCTCTAGAAGCCTATCTACAGCTAAAACGAAGAAATTCAGCTCACCATGCTGTGTACGACATATTGGTGTGGCAACTGTCATCGTTTAGGCGAAGGAAAATACAGAAGTGGTCCGGAAACTGCGCACTAAATACCAGTCTTAACACCATTTATGGGTTGTTCAGTGTATAGATGAAGATTTTATGCTCCATAATTGCGCTGGTTCTTTGTGTTGTAAGTAGGCTGTTTCGGTTTTTATGTTGGTAACGCTACGTAGCCCTCTGTATGAAAATCACTGACTGTGCTGTGTGCAGTCTGTGGCTGGTTGGCACTGTTGAATTATTCGCAATTGTAGTGTTGGGCAGTTGGATTTGAACAGCGCGTAGCGTTGCTCAGTTGGAGATGAGCCGCCAGCAGTGGTGGATGGGGGGAGAGAGATGCCAGAGTTTTTAGAGGGGACGATCTGGACGGATGTCCGTCAAAAAAAGGAAATTTGAAAGACTGGATGTCATGAATATATACTATGACTTTTGAACTTTATTAAGGTTTGTTCTCTATCAAAATCTTTCATTTGCTAACTATGCCTATCAGTAGTTAGTGCCTTCAGTAGTTAGAATCTTTTATTTAGCTGGCAGTATTGGCGATTGCTGTATTGCAGTACTTCGAGTAACGAAGATTTTTGTGAGGTAAGTGATTCATGAAAGGTATAGGTTATTGTCAGTCAGGGCCATTCTTTTGTAGGGATTATTGAAAGTCAGATTGCGTTGCGCTAAAAATATTGCATGTCAGTTTAGTGATGATCAGAATAAGTAAAGAGAAAACTGTTTGAGTACGTTGAGTTTTGCTCAGCTGTTTGAAAATCAAATAACGTAATAGGTTTTCCAGCACTGTCATTTTTAAATTTTCCAGAGGGGATGTTTCAGTGTTCACGTATCTGGACAGGGTGACACAGAAGTCATGTTAAGAAAAGAAAAAGTGAGAATTCGTATATTCCGATACCACTTCATTCAGAAACCATTGGCTGAACACATATTGATCTGGAAGCCTTAACTCAAGCACAGCAGAACACATTTAAGGATAAAGATTCAGTTCCTTTTTAATACTGTTTTGGTTCGCTAATTGGTGTGTTTGGACTAGTCTCGAACAGTTTTCTAACTACCTCTGTTTTGGTTCGCTAATTGGCGTGTTTGGACTAGTCTCGAACAGTTTTCTAACTACCTCTATGTCGTTCAGACCAGTTTGTTACGAAATATCTGAAACACTTTTCCCTCTGGAAATTTTATTTTTGTCGGCCTGCATCTTAGTTCCAAAATATTCGTACCACATACCTACATTGCTACAAACGTGATAACTGTATCTCTGGTTCATTTAGTAAGCGAGTAGGAAGATACACTGTTTTACTTATTTGTTCTTGTAACACGTAAACACTTGACTCCAGACACGCGCTCCTGTTTGAATCATGTTATCCAACGCTGTTTACATGTCATAAAGTATGTAAAAAGAATTGAGAAACATCATGCATAAATTACGAAAAATGAGATGGAACTTTAAAAAAGATAAAGCCTGTGGCGTTCAAACCATGAAAGGGCTTGTGGACTGATTGCAGCCTTACGTCCGTCGTGGCACTACAAGGGGGAGGGTAGCGAGCCTAGTAGACATGGGATCATGCTGGAGGGACTGGAAACAGCAAAAATTCCCGCGCCTATCCGGAATGGATCCGGGTCCTCCAGGGACTGAGTCGTGCGCACTGGCAGGTAGACCACCAAGGCCACTAAAGGAAATTTAACCCTAGTAACATTTAATTTAGGATAGTAAGAAAAGAAATAGTTTAGTTGACATAGAGGTATCATTGATATCGAAGAAATTTTGTTGTTATTGTCTTGGTACATCTGTCGCAATAACCTTTATCTAGCATCAACTTGATCTCGTTATCATTGCTACGAACTTAAGTCTTAAGAAACGACACACCAAAAAGGAATTATTCTAGTGAACGGGAAATCGGTAGATGTGATGTACATGTTCAGAAAAACTGGATGATTTATGTAAGAGAAAGAATTTTGCGAGATGAACAAGTCAATAACACGCTGGTCCACCTCAGCCAATTATGCAAGCAGTTATCCTGCTTGGCAGTGATTGATAGAATTATTGAATATCCTCAGGAAGGATTCGTGCTAAATTCTGCCCAGCTGGGGCGCTAGATCTTCAAAATCCTGAAGTGGTTGGTCCTGCCCATAATGCTCCAAACTTTCTCAATTGGAGGCATATCTGTCAACCTTTCTGGCCAAGGTAGTGTTTGAAAAGCACGAAGACAACCAGTAGAAACTATTGCCGTGTGTGGGCTGGTGTTATCTTGCTGAAAAGTACGTTCAGGATGGCCTGCCATGAAGAGCAACAAAACAGGGCGTAGAATATCGTCGACGTACCGGTGCGTTGTAGCCAAACGGGTACTGCTATGGAAAGAAATGGCTCCCCAGATCATCTTCACTGCTCCTTGTCGGGACTTACAGCGGGGGACTGTCAGGTTTATATCCCACCGTCGTCTGGTACGTCTGCAAACCGTCTTCGGCCTAGAAACTCGTTGACTGGAGTAGAATTGTCTTCAGTGACGAGTCCCGCTTCGAAGTGAGCCCGATGACTAGACTAGATAAAATTGTTCGTGGTGCGTCGCTTTTTTTGTCTAATAACGTACTTACCTCCACCCACTGTACAGTTGTTTTCGGGATAAAGATGTAGGTGTAGAATAATTTTCCTTATATGGATTTTAAAGCAGTTATTGTTATGTTTATTTCGTTCGAATGGGTACTTTAGTATTAAAAGGTGTCTCTGTACTTCTCTTTATAATTTAATTTCTTCGTGTTTATCGGACCTACCTCATTGCCATATCCCGTAGACTTGTTGCAGCTACAATATTTCTTTTTGAGAAAAGCAGTGTCGCGTGAAATCGTTAAAAGAACACGACTCACTAAATTATATCGAGAGCGCGGTGGAATCTGGATTACGATTTCACATAACGGACCAGGGAATGAATTGTATCAAACTTCTCCATTCATCTATCAGGCAGGAATTGTCGTTACTAGTGATTTACGGAGGTTGTTGAAAGCTAGCAGAATACATGTGGGGGTAAGAATGAGAACTGAGTTACTTTCCTTGAGATTTAATATTTATTGCCTTTTGAGCTTCTCCTTTTGCATTTCACTCATGTATCAGAAATACACTAACGGAAGAATCGCAACATAAAAATATAATTACTGTAGAGTAATGAAGTTTCGGGAATACATTTATCTAGATAACATATGTAAATGATTAATATTCCAGGGACACAGGTTAATGTAAGTGACAGATAAGTCAATGCAAATGTGATATACTGGTACATTAATAACCGGTGTGGCCTCCAGAATGTTGAATGCGAGTATGCAAGCCTGAATGCATTGTGTCGTACAGGTGACGGATGTCAGTTTGTGGGATGGAATTCCGTGCCTGTTGCACCTGGTTGGTCAATGCAAGTACGATTAATGCTTGTTATTGATGACGTTGGAGTTGTTGTCCGATGAAGTCCCATATTTGCTGGACTGGAGACGGATCTGGCGATCGAGTATCCCAAGGCAACATGTCGACACTCTATATGTTGGGTAATAACAGCGGTATGTGGGCGAGCGTTACCAGGTTGGAAAACACGCCCTGTAATGCTGTTCGTGAATGGCAGCACAGCAGGTCGAATCACCACACTGACGTACAAATTTGCAGCCAGTGTGCGTGGGATAATTACGAGAGTGCTCCTCCTGTCACGCCATGTCGCGCCCCAGACCGTAACATCAGGAGATTGGTTGCAGGGTGTCAACTGGCCTTTTTTCAACCAATACACAGCCATCACTGGCTCCAAGGCAGAATCACCTTTATCAGAAAAGATAACAAATCCTCCACCCTGCACTCCAATGACCTCTCGCTTGATGTCATCGAAGTCGCAAATGGCGGTGGTTTGGGGACTGTGGAATGCACGCTACAGGACATCTGGTTAGAAGCTATTCTTGAAGTACAGGGTGTATCAAAAACAATCATCCGATTTGGCACGTCTATATTTCCGAAACTAATAAACATATACAATGACTTTTGGTTGTTGATGAACGGGAAACTCAAAAAGTTTCAGATGCACGGTATAAGTCAATGCGGTATTCAAATTATTCCTACACTGCAGTTACAGCTTCCACAGCTGCTGTTATGCGATGTCTGAGTCAATTCTTTGCTGTTGGTAACAGAGGCACATGAACAGAGTCTTTTATAACCCCTCCCCCCCCCCCCCCCCCCCCCACACACACACAAGAAATAATCACATACAGTCAGGTCTGGTGCCCAGTAACTTAAGGCTGAATCATTTGGTCCAGTGCGACCGATCCTTCGTTCAGTAATCCTCTGATTTAAAAATTCGCGCACTTCCAGATACCCGAGTGGTGGTGACCCATCCTGTCGGTAAATGAAGTAGTTCTAATCAGTCTCCAACTGCAGAAAAAGAAAGTTCTCAAGCATATCGAGATACGTGATTCCTGTAACAGTGTTCTCGGCAAAGAAAAGTGGACCACACACCTTTTCCCATGAAACTGCACAAAACACATTAAATTTTGGAGAGTCCCTCTCATGTTGTACAACTTCATGTGGTTGTTCCGTACCCCATATTCTCACATCACGGCGGTTCACCTTTCCATTTAAATGGAATGTTGTCTCTTCACATAACACTTAACGTGGAAGAAAACTGTCATCCTCCATCTTGCCAAGGACGAAATTACAGAACTCCACTTGTTGTTGTTTGTCACCTTCACGAAGAGCTTGCAGTAGCTGAATTTTGCGTGGTTTTGTGTGTAAACGTCGACGCAACACACGCAAACGGACATGGAGGGCACGTTGAGCTGTCGAGCTGCATGACGAACAGATTTCTGCGCACTGCTTGTGAAACTATGGCGGATGCGTTCGACGTCTGTGTCAGACACTCGGGGACGGCCCGGCGATTTGCCTTTACACAAACAACCTGTTTCTCGGAATTGTTCATGACATCGTCTATGTTCTGTGCTGTAGGAAGATCCACACTGTACCTAGTACGAAAGTCACGCTGAACAGTTATTACTGGCCCGCGCTGCGCAAAACGTAAAACAAAAAGCGGTTTCTGTTGTCCCGACGTCATTTTTACTACAACTGAAGTGGACGCTTACTGTTGCTACCTAGCTGGAACCGTGTAAAACTCGAGAGTTTACTCTTTCCAACGATACGTTGTTCACGCACATGTCTCAAATAACATAATAGTTACCATTTTTTAAAAATCGGATAATTCTTTTTGATACACCCTGTAAATGATTTCATTGTGTCACTGTGGTGCCACCTGCTGCTCAAATTGCTGCTGCAGATGCAGTACGATGCACCAGAGCCATACGGTGAACACGATGGTCTTCCCTCCCGGTAGTGCCACATGGCCGTCCGTAGTGAGCACTTCTTGCGACGGTATATTCTACTGACCACCGCTGCCAGAAATCGTGTGCAGTGGCTGCATTCCTGCCAAGACTTTCCGCAGTATCGAAGAAGGAACATCCAGCTTGTCGTAGCCCTATTACACGTCTTCGTTCAAACTCAGTTCTTTGTTCTGGACCAAAATGAACTCACCACGTCCAATCTCAAAGGCAACTAACGCTCACGACCGTTGTAGCGTGTATTTAAAGCAAACCCGATTTGCATCCTCATAGTGCACCTACTAGCTTCATTCTTACGTGAGTGGAGCTAAATTTAAATAGACGTAATTTTCAGGATGTAGAAACACGCCTACCAACTTTTGTTTATGGCGCACATCTCCTTCTTGGTATTGCGTTTTTTTCTGTCAGTGTAGAACAAACGTATCGCTGTGGTTCCTTAATGGGTACAAGAGGAAAGTAGACAGCTAATAGAAAAGGTCTTTTCCGATGTATGAAAAACGCCCAAAAACTAAGTTCACCATATAAGATTCCAATGTTCCGGGCTGATTTCCAAACTACTACTGTCTTCCCTGGCTTGTCTGCATCCATAATGTTCAAGAACTAAGTTAGAAAAGCACGGTATGGCGATATTATGAGCGAACCGATACTTAAAAGTCAGTCCGTGAAAAATGGAGAAAATTCGTTAAAATCTTCACTCGCAAATTTAAATATCGATTTTAGCATTTCTTCCACTCTGCTTCGAATGTTCTGATTAATAGTTAGAGTAATAATTTGATCCATAAGATGGCACTCATACCTAGCAAACAGAAAAGCAACCGATTTTAGGAAAGTTTTTCTCTGCATACATCCCCAAAGGCTTTTGGTATTCTGGGAGGTTGAATTTAAGTAACTCAGCGAACACCTACATCGAATTACGAAATAAATGAACCGATCCTAACCAACATGAGCTTATGCTAGAAGCACTCATGAGAATATATCTTACTCATTATGTGGTGAGCGTTCTCTTCAAAATTTTAGAAATCTACATTATCCGCTTCTTGACCGATTCATCTTTACGGGATGGGGGCGTTGGTCGGCCAATCACTAAAACGCCCTGGCGGCGCCAGTCCGATGGATGACAGCAAACCGCTCGAGTAGCATTTGGATACTTAAATATATTTTTACGACGTTCTATGCATTTTCTTCAAAAGCTTTAACAAAACACCTTTCGCTATAGACGCAAAACTATGAAGAAATGTTTCCGTTTCCACCAAAGTTCACCAAACGAAATTCGAACAGAAAGATCAGAGAATACTTTCTAAAAGGAGCGCAAAGTTATCTGTCTGCAGCCAGCTCAGGCCACAGGCTAGATGTGAAGAAAAAGTTCAACTGAAAATTATTGAGCATCTACAAAGAAGGAATAAGGTTAGCCACCCTAATTCTCTTGTTACCACTAGTAACCTCTAGTTACCACTTACTCAGTCACCCACATATCATAGGACTTGTTCTTGAAGGGAAGTATGGTGAAACGATAAACGGACGGCTGATGAAATCAATAGACAATAGGCAGTCTTTCTCCCTGCTATTATTTATGTAAAGCAAACAGCAGCAGATAACCTCGTATTAATTCTACGTAAACTAAATATTCTAACAAGTATTACATGAAAGGGGCTTGGTATAATATCCTTTCAGAACACTTTTCCTTAATAAAATTCTTTGTTCTGAGAAGCTTATCGTCAAAGCATATTAAGTCAAAGATGGTGGAGGCTTATTAGGAGTGTGCCCCTTCACGGTGAGCAGAAATTTGACGGCTGAATTAGATCGTCGTAGTTCACAGTCCTTCTGTTGGAGATGGCGCATGTCATGAAATCCCAAAACTGCAAACATAGACGAAGTACAAGAAAGTGCGAAATATGGTGCAGGGTGATTAGCTGTTAAGTGTATACGGAACACGAGGAAGTTTCGAAATTTATGGCAGGCCAACCAGCTTTTATTGAACGCTGCACTGCACTTCGAAATGAGACAGATACATGACACTGTCATGTATCAAGGGCGTCAAGCGAATATTTTCAATGGATTTAGATATTACGATATTCAGTCTCACTACCATGACCTACTGGGCGCAATCCTTGTATCCAGCATGACATTTAATTTATTTGTGTCTAAAATGTATAGTATATTATCACAACCATTTACACTTCGTGTGGGCTCCTGACCCAGTTACTCAAAACAATTTTCGGAGAGATCATTTAAAATAATTTGGAACAATGTTTTATGTCTACTACTACTTTATACATGTAATTTCTTGAGGCTAGATAGAGGTCACAACCAACTAACCTATAATTGTGTGGGTCGGGTGCCGATTTGAGATGAGGCTCAAATTTACGTTCAGCCATACAGAAATTACATCATACGAGTCGGGTATCGCCAAAAGGAATCAATTATTAATTTATTCCGGTTGTCAAATATAACCTCTACCCTTATTAGCTAACAGTCATTACCTACTTCAACTTGACTACACGGAAATTAACACGCCACCTCCAACTGAATTTAATCTGTACATAGTTCACAGCACTTTAAAGGAGTAAAATCCAGATGCTTTTATGGATAAAAGTGATTAAATATAAAGCTGAATATAATCACGTTAATCCACTATAGCTGCATTTATTGAAGTCTCGCATTACCGCTTTCGCAACGTTTTCAGTTGCATCTATTGCCGTTACTAAAAAGTTGCGAAAGCACTAATGCGAGTCTACAAAGGACTTCAATAAATACAGCTGTAATGGATTAACGAGATTTCGCTCAGCTTTATTTTCATCACTTGTACCCATTTTAGCATTTGTATTATACTGCATGAAAGTTCTGTACACTATATGTAAGTAAGTATTTTAGCTGTGATTGTTCTTGTTTTAAAATTATCTGCGGTTAACCCCCGGTAGCTGAGTGCTCAGCGCGGCAGAATGTCAATCCTAAGGGCCCGGGTTCGATTCCCGGCTGAGTCGGAGATTTTCTCCGCTCAGGAGCTGGGTGTTGTGTTGTCCTAATCATTACCCGTCGACGCGCAAGTCGCCGAAGTGGCGTCAAATCGAAAGACTTGCACCCGGCGAACGGTCTACCCGACGGGAGGCCCTAGTCACACGACATTTTATTTTTATCTGCTGAATTTAATAAATCGTATCTTAAGGTTGTTAGGTCCTTGGCCAAAACTCCGGCTGAACTCATCTTTAGCCAGCTTTCAGTACCTATAACGATTTCTGCTTCATTGGTTTCATGAGGGCTTGGATCTCTGTTTTTTTTTTCCGATACAGCCACGACAAGTTTCAGCTGAAATACCATTATTTCCTAGGTCTTTCCTCGTCTGTGTTTGACTTGCATATCTTGAGACCGAATCCCTGTTTATATTTGTTTTTCTACAGACTATTTAAAAGTACCGAGCGAAGTAGTGCAGTGGTTACCACACTGGACTCACATTCGGGAGGACGGCGGTTCAAACGCGAGTCCGGCCACCCTGATTTAGGTTTTTCGTAATTTCCCTAAGTAATCTCTTCAGGCAAATGCCGGGATGGCTCCTTTGAAGGGGCACGGCCGAATTCCTTCCGCATCCTTCCTTAATTCGATGGAACCGATGTCTCGCTGTTTAGTCCCCTCCCCCAAAATCAACCAACCAATCAATTTATGTAAAAGTAATTATGCACTTATATGTCAGTAATGGCCCTCTTTCATAACAGATCCACGGATCACGGTATACATACGTACGTATAGAGACGTACCGATGTAGCAGTTTCAGTATAACCGCAGTTCAGGCGAGAGTTCTTTGACGTGGCACAATCATGAACGGCCGCGACGCACCGTTAGGCTGCTACCGATGGAAAGCACCGCAGGCGCTCGTTTAGGCGCCTGTCGGCTATTATCCCCCCAATAACGAGGTGACATTTCCCCTCGCCTCTGTTAGTCGTCACAGCTGGCCGTGTAATGGCTTAAATGTCACTCTTGTAACGGTCCAGCTGCTTGCTGTCAGAGCGATTAGGGGCAAGACAAAGTCATTTACCTTCTGTTCAGTCGCCGAACCGTTTCCGTATCGTTGGGGCTACGAAGGTATCTACATGATTCTACAATTTGGCATTTCGCTGCTCAGCGGATATATGAATTTTGGAGTATAAAAGGTCTAAATGTAGGAAGTGAGATTTCTTTTTTGATTCAGTGAGTCCTTTAGTGTACGAGGGTGAGTCAAATGAAAACCTTAAATATTTTTTAAAATATTATTTATTATGCAGAAGTGGTAGAAAGCTGTATCACTTTTCAACATTATCTCCCCTACGCTCAATGCAAGTCCTCCAGCGCTTACAAAGTGCACAAATTCCTTTAGAAAAAAATTCTTTTGGTAGTCCGCGCAACCACTCATGCACCCCGTGGCGTACCTCTTCGTCAGAACAGAACTTCTTTCCTCCCATTGCGTCTTTGAGTGGTCCAAACGTATGGAAATCACTTGGGCAAGGTCTGGTGCGTATGATGGATGAGAAAGGCACTCAAAATGCAGGTCTGTGATTGTTGCAACTGTTGTACGGGCAGTGTGGGGCCTTGCATTGTCACGTTGCAAAAAAGGACACCTGCTGACAGGAATCCAGGTCGCTTTGATTTGATTGAAGGCCGCAGATGATTTTTTAGGAGATGTGTGTATGATGCACTGGCGACAGTGGTCCCTCTAGGCATGCAATGCTCCAAAATGACGCCTTTTTCGTCTCAAAAGAGAGTCAGCATAACCTTCCCTGCTGATGGGTCTGTTCGGAACTTCTCTGGTTTTGGTGACGAGGAATGGCGCCATTCCTTGCTCGCTCTCTTCGTTTCCGGTTGGTTGAAGTGAACCCAGGTTTCGTCGCCAGTAACGATTCTTGCAAGGAAGCATCACCTTCTCGTTCAAAGCGCCGAAGAAGTTCTTCACAAACATGAACACGTCGGGGCCCCAACTAGCAGACACTTTGTGAAACTGGAGCACATCATGCACAATGTGGTGTGCTCACCCATCACTAATCTGTAAACAAGCTGCAGTGTCATTCAGTGTCACTCGGCGGTTTTCCTTCACTATGGCTACAACTGCTGCAATGTTCTGTGGAGTGGCAGCTCGTTGTGCCTGAGCTGGACTCTGAGCATCTTCCACTGAAGTCACACCATTTCCGAACTTCCTACTTCATTCCTAGACTTGATGCTGTGACAAACATGCATCACCGTACTGAACCTTCATTCGTCGATGAATTGAAATAGGTTTCACACCTTCACTATGCAAAAACGGAATAACAGAACGCTGTTCTTCCTTGGTGCAAGTCGCAAGTGGGGTGGCCATCTTTATACTGATACTGCGACGGTATGTGTGCATCTACACTATGCTGCCACCTACAGGCGATTCTGTACGCTGTTTGTAGCACGCTTACCAACTTACAGGATGACGGCGCGAAATTTCGATTCGTTATTACAAATTTAAGGTTTTTATTTGACTCACCCTCGTATGTCTGTAGGTAGCAAACAAATTACTACCCAAAGACAATTCCTTTTTTACTGTATCTTTTGACACAGATAGACTTCGGTTGGTATTAGTTGATCTGGTTGTAATCTACTTACTGTCAGGCTTTCTACATGAATTTTCCTTATGGTTAGGAGCTTAGGACTAAATATCGAAACTACTGCCTGTATGGATACTATAAGGGGCACGCAAATGAAAACCAGACACATGGAAAAAAGCAAGTAAACTGTTTATTATTTCGAAAATAATCACAATAACTTAACTGTGAGAGAAGGCGGTAAGAGCATTCAGGGAAAAAATTTTACGGTTGCCTACGGAACCATGATTGTACCAGGCGTGCTCCTTTTTATCCGAAGCAAATCGATGGCCACGAGTGTCTTCCTTCAAGGACCCAATATGGAAATCGCTTAGGGAGGGCTCGAGATCGTGTGGGGACCCGCTCACATGTTGTCAAGATTTTTTCGAGTTCGCTGCAGATATTTCTGGGAAGCCCTTACACATCCTCCACACAGTCCCGATCTCTACAGATGCGATTACTTTATTTTTGGAGTCATGTTTTTATATTGATGACTTTGTATTGTTACCACTGGAACTACAGATGTTCCAATACAAGATTCGATATTACACTTTCGTCTTGATACCAGTAGCTAATACACTACTGGCCATTAAAATTGCTACACCACGAAGATGACGTGCTACAGACGCGAAATTTAACCGACAGGAAGAAGATGCTGTGATATGCAAATGATTAGCTATTCAGAGCATTCACACAAGGTTGGCGCCGGTGGCGACACCTACAACGTGCTGACATGAGGAAAGTTTCCAACCGATTTGTGATGCTTCGAGTAACGAGGAGAAATGCGTACCATCACGTTTCCGACTTTGATAAAGGTCGGATTGTAGCCTATCGCGATTACAGTTTATCGTATCGCGACATTGCTGCTCGAATTGGTCGAGATCCAATGACTGTTAGCAGAATATGGAATCGATGGGTTCAGGCGGGTAATACGGAACACCGTGCTGGATCCCAACGGCCTCGTATCACTAGCAGTCGAGATGACAGGCATCTTATTCGCATGACTGTAACGGATCGTGCAGCCACGTCTCGATCCCTGAGTCAACAGATAGGGACGTTTGCAAGACAACAACCATCTGCACGAACAGTTCGACGACGTTTGCAGCAGCATGGACTATCAGCTCGGAGACCATGGATGCGGTTACCCTTGCCGCTGCATCACAGACAACAGCGCCTGCGATGGTGTACTCATCGAGGAACCTGGGTGCACGAATGACAAAACGTCATTTTTTCGGATGAATCCAGGTTCTGTTTGCAGCGTCATGATGGTCGCATCCGTGTCTGACGACATCGCGGAGAATGCACATTGGAAGCGTGTATTCGTCACCGCCATACTGGCGTATCAACCGACGTAATGGTATGGGGTGCCATTGGTTACACGTCTCGGTCACCTCTTGTTCGCATTGACGGCACCTTGAACAGTGGACGTTACATTTCAGACGTTTTACGACCCGTGGCTCTACGCTTAATACGATCCCTGCGAAACCCTACATTGCAGCAGGATAGTGCACGACCGCATGTTGCAGGTCCTGTACGGGCCTTTCTGGATACAGAAGATGTTCGACTGCTGCCCTGGCCAGCACATTCTCCAGATCTCTCACCAACTGAAAACGTCTGGTCAATGGTGGCCGAGCAACTGGCTCGTCACAATACTCCAGTCAGTACTCTTGATGAACTGTGATATCGTGTTGAAGCTGCATGGGCAGCTGTACACGCCATCCAAGCTCTGTTTGACTCAATGCCCAGGCGTATCAAGGCCGTTATTATGGCCAGAGGTGGCCGTTCTGGGTACCGATTTTTCAGGATCCATGCATCCAAACTGCGTGAAAATGTAAGCACATTTCAGTTCTAGCATAATATACTTGTCCAATGTATACCCGCTTATCATCTGAATTTCTTCTTGGTGTAGCAATTGTAATGGCCAGTAGTGTATTATGTCGTATCCTAGATAATATCGACACAAAAGAATCGACTTCGAAAGAATCGCAAATACTGATTACTCTTGTACAATGCCGACAAAAGATAAGTGAAGCATCCAGAAGAGGGCAAGGAAACGAAGTGAAACTACATGGTTCCAAAATCGAATGAAATTTGCCAAGAAGTTGGCAGTATGAGCGACTTTACAAGCATGACGTAGCATCGCTTCTGGGCTGGTTGCATGCACTGCTTCGGTTGAAAAGGGTTTCATAAAGTCGTTGTATCCTCTTATGAGGCAAATTGGCCCGCAATTGTTGTAACTGGTCCTCGAGATCTCTGATAGCGTCCGAGATGACACCACACAAGTTTTATCTGGAGTAGGTCTGAAGGTTTTACAGTACCTCAACATTACTTTACACTTTATACATTGATTGTGGAGACAGCGTGTGAGTGTTTGAATTTAACGTTATTTCTCATAAACGAATTAATTTATGCTATCATTCACTTTTAAGTGACAGATAGCATGAGTTTTTTTTCTTTGCAAGAAATAACCCTACAACCAATAAATCCGTCGCCTGGGGGAGTGTAAAAAATCAGTTATTTTTTGGCTATCATCTCATTTCGGAATGCCTTACAATGCGGCTTACATTGCGGTTAGCATACCCACATTCACACTTGGCTGAAGGTAACTTGCCACATTTCTGCAGTGTATCTGCATGTGTTCCGTGTCGGTGCGGGTTCTTTTAGTTGTTTTCATATTTCCCGGGGTAGATCGAATCCATTAGGCACAATCTTCGTTGTTAACATGGAAGAGATCTCCAAAAATGGTTCAAATAGCTCTGAGCACTATGGGACTTAACATCTGGGGTCCCCTAGAACTTAGAACTACTTAAACCTAACTAACCTAAGGACATCACACACATCCATGCCCGAGGTAGGATTCGAACCTGCGACCGCAGCGGTCGCTCGGTTCCAGACTGAAGCGCCTAGAACCGCTCGTCCACAACGGCCGACGAGAGATCTCCAGTGGAACGTCTGCTTCCATATCACACATCAAAAGTTTCTCTGCAGTACCGACTACATTTTTTTTCCAGGCTGTATTATGAGTACTAGTGCCTCACTTTACACAGGCCGTAGTGCTCCGAAAAGACTTCTTAGCCAGCACTTACGCTCACCACCGCGCAGCAGAATTATGCTACGCATTTGAGGCTATTGACACTGTCGCTCATGCAGCACCGTTCTTTTGTCTGCACTTTGGTATTATCTTTTATTTACCTACAGCAATTACCTGTATTTTTGAAAGAAAAATAAATTGGTTTGGAGGTAAGAAATTATAAATGGTATATTTTAAGAAGATTGGTTGGTTGGTTGGTTTGGGGGAAGAGACCAAACAGCGAGGTCATCGGTCTCATCGGATTAGAGAAGGACGGAGAAGGAAGTCGGCCGTGCCCTTTCAAAGGAACCATCCCGGCATTTGCCTGGAGTGATTTAGGGAAATCACGGAAAACCTAAATCAGGATGGCCGGACGTGGGATTGAACCGTCGTCCTCCCGAAAGCGAGTCCAGTGTGCTAGCCACCGCGCCACCTCGCTCGGTTTTTAAGAAGAGAATAAAAAGAAGACAGTAAAGAGTAGACGTAGAAGCCCCTTCACCAGTACCATCTGGAGAAGGGGACTTGATATTGCAGTCCAGTGGCCTCGCATGGCGCTACCCATGTTAGTATTTCCGCAAGAACTTCACTCCTTAGAAAACTGGATTTGTTCAGCCCATGCGGATATAATCTAATATATGTTGGTGTTTTTTGTTAGCGTGCTGTGTGAGTTAATGTTTGTTAGGTTACATAACAACTAGTACTAGGTAAGTTACGAAACAAATTTTGCGCGGGTTTAAAACAGTATCCTGCATTGACGTAATCTAATTAAATTACATACAGATTTTACGTGGATGTAGAAAGAAATAACAAGCCACAACTAGTCTAATTATTAATATTGTAAAAACATATATTTGTGTAATAAAATTAGTTTCTTTGGGTAGTATACTTGTTAATTTGGTATATGTTTCGTAATCTGCATGATCTGTCACTGTTTTATACTAACACTGTTCGAATTACAGCTTACTTAGTTTATGTTACATTTACATTACACTCATATTACTACATTTACCAAGATGTGTTCATTCATATTAAAACAATGAAGTGTACAGGTATAGTGTGGCTTCTAGGACGGACTAATTGCTTGTACTTTTAATTACATTCATGCATAATGAGAGATAAATTGCGATCTTTGACTGACATTTATGTTACTCGTTGCGTATGTTTTATGTGTGTTATGCTATGTATCTTTTGTGTGTCTTTGTTATGTCAGTGTCATTAGTGTCACTCGTTTTATCGTCAGTACTGGAGCTGCTCGAGCTATCTTTGACGTGCTGTCTTTGTCTTCTGCGCCATCTGTGCTGATGAGTCTGTTTGCACATTTTCTGCTGTTGAAATGTAGCGACTGTTAGTTTTCATGACTAAGAGATGTGAATAGTAGAGGAACCTATATCTCATGTTATTGTCTGGATGTGACAAGTCGAAGATTCTTTCCGCTCGATATGGCTGACGGCAGCGTAAATATAGGATTTAACTTTATGAAGCCAATGATAATTCGCATTGCAGAGTTCAGTTGGGTGTCAAATCGTCGCAAACACCAGCTGTCTGCCCAAAATGTGATGCATGGACTGCTCCGGTGTTCGTATCTGAGCAGAGGTTGTAACAAAATGTTGTTTGATATAATCATATCCAGAGTAGCTCTGAAGCTCAAGTTTTTCGATAGGGTTATGCTGAAGCATATCTTCGATGGTTCATCGGTTTATTATTAAAATGAAAGAAAGTATACTCTGGCTTCCGTAGGTTCCATTTGACTCACCTGACGTCAAATAATAATGTTACCCCTGAGTATTACAGCAGTTTTTATCATTGCTAAAGTCATGTCGTCAAATAAGCGGTTTTCCTTATTTTTTGTCGTACTTTAGCAATGTACTGGGATTATTCTAAACATTTACACAGATCTGAAGGACACCGACAAGATAAACTTTCTACGTAAACATGTCCGAAAATCCTTCGTTTCTTATAAGTCAATGAATCTATCATGTCAGAAGTTCGTCACAAAGTTTCAATATATCAGCTGCATGCTTCTGTGCCACACGCGGACCCCCAAAATCTGTAGGATACTGTTACCTTCATAGAACAAATGAACAGTACAAAATTGTGTGCTGGAATAGGAATTGACTCTGTCGTAGGCACATATGCTCTCGCAGCACGCCTTATAGATTTTCCATGGAAGAATTGTATAGAAAAAACAAACTCTTCTAGACGATATAGGATGAGCCCCGTAATAAAGAGAAGTACTAGGCTAAACGACAAGATACAAAACACACGAAGTATTGACTTTCACTGACGAAACAATAAAGCATAGAACAGCAACAGATGAAGCAGAGAAAAGGGAATGCAGACATCTTTACAGAGAGATTGACAGAATGTGCAAAATGGTGAAGCAGAGATGACTAGGCGACAGGAAAAGCTGTAGAAATTGCATAAATATGATGGTGTGTGTACTGAGGTGACGAAAGTCATGCGATACCTCCTAAAATCGTGTCGGACCTCCATTTTCCCGGTGTAGCGCAGCATCTCGACGTGGCACGAACTCAACAAGTCGTTGCAAGTCGCTTGCAGAAATATTGAGCCATGCTGCCTCTATAGCTGTCCATAACTGCGAAAGTGTAGCCGGTGCAGGATTTGGTGCACGGACTGATCTCTCGATTATGTTCCGTAAATGGTCGACGGGATTCATGTCCGGCGATCTGGGTGGCCAAATCATTCGCTCGGATTGTTCAGAATGTTTCTCAGACGAATCACGAACAATTATGGCTAGTGACATGGCGCGTTATCATCCACAAAAATTTCATCATTGCTTGGGAACGTGATCTCGATGAATGGCTGCAAATGGTCTCCAAATAGCCGAACATAACCATTTCCCATCAATGATCAGTTCAGCTGGACCAGAGAACCCAGTTCATTCCACGTAAACACGGCCCTAGCCATTATGGAGCCACCACCAACTTGCGCGGTGCTTTGTTGACTACTTGGGTCCGTGGCTTCGTGGGGTCTGTGCCGCACTCGAACCCTACCATCAGATCTTACCAACTTCAATAGAGACTTATGAGGCGCTGCAGGCAATGTCGTGCTGTTAGCAAAGGCACTCGTGTCGGCCATCTGCTGCCACAGCCCATCACCGCCAAATTTCGCCGCACAGTCCTGACGAGTACGTTCGTCGTACGTCCCAGTTTGATTTCTTCGGTTATTTCATGCAGTGTTACCTGTCTGTTAGCACTGACAATTCCACCCTCCTCTACCCTCCTCTCGGCACACTCGGAATACTGAATTCCTTAAAGATATCCAAAATCTAATGTCCCATGAATCTACCTCCCTCCGCCATTCCACGTTCAAGGTCTATTAATTACCGTCGTGCGGCCGTAATCACGTCGGAAACATTTTTACATGAATTACCTGAGTACAAATCACAGTTCCGCCAATGCACTGACCTTTTATACCTTGTGTATGCGGCACTACCGCCATCTGTATACAGGGTGTTACAAAAAGGTACGGCCAAACTTTCAGGAAACATTCCTCACACACAAAGAAAGAAAATATGTTATGTGGACATGTGTCCGGAAACGCTTACTTTCCATGTTAGAGCTCATTTTATTACTTCTCTTCAAATCACATTAATCATGGAATGGAAACACAAAGCAACAGAACGTACCAGCGTGACATCAAACACTTTGCTACAGGAAATGTTCAAAATGTCCTCCGTTAGCGAGGATACATGCCTCCACCCTCCGTCGCATGGAATCCCTGATGCGCTGATGCAGCCCTGGAGAATGGCGTATTGTATCACAGCCGTCCACAATACGAGCACGAAGAGTCTCTACATTTGCTACCGGGGTTGCGTAGACAAGAGCTTTCAAATGCCCCCATAAATGAAAGTGAAGAGGATTGAGGTCAGGAGAGCGTGGAGGCCATGGAATTGGTCCGCCTCTACCAATCCATCGGTCACCGAATCTGTTGTTGAGAAGTGTACGAACGGTTTGACTGAAATGTGCAGGAGCTCCATCGTGCATGAACCACATGTTGTGTCGTACATGTAAACGCACATGTTCTAGCAGCACAGGTAGAGTATCCCGTATGAAATCATGATAACGTACTCCATTGAGCGTAGGTGGAAGAACATGGGGCCCAATCAAGACATCACCAACAATGCTAGTACTGTAGAGGAATGAGTCGCATGTCAGTACATACTGACGAAACTAAAATGAACTCTAACATGGAAATTAAGCGTTTCCGGACACATGTCCACATAATATCTTTTCTTTATTTGTGTGTGAGGAATGTTTCCTGAAAGTTTGGCCGTACCTTTTTGTAACACCCTGTATGTGCATATCGCTAACCCATGACGTTTGTCACCTCAGTGTATGTCCGTATGAGTCCTAATTTCTTGAATCTTATCTTTGTGGTCCTTACGCGTAATGTATGTTGGCGTCAGTAGAATCGTTCTGCAGTCACTTCAAATGCCGATTCTGTAAACTCTCCAGGTATTCTCATTTGAGTCCCTGACGCATCAACAACTCGGCCGTGGCGTTCCTCCTGCCGGATGCTCAGGCGGGAAGAAGTGACCCTCACACGTCTTCGGATCGGGCACTGTCCTCTCACACATAGCTTTCTATTACGGCGAGAGGATCCCCCGTTTTGTGATGCTTGTGGTGTGCACATCTCTGTCCGGCACATTTTAACAGACTGCATTTTATACCGTGATGCAAGGGCAGAAGCACAAGTTGATGGGGATCTGCCTTGTGTTTTAGCTAACGATGAGACGTGTGTGTCTAGGGTTTTAAAGTTTTGTGATGTGTCTGGACTCTGGCCTGAACTTTTAGGCTGGAGGTTTTAGTGTATTGCAGAGTGACTGGCTCCTCCCTTTTTTCCTTGCGGTCAGCCAGCCACTTCCATCTGCTATATTGTTTTAGCTCCCTCAACCTCTTTCTTCCTGTGCTGTCCATGTTTTACTGCTGACGGCATGCTTCGTCCCACGCTTCGGTCTGGGTAGGCACATATTTTTTAAATTTTGTTACCTGTGTTTTACGTTCTGTTTTACCTTACTGTTCTGACTATTTTCTTGACACCCGTCTCAATCTGTTACTGAGCGGGCGCTGAAGACCTTGCTGTCGTGCGCCCAAAGAACCCTCTACTACTACTATTACTACTACCTGAAGCATCTCCGTAACACTTACGTGTTGTTCGGTTTGTTGGCTGGTTGGTTTGTGGGACTGAAGGGCCCAGAGTACAAGGGCGTGTTGTTCGAATCTATCGGTAACAAATCTAGCAGCCCGTCTCTGAATAGCTTCGATGTCTTCCTTCAGTCCGACCTGGTACGGATCCCAAACACTCGAGCAGCAAAGCATCTATTGAGTTTGCACGTGTCCATGACCGTACCGTGAATGAACGATGTTGCGCAATTTGATGGCATATCAACGCGAACTGTTCTAAGTGTTCACCGGGAAGATGCACCATCGCTATGCAATATGGCCTAAGAACAGTGGTTGTAGAAAGACAGTAACCGGCAGGGATCGTAGAGCTCTGTCACTTATTGTCAAAATCCCTCCATTTCAAACACGACGGGAACTGTTGTCGTGAATTACTGATTCTCAACGAGTCTCCGAACGAATAATATAATGTTGCCTTAAAGGTGAGAAGACCTCTTGGAAGTTATTTACGGTGTTGAATGACTGCTCACTAAGTAGTAGTTCTGGGACTGTGTTCTCATGCATTATGGATTTCAGTTTCCTTTACAGGATATCTTTATTTGTAGTTTCTTTTCTATATCATCTACTGTATGATTAATGTTTGCAAGCTGGTGCCGCGCGGAGTGGCCGCGTGGTTAGAGCCGCGCCCCCTCCCGCCGGAGGTTCGAGTCCTCCCTCGGACATGGATGTTTGTGTTGTTCTTAGCGTAAGTTAGTTTAGGTAGCGTGTAAGTCTAGGGACCGATTACCTCAGCAGTTTGGTCCCTTAGGAATTCATACGCATTTTTTGCAAGCTGGATGGCAAAGGCTGATTTGCTTGAGTTATTCAGTCATAAAGCATCAGTGCGTTTCTTGACGTCGTTTCAAACGTTCTATCTGTTTGACCAACGTAGAATTTGGGACAGTTACTACAGTTAAATTCTTGGTCTTTTTGGGGAGGTATTTAACGGGTGTGTTTAACTCCTGGTTGAGGTTAAGTATTGGTCTAAAAGCTGATGTTGACGTTCTTATTTACAAATAGATTGAATTTGTTTGGTGAAAGTAGGCCTTTATATAGTGTGACTCCATACTATATCTGTTTTGTGTTCTTCACAGTGGCTGTAGATGTTTGTTGCAGAGGCTTATTATTAGCAATTTTTTTTCTTTTATTTTCCGAGAAAGTGTACCTATTGTTGAAGAATCATATCCATAATGTGAGCAACTGATTTAATTATGATGATTTCTCATTTCTGTTCGGTGGAGCTGAGGGAGGTTTTATGCATATGAAACATGACCAGAAGTTAGCCATCTAATGATGATTTGGATGACAAGATATGTTCCTGATGCAAACATCTGCGTTGTTGGCTTTCAAACTACGACAAAGTGGTTTGCTTTTTATGTTGAACTTTTTAAGGTCTAGGAAGTTAATAATATAGTTTATTTCTTGTTTGACTGTGAATTTGATATTGTTTTCTAATTTTTTCCGATCTTCAGCTAAGATATCAATTTCACTGCTGTGACCATCAAACAGTGTGAGAGTCTCGTCTTCATACGTTCTCTAGTAAATTATCAGCGGAAAAATGCTCCTATCCGAGCACAAAAGAGGCGAATATGCTCCTGTTTATCAAACGACTCTGACTGAAAAGTGGGGCTCCATCTGCCTCATTTTACTTATTTCTGCACTTTTAAAAAAAATTCCCAAAATTTTTTGCATCCGAACACAGGGATAATGGAACGTATTAGACAGTGATAAAACAGTGTTAGGAAAATTGTGAAGGGGATAGTGACAGTTGGAGAGGAATGAAGAGAAGGAGAAAGTGCAAATAGGTGAGAGCCAGTGATAATGAGAGAAATAGTCTATGGCAATGACAACGTGTAAGAGAAAGATAGTGAAAGTGATAAGAAACAGCAGCAGTGGGAAGGAAGGAATGAGATAGTAACAGTAAGAGAGAGTACGACGGGGACAGAGGAGACATTGGTAGTAGGACAGCCGCGCGGGATTAGCCGAGCGGACTGAGGCGCTGCAAAATGGTTGAAATGGCTCTGAGCGCTATGGGACTTAACTGCTGTGGTCATCAGTCCCCTAGAACTTAGAACTACTTAAACCTAACTAACCTAAGGACATCACACACATCCATGCCCGAGGCAGGATTCGAACCTGCGACCGTAGCAGTCTCGCGGTTCCGGATGCGCTGCAGTCATGAACTGTACGGCTGGTCCTGGCGGGGGTTCGAGTCCTCCCTCGGGCATGGGTGTGTGTGTGTTTGTCTTTAGGATAATTTAGGTTAAGTAGTGTGTAAGCTTAGGGACTGATGACCTTAGCAGTTAAGTCCCATAAGATTTCACACACATTTGAACATTTTTTTTGGTAGTAGGACAGAACGAAGGAAACTGACTGTGAGACAAGAGAGAAATAATGACAAGAGAGAAATAATAACAATGAGTTAGGTTGAACCAGTGACTGAGAGTGGGCAAGCGAGTTAAGAGGGGAGCTTGTGGGAGTCAGGGGTGAGCTGCGTGTTAAAGAGAAACATTGTCTCCTTCGCTCTTGCTATACCAAAACCACAGTCCACTATCTTCCAGTATTTATCACGTTCCTGTCTCTTTCCTGCTACCAATGTCTCTTTATCTCTCAGCTAGAAAGCGCTAAGATACTCGCACGCCAAAAATTTTGGGAATATTTTTAAAAGTGCAGAGGAATGTAGAATGAGGCACCTGGCACGCAACTTTTCAACCAGAGTCGTTTAGTAAACAGGAGCATATTCGCCTCTTTTGTACTCGGATAGGACCATTTTTCTACTGAGGAATGTTGAATGAGGCAGCTAGTACCCTATTCTTCAGTCATTTCTTTTAATAAACACGAGCGTATTCGTCTTTTTTGTGCTTCGATAGGAGCATTTTCTTGCTGGTTCCCTTCTTTACCCTGCTACAGCACGGTATGACATTCATATGCAAAGAATTGTAGTAGTTTCCTTATCTGAAATTGAAATAATGCAGAACTGTATAATATTACACATCAGACCGGATTTTATGTGCACAAAAATTTTGCATGTACTTCAGTACTACAATAATATGGGGCGACCGGAACCCTTCTGATTACAACGTAGACACTTTACGGCATATTTCTTCATGCTACGCTACTCTATAAACTATGTTTTCGCCTAACAACAGTCATTACGTGTGTAAGAAAGGGCACCATTGAACGTCTGTATCTCGGAAATGGATATACGTGCCAAGAAAATTTTCAAGACTGTTCGAGATCGCGATCTTGGGAATACATTGCAAAAATTACGTCGACTTGGTGTGCATAGCCGTCTTGGAATCCATAGCTGGATTGTGATATTCAAACTTGGCCTTGTACCGTAGAGTATTTACAGTACGACAATTCTTCTGTTGGGTGTACAAATGATCCCTAGACCAAGGGCTATGAAGGACGCTAGACCCTACCTTTCTGTCACCAATAGAATCTGAGGTGCGAGAGCAGGAAAAATCCCGTTTTTATGCGTGGCGTTTTGGAACATATTAGGTAGAGCAAGTTGTGGCGTGTGTACCGATTTTACTGTTTATTTTGATTACTGAATAAGAAGAACTTTCGCTTCGGATAGTTAATGTAAACCAGTTTAGAATCTAGCAAGACGGCTCCCCACTGCAAGTCTGTCGTAGACGTCATTATTCAAAGGAAAATAATCATGGGACAGTGCAACTAGGAGAATCTCTGTTAGCTCATATATTTCAGGTAAGCTGAGCCTTGTGTGTTTTAGGACATTATTTTTTATCGTGTTAATCGTTTTTTCTACTGGTATGTTAATATAAAGGTTAACAATATCTAATGAGGCATATATAGTGGTTGGTGGTATGTGGATGTCTTTAATGTGTTGTATGATGTCAGCTGTGTTATTAATGGTATATCATGTTCGGGCATGTGCAGTCTCCATGTGGGAGTGAGGTATACTATACCCTAGTCGAAATGCGATATCAAAGTCATTCCGCTCTTGTATAGTACACGGGAAAAATTAAAAATGTGTGTATTAAATCATTAAAGCTTTTTGTACTCTTACAGAAACTCTGCATTCTTACCACCTCGTGCAAAGATGTTGTCTAGTTGAAGGTGCAGCAGCAAGACTTGTAGGAGTATGAATCTGCCTTCCACTACATTCTCCTCATTGAAACTATTGTCTTTGAGATTTACAACATATTTGGTCTATCTGTTTTTTAAATATGATTTTCTTATTGTTATCTAGATTTCTCTTTCTTTAATTGTTGAATTACAGCTTGGCAATCGTTCAACAGTGTACCCATCCTGCACATCGCAGAGGTTACTTCATACAGAATTTAAGGGTTTTTCTGCCATTTCTTGCTGCAGAGGTGAGAAACCAGTAATGATCACATAGATATGCAGCTCCTGAGCTCGTATTCTTTGTTCCCTAAAACAAATCGGTGTACGCTGAAAATTAAGTACAGAGATAAAGTGATTCATTAACTCGTTTCTTATCTCCCGTGAAACGTTCAGTGAAATGAATGACACTAGACTAATTTGGGACTGCTCTAGCAAATGGGACACTTTCTATCGAACCTGAGTGATGCGTGGAAGATGTGGTGAGCAGTACTTTTTGGATCGATTTCAGCTATAATTTGCAAAATAGAAATTGAAAATGTACAAGGAAACACCAGAGAAAATACATCTGACGACTCTTAGGAGGGGCAGCCTTTATCCATGGTCACTAACGGTATCCTGACACAGTTCCGTACTGGCGCACTATGGCTCTGAGGACTATGGGACTTAACATCTGTGGTCATCAGTCCCCTAGAACTTAGAACTACTTAAACCTAACTAACCTAAGGACATCACACACATCCATGCCCGAGGCAGGATTCGAACCTGCGACCGTAGCGGTCACGCGGTTCCAAACTGAAGCGCCTAGAACCGCACGGCCACAACGGCCGGCTGGCGCACTATCTTTTAATACACAAATTCCTGAAAATTTTGTCTAAAACGCCCATCATTCAATTTCCTTGTCTTACGAGTATCACTAACCAGATACCTGGAGTGATTCTGATGGTTGTGTGCGAAGTGCTATAGACCGTACTGTGTTTAGACAATGTGTAGGCATTTTCTAATCTATACAAACGATTTTGCAGAGAATCTGAGCAGCACTCTTAGATCTGTTCGCAGATGATGCTGCCATTTACCAACCTGTAAAGTCATCAGATCAAAACCAATTGCAAAATAATTTAGATAAAATATCTGTATAGTGCAAAAACTGGTGATTGACGCTAAATAATGAAAAGTTTGAGGTGTTAAACTTCACTTGCACGGTGCGTAACACAGATGTAAGGGCTGCCAATTCATCTAAATGATTATGGATTACAATTACGAATAACTTAAATTGGAACGATCACATAGATAAAGTTGTGAGGAAAGCGAGCCAAACAATGCTTTTTATTACCAGAACACTCAGAGGATGCAACAGGTGTACTAAAGAGACTGTATATACTACTCTTGTCCGTTCTGTGCTAGAGTGTTTCTGAGAAGTATGGGATCTTTACCAGGCAGGATTTATGGAGGACATCGAAAAAGTTCAAAGAAGGGCAGCCGCGAAATAAGGGAGAGGATGCCAATGATATGATACGCGATTTGGGGTAGCAGTCATTGAAACAAAAGCGCTTTTTCACTGCGGCGCGGTCTTTCCATGAAATTTCAATCATCAATTGTCTCCTCTGAAAGCAAATATGTTTTATTATCGCCAAGCTACGTAGGGAGAAATGATCATTGTAATAAAATAAGAGACACCAGATCTCGCACAGAAAGATTTAGGTGTTCATTTTTCCCGCACACTGTTAGAGAGTGATACGGTCAAAAATAGTGTGAAAGTTGTTGAATGAACCTTCTGCCAGGCACTTAAGTTAAGAATGAAGGTATAAAAATATGGTATAGGTTCCTAGATATATGACTAGCTTGGAGAAAAAATGGTTCAAATGGCTCTGAGCACTATGGGACTTAACATCTATGGTCAGCAGTCCCCTAGAACTTAAAACTACTTAAACCTAACTAACCTAAGGACATCACACAACACCCAGTCATCACGAGGCAGAGAAAATCCCTGACCCCGCCGGGAATCGAACCCGGGAATAGCTTGGAGACATTTTAGCAATAGAACCCAGTACGTTGTCTTCGATGGCGAGTGTTCATCAGAGACAGGGGCGTAGTCAGGAGTGTTCTATGAAAGTATGTTAGGACAGCCATTGATTTCTATATACATAGATCTGATAGACAAGGTGGGCAGCAGTCTGCGGTTGTTTGCTGACGGTGCTGTGGTGTACGGGAAGGAGTCAAAGTTGAGGGACTGTACGAGAGTACAAGACGACTTACATAAAATTTCTACACTCATGCTCATAAATTAAGGATAATGCTGATACATGGTGAAACAACGCTCTGGTGGGCGGTTTGCGGGTTTAAATCACCTCGGGGTATGACCATGCGGTGCATTTGACCTGCGGTCTTCGCACGGTGGCGCTGGCAGCAGTTCACAAACGCAGAGGTGTGTTGGTGCACGTCAGAGTACGGTGCAGCGAGTAAGTGTGCAGACGTTTTCAGACGTGATAATGGTGACTGTGTGTTGAAAATGGCTCAAAGAACACATATTGGTGACGTTATGAGTGGTAGAATACTAGGGTGACTGGAGGCTGGTCAAACACAGCAGGTCGTAGCATGGCCCCTCCGTGTGCCACAAAGTGTGATCTCAAGATTATAGCAACGATTCCACCAGACAGTAAACGTACCCAGGCGCTACAGTACGGGACGTCCACAGTGTACAACACCACAAGAAGACCGATATCTCACCATTAGTGCCCGCAGACGGCCACGGAGTACTGCAGGTAGCCTTGCTCGGGAGCTCCACTGGAACAGTTGTCTCCAGACACACAGTCTACAGACGACTGAACAGACATGATTATTCGCCCGGAGACCTGCAAGGTGCATTCCACTGACCCCTGGTCACAGGAGAGCCTGTAAAGCCTGGTGTCAACAACACAGTACATTGGAACAGTGGAACCAGCTTATGTTCACAGACGAGTCCAGGTATAGTCTGAACAGTGATTCTCGCCGTGTTTTCATCTGGTGTGAACCAGGAACCAGATACCAACCCCTTAATGTCCGTCAAAGGGACATGATGGAGGTTGTGGTTTGATGGTGTGGGGTTGGATTACGATTGGTGCATCATCGAGCTGCCATCGTGGAGGGGTACCTTGAAACAGAAGATATCAGGCGAATGGAGTGGCCTGCCTGTTTGCCAGGCCTAAACCCGATCGAGCACGTCTGGGATGCTCTCGGCTAACGTATCGCTGCACTTCTTCAAATCCCTACGACACTTCTGGAGCTCCGACAGGCACTGGTGCAAGAATGGGGGGCTATACCCCAGCAGCTACTCTACCACCTGACCCAGAGTGAGCCAATCTGTTGTGCGGCCTGTGTACGTGCGCATGCTGATCATATCACATATTGATGTCGGGTACATGCGCAGGAAACAGTGACGTTTAGTAGCACATGTGTTTCGGGACCGTTTTCTCAACTTATCACCAATACCGTGGACTTACAGATCTGTGCCGTGTGTGTTCACTATGTGGCTATGATATTAGCCCCAGTTTTGTGAAGTGCCACGTTATGTGGCACCACATTCCGCAATTATCCTTAATTTATGAGCATGAGTGCTGATGTTGTGATGAATGGCAGCTACCTCTAAATGTAGAAAAATGTGTGTTAATGTGGCTGTAGAAAAACAAATCCGTAATATTCGGATACAGCGTTTGTAGAGTCCTGCTTGACACAGTCACGTTATTTAAATATATGGGCGCAACGTTACCTAGCGAATGAGGAAATTGAACGAGCATGCGAGGATTGTGATAGGGAAGGCGAATGGAAGACTTCAGTTCATTGGAAGAATTTTAGGGAAGTGTGGTTCATCTGTAAAGGAGACTGCATATGGGACGCTAGTGTGACTTATTCGTGAGTACTGCTTAGGGGTTGGGATGCACACCACGCTGGATTAAAAAACAGACATCGAAGATATTCAGAGGTGGGGTACTGGGTATGCCACCGGTAGGTTCGAACGACACGCAAATATTACGGAGATGCATCGGTGACTCAGATGAGAATCCCTGGAGGAGAGGCGACAGTCTTTTCGAGGAACACCACTGAGAAAATTTAGAGAACTGGCATTTGAAGCTGACTGCAGAATGATAGTACTGCTTCCAGCAGACCATGAAGATAAGATACAAGCGATTAGGGCTCATATGGATGCTTATGGACAGTGGTTTTTTCTCAGTCTGCATGCAAGTGGAGCAGGAAAGGAAATACTAGTAGTGGTGCATGGTACCGTTCGCGACGCACCGTATGGGGGCGTGCCGAGTGTGTATGCAGCTGTAGACGTAGACGAGGTGTTGACTGCAGAGTAGTCATGTAACCGTAGATGTATACATACTCTGTATGTACACAAGAGAAAGCGGCGGCGTACCGGCGTGGCGTACGACTGCCACCAGTTAGTGATTCAAATGGCTCTGAGCACTATGGGTCTTAACTGCTGAGGTCATCAGTCCCCTAGAACTTAGAACTAGTTAAACCTAACTAACCTAAGGACGTCACACACATCCATGCCCGAGGCAGGATTCGAACCTGCGACCGCAGCGGTCGCGCGGTTCCAGACTGTAGCGCCTAGAACCGCTCGGCCACTGCGGCCGGCGCCACCAGTTAGTCTATCGTCAGTGAATGAAGACTTTTTGTGTATAGTTCAGCCAATATAAAAATGGTTTCTATAAAGGACTTGCTACAGAATAATATGTCATTGTGGTGGATACATTGATAACGCCTCTTTCTGGAAATGTTATAGTTATAAAATTCTTTGAGTGTGTTTAACACTGCCTACATTCGCTATCCATGACAGATGCTCCACTACTTCATATGTGCAGAGCGCTTTCCACGTAGACAAGTATCGACTGGTCATACAGATGAATCAGTTGTCCATAGGTCTTCTAAAGCTCGCTGCTACCATGTGTGGAAGGGATTTTTAATGTTGTTATTTTAGGTATGGCCGCTACCGGCAACCATAAGTTGAGGCAGTGTCTGTGACAGTGTGAGCCCGGTCCCTCGTGCCTTGAGTGATTGTGGCCTGTGGGAGAGTCCCTTCCCGGTTTTGTTTGTTTATAATAAAGTGTATACCACTCCTATTCCAGTCCTACTACTTCAGATGGCAGTGACGAGTGTTTCACCACCAGTTAGTTAAACAATTTTTAAACTTGTAGTAAGTGAATTATTTTTTTTACAAATTCATTGTAGTGTCATGATGACAGACTCACCTTAAGAAGCCTGATACTGACATCACACTGTTTCGGCCACTGAATTAGTCCACTAAAAGTGCCAAATCAACTGCCTATAGCGAAAAGTTCCTACATAAGTAGACTTCATACTTGGCCAGAGTGTATTTCTTTAAATAATGAATGATGGTAATTGTTTAACATGAATCCAGGGTTTATAGGTTTTGCACTAGATACAACTGGAAGTCATAAGCGTGCATGGGATATTTGCAATAGGGCAAGACTGATGACACATCCTGTACGTAAAATGAAAAGAGTGTAGGACCTAACAGCGATCCCTGGGGGACGCCTGATACTGCCTGCCTCCGTTTTGACTTCATGGTACCGGACATGACGCATTGCTGGTGAGATCTCAGGTATGTGAATACGTTGCACTGATGTTAATATTAATATCTGCTGATTATTGCTACAATACTGAGAAAAGGCACAGAAATCTAACTTAGAGGAGCGTATCAGGAAGAACAGCACTTTAACGGCGGATCCAAAGTAGAGGGAGAGCGGAGCGGATGCCACGCAACTTTTCACATGTAAACGTCGCTTAATTGCAAGCTAAGACATATGATGGGTAATTACAAAGTATTTTTTTCAACAATAGTGATATAGGTGTTTAAGATGACTGCACTGGAACTTTTCGGCCATAGTATGCTGACGTTAATTTTTATTTCTTTATAAAGATTTTCACTTCTGTGAGGGCTTTCACGCTGGCATTGTGCTGTGTTTCGTAAGCGCACGGTCGAAAATGAGCTCGCGACATCGCCACTAGCAATCGTTGCTATTTTGAAAGACACACAAGCAACTCCAGCGCTTCGTTTCTCAACTGTTTCACAATACCGAAGTAAATTTCTAGTAACATGAATTTATGTATGATTTGTATTTCTAAATATTCTAACACCTCTTCATTTACGGAAAACTGTCATTTTCGTTTTAAATCATGCTTTTAGAGCCATAGCAAAATTTAAGATTTTTCCACCCCCAAAACCCACCGCACTGGGCGGTGGCTCGGTTCGGGACCTCCCCCCCCCCCCCTTCTTCTAGAACCAGCCCTGTGGAGGGGGGTAAAAACTGCAGGCGAAGACCGAGATTGGTGCTACTCTGTAATCTGAGAGGAATTAATAGCGAACCGCATCAAACCAGTCAAAAGAATTTTAGCCATACTAAACTGGTAGAAGCCGACCTCGGGGAAAATCAGTTTGGATTCCGTAGAAATATTGGAACAATAATGATCCTACGACTTATCTTAGAAGAATAGATTAAGGAAAGGCAAACCTACGTTTCTAGCATTTGTAGACTTAGAGAAAGCTTTTGAAAATGTTGACTGGAATACTCTCTTTCAAATTCTGAAAGTGGCAGGGGTAAAATACAGGGAGCGAAATGCTATTTACAATTTATGCAGAAATCACATGGCAGTTGTAAGAGTCGAGGGTCACGAAAGGGAAGCAGTAGTAAGCAAGGGAGTGAGACAGGGTTGTAGCCTATCTCCGATGTAATTTAATCTGTATATTGTGCATGCAGTAAAGGAAACAAAAGAAAAATTGGGAGTATGAATTAAAATCCATGGAGAAGCAATAAAAACATTGAGGTTTGCCGATGATATTGTAATTATCTCAGAGACTGTAAAAGAGCTGAAAGAGCAGTTGAACGGCATGGACAGTGTCTTGAAGGGAGGATATAAGATGAACATCAGCAAAAGCAAAACGATGATAATGGAATGTAGTCGAATAGAATCAGATGATGCTAATGGAATTAGATTAGAAAATGAGACACTTAAAGTAGTAAAGGAGTTTTGCTATTTGGGGAGCAAAATAACTGATGATGGTCGAAGTAGAGAGTATATAAAATGTAGACTGGCAATGGCAAGGAAAGCGTGTCTAAAGAAGAGAAATTTGTTGACATCGAGTATAGATTTAACTGCCAGGAAGTCTTTTCTGGAAGTATTTGTATGGAGTGTAGCCATGTCCGGAAGCGAAACATGGACGTTAAATAGTTTAGACAAGAATTGAAGCTTTCGAAATGTGGTGCCACAGAAGAATGCTGAAGATTAGATGGGTAGATCATGTAACTAATCAGGAGGTACTGAAACGAATTGGGGAGAAGCGAAATTTGTGGCACAACTTGACTAGAAGAGGGGATCGGTTGGTAGGACATGTTCTGAGGCATCAAGGGATCACAAATTTAGTATCGAAGGGCAACGTGGAGGGTAAAAAACGCAGAGGGAGACCAAGAGATGAATACACTAAGCACATTCAGAAGGAAGTAGGTTGCAGTAGGTTCAATTGGCTCAAATGGCTCTGAGCACTATGGGACTTAACTTCTGAGGACATCAGTCCCCTAGATCTTAGAACTACTTAAATCTCGCTAACCTAAGAACATCACATACATCCATGCCCGAGGCAGGATTCGAACCTGCGACTGTAGCGGTCGCGAGGTTGCAGACTGTAGCGCCTAGAACCGCTCGGCCTCCCTGACCGGCTGCAGTAGGTACTGGGAGATGAAGAGCTTGCACAGGATAGAGTAGCATGGAGAGCTGCATCAAACCAGTCTCTGGACTGAAGACAGCAACAACTATCTGTTGTCTTCTGTTTCAGGTTGTTCGGCCGACGTTTGTCTGATGATTTTTCTGACGTTAGGCCAGCACGAGTGGCTGTCATTGTCAAAACTTGACCCTCCACTGCTGGTGGTGGACTGGACCATGGATTATATGAAGCTGGCTATCCAACTTCCAAGGGCCTTTCCGTGGTCATTTCGGTGCTTTTCTGCTCTTGCTGTCTGCAACGTTCGTTGGCTGCAGCAGGGGAATCCAGGAGCCACTCACCCCGAGGCCTTCTTCTTTCTTGTTGAGGCTATTCTCACGTCTGTGTATTCCTGTAGCTTCTCTGCACAAGCGGGTGTGATAGCTCTTCTCTACAGCCAGAAGTTCCGTGTCGGCGAATTTGACTTTGTAGTCGGCCTCACACAGCGCCTACTCTCACACGGTCGATATCTCCACCGGCCTCAACCTGCAATGCTGCTTATCTTCTGTGATCCTGGTGTTGATTGATCGTCCAGTCGCCCCAACATAAACTTTTCCGCATGTACATCGTGTAGGATATATTTCCGACGTTTGCAAGTAGGTTCCTTTTCTTGCATAAGCATTTGACAATGGCAGAACATGTAAATGTGAATTGTCGCAAGTTTGTACTCTAACACGGTTGTGCCTGCATGATTCTTCTGGTAAAGCACGGATAATGACTAAAGTTATCGTCAATAACTTACGGATTCGGCAACTGACTGCTGTCCTTCGATACATTTGAACATTCAAGGTCGCTGTGCGTCACCGGTATCCAACTGATTCCAATTTAGTTAAAAAAAAATTAAGCGCTACAAATTCAGCAATTCGGTATGAGCTTGTCTGGCAGTACGTGGTATCTTTTTACTTAGCACAGCATGATATGAAGGGCTTATTTCAATAATGGTACTAGTCCATTACCTCCACTTTTCTGCCTGTAATGCTTCTGAAATTAATGATACAAACAAACAGAACGAAAGGTTCATCTCCAGCAAGAAGCCATATGCTTGAATATTTCTGGTATCTCAACTGCAGATTTTTCAGCACTCATTTAACTTTAGGACTCTGTATCTGAAAATGAACAAAAATGGACTTGTGCCACTATTGAAATAAGCCCTTCATATCTGTTTATTTATTAACTTATTTTTTACTTGTCGTGTCTTGTCAACAGCAACTCAGTTATGACTTGCATTGTCCGTAACTATTACTGAGTTTGCAGGCAAGTAAGGGGAAACTATTTCGTAAACCGTAATTTGTTTCTGAGTTCATTTCTGATTGATATCCCTTGAACTAATTTTCTTTGCCCGGAACTTTAATGTTCGTTCCCCACGACCTCGGAAGAAGAACCAGGCGTGAAGCACAATTATTCGTCCACCTTTACCAACTGGTATTTTAAGGCCACAAGCTTTCCTCTTGCGATTCTGGCTTACCCCTGTATCGTCTAAGTAAAAAGCGTTGTCTCTGCCGGATTCTTTTATTTGAAGAAAACTTCCTTAAAACTGTGCCCTTGAAGCAGTGATATCACTATGTTCCATTAAAAATTTTATTTTGTCAGCAGTATGTACATATCTGAATCCAATGTTTTTCAGAATTCTTTGTGAAATGTGATAACATGACATCAGGAATCGGGAATGGAAACCACTGAGCACATAGAGGCAAATACACAGGAAATTTTATTTCTCACGACAGCTATTGTATACACGCTATGAATAAGTATTTTTGAGAATGTAAAGTTGAAATGGCACATATTTAAGAGAAAACATAATCAACTCTAAAACTTTACATCCTGGCATAATCAAGTATATTAATTAATTATTTTTTTCTGATTAAGCAACACTGTAATCATCAGTTACTTAATGGGGCCAATACTAAATGACCTCGGTTTGAGGAAGGCCGGCGTGTACCAGATTCCGTGTCAATGTGGCAAGTCGTATATTGGTCAGACGATGCGTACCGTCGAGGATCGATGCCGTGAACACCAGAGTCACACTCGACTGATGTATCCGAGCAAGTCGGCGGTCGCTGAACATTGTTTGTCGGAAAATCACGCTATGGAGTATGAACGCACGAGGATTCTCGTACAGACGTCGAGATACTGGGACAGCGTTGTTAGAGAGGCCATCGAAATTCGCACCAATGAGGACCTCATAAACCGTGACTGTGGCTATAATCTTAGTAAGGCTTCGGAACCAGCGATTGGGTTAATCAAGAGTAAATCGAGCAAACGTATAGTTGTGACGACCACGGCGGACAGAGCCATCACACCAACGTCATCTCAGACGCCATCGCAATCTGTTCCACCGCGCGACGGCTGAAGGAGCGCGCCACGGGCGGAGGGTATTTAAATCGGCCGCCGCCGCGGGCGCAGAGGAAACCTGCCACTACGAAGGGTCCTTCGGTTGTGCAACTCACCGAGTCTGCCGACCGTGCAAGGAACTCCCGAGAAGACGAATCGCGGCCTGTCCCCCCTTTGTACGTCAAGTGCAAAGGCGGGTGGAACACGCTGTTCGACACCATGACGAATTGCGCTCGGAACGAGGTGGTCTACGAGTCTGTCGATACAGACTCGCTGATCTGCGTTCGAGCCGCAAACGTGACCGACCACAGGGCGATCAAGGTCGCAGTGGCCGACCACATCGTCGACGCGCCGCCGGCGCGTGAGAAGGCACCTTCCGTAGGAAGGATGAAGACGACTAAGGCACTCCTCAGGGAGTTGCCTTGGTGCTGTGACGAGGCAGCGGTCCGGGAAGGGCTGCTGCGAGCCGGGTTTGGTAATGCAGCCGCAAGGTTGCACAACCGGACCAACAGGAAGAGGGCGCTGCTCTATGCCGTGACCGTGCAAACGGTCGACGGCGGGAGCGACATCTTCGACTTGCGGAAGTTGCTGGGCTTCCCGGTTACGACGGAGGCTCTCCCGACCGCCATGGACCCTCAGCCCCAGTGCTTCAGGTGCCAGGGCGAGGGCCATGTTGCGACGTATTGCCGCAACGCGGCGCGGTGCTTCAAGTGCTCAGGTGAGCACGACAGCCGCGCCTGCGACCGCGGCAGCAACGCTCTGCCGACTTGTGTCCGGTGTGGCGGCCCGCACGTCGCCAGCTGGCGCGGTTGTGCGGCTTTCTCAAGCCGCAACCGTGCCGGGGGCGGCGAAGCGGCCGCGGCCGCACCGACGCAGCAGCAGAAGAGAAGACGACGTCGGAAACGGCGTAGGGCGCAGAACAGCCCGGTGCAGCTGAGGGACGGCGCAGCAGCAGATCCACCTGCCAGGGGCGGGGACGGCCGCTCGGAAACGGGCAGCCAGGACGCAGCTCGCCCTCCCGTGAAGAGATGGGACCTCGAACTCGGCACCGCCGTGAAGGAGGCCACAGCAGCCCTCAAAGCCGTCATGGCGGCGGAGAGGGCTGCCTTCGCAGCCGCCGTGGCTGCAGAGAAGGAAGAGGCCTTGAGGCAACTGCGAGCAGTCTTCGCCCAAGGCCTCAGTGCAGTCGTACCTGCGAACACTCCTGCGACCTCGCAGAAGGACGTTCGCGCGCCTATCCCAGCTTTTGTTCCAGCAGCACCGCAGGTGAGAGGCGCAAAGAAGACAACCGCCGCCCCAGGGGAGCCGGTGGCGACGCCGCCCCCAAGGGACCGAGAAGACAGAAAGGCAGCCGTCATCGCGCAAGCGCGAGCGAACAGCGTGCATCTCTCCGTCGCTGAAGCGGCGCGGATCACTGGACAAGCGGAGCAGCTCACAGCTGCAATGCAGAAGGGCTGCGCCGTGCAGTAGAGGAGGACGCTGTACGGTAGCCGATCGCCGTCGTTCTGCGCCAGCCTGATGAAGCTGCACCAAGTCACTGACGACAAGGCGCAGCAGAGGGCCTAACAGCAGCGCATGCGTTGCCGCGCAGAACTTTTATGTTACAGGGAGGAAGCCACTGCGGCCGGCCCAGGAGACTACAAGCGAGCCCAGCCGCAGCACCGGACTGACCCAGCTAACGACCACGCAGTACATAGGTAACGTCGCACGATACCTCACGCTAACCACCCCTCACCTTGCATGCTCTGTCGCAGCTAGCAAGCCGCTACTGCCCTTACTACCCGTCCTACTGTCGCAGAGGTTTTTTTCCCTTGGTGCTGGCCTTGGCACTTATTTTCCTCTGCCCTTACAACCGCTACCCTTCAATCGTTTTCGACCACTTCTATCTCCTGATGGACCATGTTAATGAGTAATCCTACCCAGACGCATGGACAACATCACAGCCTGAATCCTGTGACGCCTGATTCAAAAACTAACATGTTTACGGAGGTGACAGTAGAACTTTTGTGTTGGTCACCTCGTTGGTGTGGGCGTGGAGGGGCCTCATCCTATATATTGGCCGAACCCAGTTCCCTCTGAGCAGCCATAGCGTACGGATCTCCGTGCAGGCACTTTCACAGGAGCTCAGTCCGTCAGTTCACCTGATGATGGCGACATGTGTAATCGCCGAAATATTGTGCCCGTTGGACACTGTAGACCGGCAGTACACACGTGGGTATTTTGATTAATACTAAAATCGTTTAGTTGAATATTTACACTACTGCAGGAAGTTCAATATTCAAAGTAATCTTTACGTTTAAAATACAAACAACTGCATGCATTATTGAAAAATTACCCTCACAAAGTGCACCAAAGGTAATTTCTCACGATCATTGAAGGTAAAAGCATTATACCTTCAAAAAAAAAACAAAGTAACAATGGTGAGACTCAGGTGGCACAGGTACGCCTCCACTAGGTGCCACTGTACAGACAGGCCGTCGCCACTAAAGAACAGGCGCCTAACAAGAAATAAAATACACTTTCTAACACGGAGGAACGCCAATCAGTTTCAAGGTTTGTAACATTCTTAAAAGGTACGAGGCTAAAACACATACGGATTGTCCCCACGACCTTGCCTTTAACCAGCGCCGTAGTTAACATATCCCTTTAGTGAATGATGAAGATTATTGCTCAGTTACCTTTACTAATGGCCGGGGCTTTGACTTTATGTTGAATGAGAACATTAATTACAAGAGTACAACTATCGATTGCACTAAAAGAAATGCTGAACAGTTAGTTTTGCTAGCTGCGAGTCTCTTGCCTTTAGAAAATATGAGCATTGATTACCTCAAAAAACACAACCATTCACGGCACAAAAGGTACCGCGTAATTAAACTGATTACCGGCAAACAGCTTGCCTTACAACTACCACTAACCTCCTTTGAGAACAACCGACACATTATTCAGTGGGTCCGGCGAGAAACGGTGAGTCCTTAAAAACTTAAGGAACAACGCCCGTGAATGAACGTCTTGAACGAAACGCCTTAATAAGCCACGATAGTTCATACACTACTGGGCATTAAAACTGCTACACAAAGAAGAAATACAGATGATAAACGCATATTCATTGGACAAAGATACTAGAACTGACATGTGATTATATTTTCACGCAATTTGGGTGCATAGATCCTGAGAAATCAGTACCCAGAACAACCACCTCTGGCCATAATAACGGCCTTGATACGCCTGGGCATTGAGTCAAACAGAGCTTGGATGGCGTGTACAGGTACAGTTGCCCATGCAGCTTCAACACGATACCACAGTTCATCAAGAGTAGTGACTGACGTATTGTGACGAGCCAGTTGCTCGGCCACCATTGACCAAGCGTTTTCAATTGGTGAGAGATCTGAAGAATGTGCTGGCCAGGGCAGCAGGCGAACATTTTCTGTATCCATAAAGGCCCGTACAGGACCTGCAACATGCGATCGTGCATTATCCTGCTGAAATGTAGGGTTTCGCAGGGATCGAATGAAGAGTAGAGCCACGGGTCGTAACACATTTGAAATGTAACGTCCACTGTTCAAAGTGCCGTGAATGCCAACAAGAGGTGACCGAGACGTGTAACCAGTGGCACCCCAAACTATCATGCCGGGTGATGACGAATACATGCTTCCAACGTGCGTTCACCGCGATGTCGCCAAACACGGATGCGACCATCATGATGCTGTAAACGGAACCTGGATTCATCCGAAAAAATGACGTTTTGCCATTCGTGCACGTCGTTGAATATACCATCGCAGGCGCTCCTGTGTGTGATGAAGCGTCAATGGTAACCGCAGCCATGGTCTACGAGCTGATAGTCCATGATTCTGCAAACGTCGTCGAACTGTTCGTGCACACGGTTGTTGTCTTGCAAACGTCCCCATCTGTTGACTCAGGGATCGAGACGTGGTTGAACAATCCGTTACAGCCATGCGGGTAAGATGCCTGTCATGTCGACTGGTAGTGATACGAGGCCGTTGGGATCCAGCACGGCGTTCCGTATTACCCTCCTGAACCCACCGATTCCATATTCTGCTAACAGTCATTGGATATCGACCAACGCGAGCAGCAATGTCGCGATACGATAAACCGCAGTCGCTATAGGCTACAATCCGACCTTTATCGAAATCGTAAATGTGATGGTACGAATTTCTCCTTCTGACACGAGGGATCATAACAACGTTTCACCAGGCAACGCCGATCAGCTGCTGTTTGTGTATGAGAAATCGGTTGGAAACTTTCCTCATGTCAGCACGTTGTAGGTGTCGCCACCGGCACCAACCATGTGTGAATGCTCTGAAAAGCTAATCATTTGCATATCACAGCATTTTCTTCCTGTCGGTTAAATTTCGCGTCTGTAGCACGTCATCTTCGTGGTGCAGCAATTGTAATGGCCAGTAAAGTAATTCCGGCGTAGCGCACTTTAACTGCCGGCAAGAGCGGACTGACGGCAACATTATTTATCATAACGGCTCACAGCCACACATCATTGATGACAATTTACTACTCTGCCATGAAATTCGGACCGGAATTTAACGTGAATGTTCACCGTTTTTAAAACTGAAGTCCATATGTGTTGCCGCAGCCCTTGGTGAGCAACTGGGAATAGACGGGAACACGCGCACTTGCTTCATCGTGCCCGGGCACATCTACGTCGGCGACAATCCACATGTATATCTCTAGGACGCCTTCCTCGTGCATCAGACAGCGAGCCGCTCTGCCTCTGTCCTACCCACTGGCTTCACGTGGCCTGTTTCCACCGGCGTCACAGTCCCTAGCAGCACTCTCCCCATCCGGCGCATGCACTGGATCTGTAATTTTCTCATTCGCGCTCAAGGCGGTCTCCCAACACCGGACCCGGAACTCAGCGCTGAGTGAAGAGACCCTCTGGGCGCGAGTATCGATGCATTGGTATCACTTTGGATAGAGCTAATGCTATCTTTAAAATGTACATTTAAACGAATTTTCAACACAGTTTTTTTAGCAGTCGCGCGTCTTACGCATGGTCGGCACAACTCGTCTTAGAACATCTTGAAACGTGATTCCTTATCTTCAAGGCAATGAGCTAATTCCTTATTCAGTATTTTAGACCTTGCAAAGTTAATTTTGATTTCCAAAATGGTTTTATTGTCACAGAGTTCATTATTGTTAAATAAAATTTGATTTGTTAGAGCTACATATTTTAACATTTACATGTTGAATTTCCAATTTAGAGCAAATAAGGGGATTCAATATAAATATTTTGATTATCTTTATAGAGTTAATGTTTAATAAATCTGTTGTATTGTAAAGTATTGTAAAAAATATTTTTCCTTTAGCCCAGCAACATAATTTAAACCCTAAAGGTTCAATATCAATTTTTAAATCGGAAGCTGAAGCATACTTGCAGTGTTTATTTCGACAAACAAAATAAAATTTATTCAGATTTTGTACTAAAAAAAAAAATCAAAGAAAAGCTCGACCTTTTACAGCGTACGCAAATGTTGTTTCACTCCAAGCAGAATCTCTTCCTTACCTGAAGACACAGAAAGAATGCAGGAACAACGGAAAACGTCTGGCCTTTATATCATTAAACACGTCAACTGCAGCTCAAGTACGCCATTTTCCCGCGAAGTTCAGCCAACACAAAAAAAACTGCAAATTTAGACCGAGCGTAGTGTTGATCGTACTTGCTTTAGAGTCCTGTATCAGCTTTTACTTCTACTAGTAATAGATCTAAAGTTATGTCATCAATAACTTTGATTTGAAGAGAAAAACCGGTGAAGCGCGAGTAGGACTAGCTCTCCGAGAGTTCCGTACAAACGTAATTATGTGTATAGATAGTTCATTCATCCTGAGAATCGAGAACCAACGATTTTTGTCTCTTATTGACATCGACACTGGCAAGCTATCGGTCCCGGGAATTCCAGAAATTTCGAGAATGTTTTAATATTAATGCAAGAAAACACCTGCAGCCGTACTGAGTCATTTATTGTATAGCTACCAGTTTCACGCATTTTCTGGTGCTAATGGGGATAACACCATCCATATACACGACGCATCTGTGGCAAACACAACTGGTTTATCAGAATCCCGGTAAGTGTGATGTTGTCTCTCCAACTATCAACTAAGTTGGTTGTTGGAGGGACAACATCACAGTTACAGGTAGTCAGCGTAAAACAGTTATGTTGGCCACTAGTGCATCATATATAGGGATGATGTTAATCCATTTAGCATCACTAAGGCCTGAACATGGTGCACTGAAACACCGAAACTGGTGGCCTACAATAAATGACGTCATAACGACGCCTGTAGGTGTTTCATTTTCCCACAAAAGTGAACGGTCCCCCAGACCTCCGATCACAAGGATGGCCATACAAACACTTTTAATACCAGGTTTTAAGTTTCAATCTTTTGTGTAATTTCGCTTTCGCTATTGCAATTTTTCATTTATTTTCTTAATTCTGAAGCTATATTAACAAGCTATGCTAATTGTTAACTGCAGATGCGTTGACTTCGTCTGGTCTGGTCTGTTAAGATTTGACGGAACCTCCAGAAGAGAAAACGGTACAGCCGGCCATAGTGCTACAGTACTTAGGCAAATATCTTATTCTGTGGAATGCTTCGACAGATATTTTTTGGTTTATGAGAACTTCATCCGAAAAAATGGAAGTGCAATCCTGCATCTGTTACATGTATTACTTTTCTCTGCAACATTACAGATTTGTTTCTAACCCCCTAGATGGTAAGGGCATCCTTTTCACAGCCACAGAGGACTTAACTTCATCGTAGCTCTGCCAGTTGGCACGAAATATTTGTAAATTATGTACACGAACCTTCCTCTAAATCACTCTACCTCTGACCGAAAACAGAAATGAAAATGGTTCAAATGGCTCTGAGCACTATGGGACTTAACATCTGTGGTCATCAGTCCCATAGAACTTAGAACTACTTAAACCTAACTAACCTAAGGACATCACAAACACCCATGTCCGAGGCAGGATTCGAATTTGCGACCGTAGCGGTCACGCGGTTCCAGACAGAAGCGCCTAGAACCGCACGGCCACACCGGCCGGCAAAACAGGAATAAAATCCCTACAGCAGTTCCTGAGAATTTTGACAGATTGTGAATGCAGTGTAACGGCAAAAACATTTATTTTATATGCTATAACTACAAATCAACAATTTACGGATTTTTTTCCTTTACTTGTACGGTGAAACCTTGACCCTTGTCAAATTTCACAATTCTAGGTCAACGGAAGGTACCCTATAGACTTTAATGAGTGACTTTGCGAGTGTCAAATAAGGCCGTGTCTTTTGATTGTATTCATTTAGAAATTTAAATTTTTTACACCGCAAAGTGATCGTAGACCTTAGTATGCGCTCTATATTTCAACTTAACAATTGGACAGACAGACAAACGCACGGGTAACAAAGTGCTCCTATCATTTTTACCGACTGTGGTACTGAACCTTAAAAGTAAAAGGCACAACGCAAGTTCAATTATCACTATGACATGCTGCGTGTAGGTCGTGCTCTGATGTAACAGAATGATGCTTTGGAATATACCAAATGCATTACGTAAAATTATCGTACTTGTGGGACGCATCAATCTTCTGGGTGTGTCAGTGGTTCTAACTTATCCCCGTTACTCATTTATCAGAAAGAACATGGACAAGGATGACACTGTAACTTCCAAATTAAATTTGGATATTACAAAAAATAATAAGTAAATAAAATAGAGGCCCACTTATTGCAAGAGCTGCTGTTGTAAGCGACAGCAGAACTGAATGTTACTGTGTGGCGCCTTTACCCTGTAATGAAAATAACTTTAGCCTTTGTAAAGTATAATTACGCTCTTTCAGAACGTACCAGAGATAAGGCATGTACCTAAATATGGCTGGAGGCGTGCTCTGAGATTTATCTGGAGCCGCAGTGTTCAAAGGTCGCACGTGACGGAAACTTGTGAGGCCTTCAGAACCGCAAACCGACTGACCCCAGTCATTACGTCAGAGTCAGGGCAACGGAACGACGCCAAGCTTATACGGCTGAAGAGGTCAAGCGATGATTAAGACGGAGAGGAAATTTCCCTCGCCCTGTAAGCCCGGCGGCATATCGCTCGTGGTCTTCCTGCAGAGTGGCTTGTTTACACGCAGTTCCAGTGCTGCGTTTTGTTGTATGGATGTCAAGGGTACGACAAGGGATGCTACAATTAGCGAATGTGCGGTTTTAATGAAATACGTCGTTTCTGATTTTAGCCACCGACTAAGACGGGGCAGTGTTTAAGGCACTGGGTTTGCATCCTGGAGGGGCAGGGTTCAAATCCCATGCAACCCCCCAGACGAAGGTTTTCGATGCTTTCCTTCAAGCGCTCATCGCGAAAGACCGGAATTTTCCGAATTGCTCTCTTACAAAAAAAGTGGCCGACAACTCAAAACTTTATGTTATTGGCAATTCCTTTACAATTTATTTTTGCTTGCAAAAATCCAGTAAAAAGCTAAAAATAGGCTCGCTGTTTGTGTCTCAGGGAGCATCAAGTGAAAAGTACCAGTTTTGGGTCCTTTATTACAATCCACCGCACAGAACAACAAATCTACTACGAGTAACACTACCACCATTACTGCTGCTAATAATAATAATCAATAATAATATCAGCAACACACATATCAGTAAACGTCTGTCTCACTACCCCACGTTTTGGGAAATAAAGAAGGTAATAAACTTCTTTGTCTTTGAAAATATTTTACAATTTCTTAATTGATTAATTCATGTGAATTATCACATTTTCTTTCGCTGTGATTGTGTAACTGTAGCTATAGTATTATAACAACTGATCACAATTACTATTGCGTTACTATCTGCGATACTACTCCCATGGACGTCCACTAGAACCAACGGAGCCACCTTGTCATCTTGGCCTGTTTATTACAGTTTGTATTGTTATTCTGCACCTAATAGTCCAGACGATTTATATACCTTCTGATCAAAAATATCAGGACACATATTTGTAACGCGGAATTGACCACTAGATGTCATGACAGGTGAGACCGCCAACATACGAAGGGCGTTCAGTAAGCGATGCAACACATTTTTTTTGTCGGCTAATTTCTGCTGAAAAAGAATGCAGAATTTGTTGTGGGACATCGTAGAATATTCCCGCTCCAGCCCCTATGGATTCAGAAGTTCTGATAGGTGGAGCTCTACGTAGCCTTCAAAATGTCGTCTGTAACGGAGTTGCGTTCCAAAGAGAGAGCTGAGATTCAGTTTCTTCTCGCGAAAAAATGAGGTCATCACAGACATTCATCGGCACTTGCAGTATGTCTAAGAGACTTGGCACTGAACAAAAGTACGGTGAGTTGTTGGGCGAGGCGTCTGTCATCTTCGCAACAAGGTCGCACAAACCCTTTCATCCTCCGCGTGCTGGCCGGCTGCTCATAACTGTGACTCCTGCAGAGTTGGAACGTGCGGTCAGTCTCAGTCGAGGTGATCGATTTATCACAGTCAGATACCTTGCACCTCAGCTCGACGTGTCTGAGGGTAGTGGTGACACACTCGTCTACCAGTCGGGATACTCAATGGGCCGGCTGGGTTCGTCGTCTAACAGAGGATCATAAAGAGCAATGAAGGAAGATCTGGCGGAATTGTTGCGCGTTTCAAAGCTGATGGTGACAATTTTTGTCGAACGTGGTCACAGGCGATGAAACACGGGTTCATCACTTCGATCCGGAAAAAAACCGACAATCCATGGAGTGGCGCCATTCCACCTCTCCTCCGAGGACCGTCGCCATGAGTTTATCGACAGAGGGTGCGACTTTGAATTTTCTCCTCGGAGGAGAGGTGGAATGGCATCACTCCATGGAATGTCGTTTTGTTTCCGGTTAGAAGTGATGAATCCGTGTTTCATCGCCTGTGACCACGTTCCACTCAGTCGGCAAGACTCAGCGCAACCAGGAGCACCTCCGAAGATGTCCAACGTAGCTTTGGACGAAACGTCAGGGATAGAAGAGTTCCATGGACCACGGCCATACAACCCGGAAGAATTCTCGGCATCTGAAACATACGGTCGCGAAAGCCTTTATTGTATGACACAGATGTGTCGCAAGCAAAGGGCGACATACGAAATAATCACAGTATAGACAGTCCGAAGTCTGTGCTACACAGAGAATATAAGCAAATTGACTAGCGTTGACGCTGCTATCGTAGTCGCTATTCTTGAAGCTGCTATTGAACTGGGCCGCAACAAGTCGGTCGCGGCGCTTATGTCCTCTCCACATAGGGGCCGCTGCTGTCGCGCTGTTGTCCTGGAGAGGGGTCGGTCAGCGTGGGATTGGCTGACTTCTTCTCACAGCCTTCTCTGCTTTGTTGTTTCCGACTGGCCTGCCGGCACTTGACTTTACGCCGTAACAAGAGGTACACGTACAGCAGGTCTCTGCCAATAAAGGCTACTCTGCCGAAGCCCTCTGTACGCCGTTTGCCTCGATAAAACACGTCCAGTTGTAAGGTGGCTATAATTTCGCACCTTACAAGCACTCATCCACATACTTTGCCGTGAACTACAACCACAATTAGGTGTCATTTGACAGGTTGTACATCGTATATATGAATATATAAAGGAGACTGACATTGTCATGTACTAGACTGACATTGTCACGTACGTCTTGTAAATATTTGTTTACCCTTATTGAATGAAAGGTGACGGAGTGTCTTTATCATCAGAACGGCGTAATGAATGATTGCCTATACTAGTAGAGGTTGGAACGCCAGTGGAGATGAAACGGCATGCAGAACTCAAGCTCTAGGTGGAAGGTCCGCACAGGTGTTGGTCTTGCTTAAAAACAGGAGGTAGCTAGACGGACGTCGTGGCACCTGAGCTCTGGAGCACAATAGGGTGACGGCCGGCCGCTATTGTAGTAGGGTCGGAAGGATAACCGGATAATACTTCCGAACTCTGCAAATCTTGGACGCAGGTGAGAGGAACGAAGAAGCAGCACCTCGGAAACCATGCAGGCTGAGCTATTTCCAAGGATTTTTACTCAGAAGCGTACCATTGTACGGGTATAGGTATTTCCTCGCAAACTTTCCGCGGTGGACGACAAAAGACTAAAATATGGTTGGTCGGCGTTGGGAAGAATCTGTGGAGAGGGAGAATATTCCGTGGTTTCGAGAATAAGGTTCGTTTTCGGAGTTACGAGGGTGGGAAGCCGAGCCTTACTGGGAAGTCAGCGGTGGAGAGACGAGGTCTTCGGTTGTGAGCGCCCGTATGTGACGGTCGCTCAGTATCAGCTTTCTTCATGCAGACGCACTTTCTGTCCTTGCTCTCAGGAGAGTTTATAGTTAGAACAGTTAGGCACTGTACTGTTGCAAACTTATGCGATCTGGCCTTCACCTTTGCCTTGGAAGTCGTCATTGAGTATGCAGCGTTCAGTAATTGAGAGCACTTCTTCTGCCTGTACTTACGTTGAGACGTTGTCTGAACTCCGTCCTTGTGGCTGGGAGTTCGCGTTTCTCGTCTGTAGAACACAGAGAGGAGAAGACAGTATTAGAGTATATTAGTCAGAGGACCGCCTTCTGCCGTCCTAGTGTTTGAAATAGTTTTTTTGTGACTGAAGTTCTTCCATCGTCGCAAACGAGTATGAGAGCCATCACTTCGACACACCGGACGCAGTACATACGGTGATATCGCAAATTGCTTCGGCTTATTAGGGCTATAAAGCTAAGCAGCTGTGATCACGTTGGTTTATTTCCACTGAGGTTCCACACCACCGTAGATCATCTTTGAAAGTAGTGTCTTCTAGTGTTTTGTATGTAGATGATGTCAGTCATTTCGCGTTATTGATATTAGATCGCGCAGTCATAATAAGGGGTAGAGTTGGGCAATTGACTAATAATTTTAGTTAGGAAATATAGACAATTGTACTTAAAAGGTTCATTTTTAATCTATAATAAATATATAATGAACAACAAAGTTCATCATTTAGTAGTATCACTTGCCTTCATCATTCATTAATGTTTAGAATGTAATTTACATGTTAAAAAAGAGCATTAAGAGATCATAAGATCTGCTTCAGGGGGATAGTCAGACAGGGCCAAATCATCATTTTAGCGTTCATTAATTTCCGTCGCGCACATTCATTTTGCACCCACCTGGAGTAGCATCTTGGACAGTGTGTGCACTAGTGAGGCGATATCGTCGTGTGTCCTTACAGACAAATAATTGTCCTCTCTTTCCGATGTCACGCGTGGTCGGTCCTGCTCTCGTCTTAAGGATGCAGTTTCGGTCTCTATAAACCGTCGCAACATCCGCCAGGCCGGCCGGGGTGGCCGAGCGGTTCTAGGCGCTACAGCCTGGAACCGCGCGACCGCTACGGTCGCAGGTTCGAATCCTGCCTCGGGCATTGATGTGTGTGATGTCCTTAGGTTAGTTCTAAGTTCTAGGGGACTGATGGCCTCAGCAGTTGAGTCCCATAATGCTCAGAGCCATTTGAACCATTTTTGAACATCCACCAAATCAGTTTGCGTCTGTTTCGCTTTCGTTCTTCCTATGGCCCTCCATCGCAGTATCTGATAGGCGTCTTCTCTGTGCCATATTGCACCGGCGATAGTGGTTGTGGGGCTACCCGGTAAATACTAACCCATTTGATATGTGCCCTGGCGTCATGGTTGGCGTGGTTGTCCGTTGATTGGAATGCCAGCTTCCGTGCACAACACGATTGTACTGACATTTGTTGACAGTTCGTATGATTATATGGTGAATTAGACACAGGGCGGTGAAATAGCGGTTTGTTGCCTTAATTTTGGACACCAATGTATATTACGTTTTCCCTTTGTTATTATCTTGTTTTTCAGGTATGAGACAACTTTTATAGCACATGTTTTGTGAGGCTAAATAATCATTTAGTGTTTCTCACTATTCACGATGTCGTTCTTCGTAGCTGATTTTAAAATTTCTGCCTATCATTTTCAGATACACTTATTCGCGTTCTTGGCATACTAAGTGGTATACGCCTGCTCCTTGGTATTTATCTGGTTTGTCAATTACTGTGTCTAGGTGTGACTGCAGCGTGTTTCTTGTTCTGTAAGCAATGTGTAATTCTTGCTTGTTTAATATACAGAGTATTGCCTATTCCCTGTGTTGGTTTGTGCTTGCACGTTGAAGAGTGTGATGCTGTTACTGTTCTGTTTTTCTGTGTGTACTGTAGTGTGTGTACTGTTTGTGGGGTTTTACAGTATTTGTGTTCTCTGTTTGTTTTCCTTTTTCGTGGGTTATGTTTTGATTTTGTGGCTGAGTTTTTGTATTATATGGGTGTTAAAACCGATGTTTTTGGCCTTGAGTTTTTTTCTTTAAATTGGCGTTTACGTCCCTACTCATATAGCCCTCTACATACAGTTTTTAAGTTTTAGTACTTAATTCTTTCGATATGATAGCATGTTTTCAACTAGTTTTGGTAGGTCGGATACGACACTTCTGCCTACGTATTTGGAGAGAAATAAGTAGCTAGAACGAATGTTCAGAATTAGACAGTTGGTGCTGTTTCATAACGCCAGTCAGAACAGAATGGGTAAAAAAGGAGTGAGAAATGAAATCGGAATCGAAGGTATGCACTACATAATCAGATACTTAATAAGTCTACATTACTGATAGAGGTAGTACCAGTACGCTCGATTCATAGATCCCAGAAAGGTCAGTTAGAAATAACTGTATTAACTGGTATAAATTAATAGGCAAATTCAATTTATCACGTCAGTGCTAATAGGAAAAGAAAGAAACTTTGTTAACCAGTAATGTAAAAACAATGCTATGAGGGTGGTGTCTTGCGGGCACCAAGAAGTGTGCAGAATTCTGTATGAGGTAACACATATCGACGGCCAGTCGGAAAAGTGGCCTTGCTGTAATTGCTGGCGAGAACAACGAGCCCCGGATATCTTGGAGGCGTCAAGGTGACTGCAACCAGCAGAAGCAATTTATCTGAACCAGCAACAACGTTATGGAAATATTTCGATCCTTAGGAAGATCTTCGGACACGTTCGGGAGAAACGAAACAACGAGAGAAACTCGTCCAAGAGCTATGAAAAGTCGGTACATAAGCGTCCAGCACAGAAACCAAAGCAGTTGGTACCATGAGTAAGAACACCACCAGGGGCCAACCGAAGAAGTTGCAGTCAAGAGGCGTATGCGTCGCCAAGTCGTCGGGAATTGTACCAGTGCCGAGTGTCGAAGTCACTGTAGAGTGACACTTTGATGCTGCTGCAGATAAGACTCGGAGAAGTCTGTACATAGACGGGTAGAACAAGCACTGACTCGCACTTGTCTCCAATTACGGTTAAGGTATTTGACTGTGTATTGTCAGAACGAGTTGCGAGCAGAGCGCTCGTCTATCATGGCGAACGGTAGGACTCAGGAACTGGGAGTTGTTGGAATAGCCCAACATACATGGTGGTTGGGTGTACTCATTGAGGTGCAAATACACTACTGGCCATTAAAATTGCTAAACCAAGAAGAAATGCAGATGATAAACGGGTATTCATTGGACAAATATATTATACTAGAACTGGCATGTGATTACATTTTCACGCAATTTGGGTGCATAGATCCTGAGAAATCACTACCCAGAACAACCACCTCTAGCCGTAATAACGACCTTGATACGCCTGGCCATTGAACCAAACAGAGCTTGGATGGCGTGTACAGGTACAGCTGCCCATGCACCTTCAACACGATACCACAGTTCATCAAGGTTAGTGACTTTCGTATTGTGACGAGCCAGTTGCTCGGCCACCATTGACCAGACGTTCTCAATTGGTGAGAGATCTGGAGAATGTGCTGGCCAGGCCAGCAGTCGAACATTTTGTGCATCCAGAAAGGCCCGTACAGACCCTGCAACATGCGGTCGTGCATTATCCTGCTGAAATGTAGGGTTTCGCAGGGATCGAATGAAGGGTAGAGCCACGGCTCATAACACATCTGAAATGTAACGTCCACTGTTCAAAGTGCCGTCAATGCGAACAAGAGGTGACCGAGACGTGTAACCAATGCCACCCCATACCATCACGCCGGGTGATACGCCAATATGGCGATGACGAATACACGCTTCCAATGTGCATTCACCACGATGTCACCAAACACGGATGCGACCATCATTATACCGTAAACAGAACCTGGATTTATCCGAAAAAAATGACGTTTTGCCATTCATGCACCCAGGTTCGTCGTAGAGAACACCATCGCAGGCGCTTCCGTCTGTAATGCAGCGTCAAGGGTAACCACAGCCGTGGTCTCCGAGCTGATAGTCTATGCTGCTGAAAACTGTTCGTGCAGATGGTTATTGTCTTGCAAGCGTCCCCATCTGTTGACTCAGGGATCGAGACGTGGCCGCACGATCCGTTACAGCCATGCGGATAAGATGCCTGTCATCCCGACTGCTAGTGATACGAGGCCGTTGGGATCCAGCACGGTGTTCCGTATTACCCTCATGAAACCACCGATTCCTTATTCTGCTAACAGTCATTGGATCTCGACCAAAGCGAGCAGCAATGTCGCGATACGATAAACCGCAATCGCGATAGGCTACAATCCGACCTTTATCAAAGTCGGAAACGTGCTGGTACGCATTTCTCCTCCTTACACGAGGCATCATAACAACGTTTCACCAGGCAACGACGGTCAACTGCTGTTTGTGTATGAGAAATCGGTTGGAAACTTTCCTGTTGTAGGTGTCGCCACCGGCGCCAACCTTGTGTGAATGCTCTGAAAAGCTGATCATTTGCATATCAAAGCATCTTCTTCCTGTCGGTTAAATTTCGCGTCTGTAGCACGTCATCTTCGTGGTGTAGCAATTTTAATGGCCAGTAGTGTATATACGGCCATTGTAAGTCATCTCTCCGAACAAAGTTGATTTATTCTGAAAATAAATTGTTCTTAAACTAAATCCTTAAGCTTTGGCACCCTTATTCAGTTTCTCTGTTCCAGAATCAACTGTGTTTAGTAACGTAGAAGACTTCCTCCGTCTCACTCCGTTAAAGGTGAGTTAGTAGGTTTTGACCCACGATAAAGATATCGTCGTCAACGTCTGGATTGCACGACGCAGGTCGCATCTTCACCGAAGCTGGTGATAGGAGCTGTTCAGGAGTGATTAATGTGATTATGTTTATCGATAGAAAAATAAAAGTTCCCTGTAGTCTCTTGTCACCAGGGGTGTCAGCACAGACGTAGAAAGAGCATTGTAACGCCACCAAATGCCAATTCAGTGTTGCGGATCGTTGTCTTCGACTCTCGCATCCGAAGAACTTGATGCAATAATTTACCAAAAGCCGTATGTATTGTAGACATTTATTTTATGTTATTAGCTTCTTTGTGCTACCAGTTTCGGCATTACATTGATGCCATCTTCAGGCCCCACTCGTCATACACGGAAGGAGCCATATAACTGGATCCGCGAATTAAATCGTCCTGCAACATCTCTTGGTGGCCAGGCGATGAAGATGGCATCAATGTAATGCCGAAACTGGTAACACATAGTTCATAAAATAAAATAAATTTCTACAATACATAAAGCTGTTGGTAAAGTATTGCATCAAGAAGTTCATGCCAGCCGTCGTCCCACGATCCATAATGGATCAACGGCGATCAAATAACAAGTGGTTCACATCCTCCCTGATTCCACGATCAGAAAGCGGTGACTCAACAGCATGAATGCGGTTGGCTGCTGACTGAAACAAGCGTCATTGAAACTCGGTCATGCGATAGCGGATACAAACTTTCTGCCGTAACAGCTCTTCGTGTACCTAGGTGTTACAGATGATATACTTCCATAATGTCGGCCTCTTGATTTCGAGGACTGTACTCACTCTTTATTTCACTCATTACTTGCTAGTCGTCTATATTTTTGTAAAAAGCCGTTTTTTCGCCATCATTTATTGCCTGTTTGGCTAGACTACCTGCAACTTCGTTTTCATTTATCTCACAACGAACTTTGATCCAAAGCATTTTGACTTGCTGTTTCTTGTTTTGGATTTTTCTCAGTGGGTCTATTTGTGCTGTGGGTTGACTCATTTTTCCTGCGACGTCGTTCTTAAGCACGACAAGGATCCATTTGTAATCAGATTAATGTATACTGAAAAAAAAAGAACTTCCAGAATTGCGGTTAACTGTACTGGCAACATCGCATTGTCCTTCGCTTGTTTAAAGTTTCTGCTGTATTGGCTTGTACTGTGCCAATATGCAGTGCCTGCTCCAGCTTCATTCTTAGAAAGTATTGGTCGCACTGTGGAAACCAGATGCAAGTTCTTGAGTGTCGAAAATAGTTGTTGGTGCTAAAGCCAATGACTGTCTGGTTCTAAGATCGAATTGTTTAAGTCGTATGCATGACAGAAATTTTGTGGAGGATACTCGTATATACCGTATCTTCTCATACGCTTATTGCATCCACGTATACAGACGCAACACGCTGTGTGTTCTTCTTAATCTAAAATCTTTCCGTCAGATACCTGAGTGTGAAGGAGGTACTAAAAGTTTTGCATCAGCCTGACCTGAGAAAATTGCGCGCGTTTCATAATAAATTTATGGCTAAGATCTTTCATTCTCAAGTATAATGGAGGTTGTTTGTTCGCTTCATCGAGAAGCGCGTAAGAGGGTGTAGATTCCGTGGCTCCAATTCAAATTTAATCGCTTACTTAGTTTACTTAGTTTTTCTAATAGACTATCTTCCCCGCACCCAATACTTAGATATGCGTGACCTAAGGGTCGGTACCAACGCTCGATACGTGTTCAAACATTTATTTCGATCTGCTTCCCATTTAAAACCAATTGTCACCCGTATTGCACTGATCATTTCATCACATTTACTCCCTATGTTTCTTACAGGTGGAGCCGAACTTAGTCTTACGTCAGGATAGAGACCCTTTTTCTTGTCACCTTTGTCGTAGGGAACTGATTAAGACCGAGTTTTGTTTGTTGCTTCCCTTGTCTGTGACTTTTGTAAATTCAGACGGCCGATTTGCTCAGTGATTTGTCCAGACCATTTATTCTTAGCCAGTTGTTACTTAGTTGTTCATATTGAGCCCATGAAGTTGCTTTAAATTTTCAGAAACAGCAATCCACTCGCATATAAACATGAAGGTTTACTACAAACGAACCAGGCACATCAATTTTTGTCGTCTTCTCTGCTAGTAGGAATAGACCAACATTAACGAATGCACGATCTTTGTACAGGGCATTCAAAAAAGAAAGAACAGATTTCAATTGCTTATTACAGACAAACTATAAAAGACAGAATCACATTGAGGATGTCACTTGGAAGAGAACAGTTCAAGGTCTTGACATAGCTGAGCTGTTGTTCGTAGCGACATGGCGACTACACCACAAGAGAAATCATTTTTGTGTGTTGGAATCTGAGCGATGTCAATCCATTGTTCAACTGCAATGTGCAGTACTCCGTCGGTTCAGCAAGAAGCTGCCTTCGCAGAAGCAGAGGTACGTCTGGCATAAAAAATTCTTGGAAGCTGGTTGTATATGCAAAGGGAAGAGCAATGGTAGGCTACACATGTCTGATGAAAATGTCAAGCTTATCAGAGATGCGTTGACACGGAGCCCTCGGAAGACGGATAGGCAAGGAACTTGAACTTCCTCAAATAATAGTGTGGCGTGCTCTGAAACGACTCCGCCATATGCAATCACTGTACCAGTTGCATCTCGGCGACCGCAGCAGAGGATACGAATTCTGCATTTCAGCTCTTCAGGATATGGCAGAAGACACTTTTTCCGAACGACTCATCATTTCGTACAAATCGACGTTTCATCTATCGGGTAAATTAAACTGACATAATGTAAGAATTTGGGGGGGGGGGGTCACTAATTCTGGCGTCGTCGTCGAACATGAAAGAGACTCACCGAAACTGAATGTGTTTTGTGCCATTTCTGTTCACAACGTTTGTGGACTTCCCCTTTTTGCAGAGGAAACTGTGACGGGAATATCATACCTGGACATACTGCAAAACTGGCTATTTCCTCACATTCACGAAGATTCCAATGGTTTCATTTTTATGCACAACGCCGCCCCGCAAATGGTTCAAATGGCTCTGAGCACTATGGGACTTAACTTCTGCGGTCATCAGTCCCCTAGAACTTAGAACTACTTAAACCTAACTAACCTAAGGACATCACACACATCCATGCCCAAGGCAGGATTCGAACCTGCGACCGTAGCGGTCGCGCGGTTCCAGACTCTAGCGCCTAGAACCGCTCGGCCAACTGGGCCGGCCAACGTCACCGCGCCTGACATTTTACCTTGAGATGCGGCGTTATCTTAACAACATTATCCCATAATACTGGAGTGGAAGAGGTGAACAACAAGATCTTATTCATTGCTTTTGGTCTCACCCAGGTTACAAGACCTCACACCTTGCGATATTTTTCTGTGGCGGTACACAAAAGACAGAGGCTTTGTCCCGTCTGTGGCTGCTACTCTTCAAGAGCTGAGAGACTGAATTGTTGAAACTGTTGATTCAAGAAATAGGGATTTGTTTGTTTGTGTGTAGAATGAAATGGACTGCCGTTTCGATATTTCTCGAGCAACACATGGCGCTCATGTTGAGTGTATGGCATAGTGTCCTTGTGAACGTAAAACTTTTGAACTAACCTCTATCTACTGATATGCACAGTGTATTCCTAGCTTTCATAGCTTTTAAAAAGCAACTGAAATCTATTTAACTATTCTGTATATGAAGCTATTAGATATTTATTTGTTTCAACAGCACCGCACCATTTTCTGAATTCCATTTACGAACTCGGCTATACCTTTCCACATTGACACCACCATTACAGCTTGTCTCTTACCACCCTTTCAAGTGTTTTGGTGATACGTGATGAAAATGTTGCAGATCTGTATGACCGTATGTCTTGGAAAGGTTTCATGATTTCTGAACTCTGATAACCCCTGATATCAGTTCTTCGCTTCCCCGAAAATTATTTAATATTTTGCACAGTAATTTGCAGCCTTCGGAAACAAAATAACATTCGAATGCGATTTATCAGTGAGAAACCCGCTGTGTATTCTTTCATTACATACATTATGTAGATAGAGTTAATTGTACATAACAGGGTGCTTGTAGTTTGCCAGTAATTTGCGAAGCCGAGCAAGTAATACGCTCAGGAGACAGAAGTCATGGGATAGCGATATGTACGTATACAAGGTGTACAACTTTGCTTCCGCCGTTTGCCGATAGGTGGCGACAACGGCAAGTAGCGGTTGAAAGAAACAGATCGCAGTTAGCTTGGACCTCGGTGAACATAACCTCATTCAAACATAACTCTATTTGTGTCTGCATCATAAAGTTTTTCTTGATTGAAAATGTCAGTTCACGAGCCTAATTCTCGTCATTTGCGGGAGGTGTTACTGTTTTGTTTCAATACGAAGAAAACAGCGGCTGAGTCTCATCGAATGCTCTCAGGTACGTATGGTAAAGACGCTATTAGTGAAAGAACGTGTCGTGAGTGGGTTCAACGCTTCAAGAACGGTGATTTTAACGTCGTAGACGGGCATCGTGGTGGAAGAGAGAATGTTCTCGAGGATACACAATTGGAGACATTTCTGAGTGAAGACTATCGTCAAACTCAAGAAGAATTGGCACGATTAGTGGGAGTGACTCAGCGAGCTATTTAAAAACGTCTCAAGGCTATGGGCATGATTCAGAAAGAAGGATCTTGGTTCCCGTGTGAGCTGAAACCAAGAGACATTGAATGGCGTTTGTGTGTTTGTAAACAGTTGCTTCGGAGGCAAAAACGGAAGGGATTTCTGCATCGCATTGTGACCGGGGACGAAAAATGGGTTTATTACGATAACCCTAAACGCAAAAAATCGAGGGGATATCTCGGCCGTACTTCCACGTCGACGGCCAAATCGAATATTCACGGCTCCAAGATCATGCTGTGCTTTTGGTGGGGCCAGATCGGCGTCGTGTACTATGAGGTATTAAAACAAGTGAAACAACCACGGCTGCTCGTTATCGAACGCAATTAATGCGTTTGAGCAGAGCATTAAAAGACGAACGGCCGCAATACAGCGAGAGGCACGATAAAGTGATTTTGTAGCACGACAACGCTCGACCCCACGTTGCAAAAGCGGTCAAAACGCACTTGGAAACGTTAAAATGGGAAGTCCTACCCCATCCGCCGTATTCTCCAGACATTGCTCCCTCTGACTATCACCTGTTTAGATCAATGGCGCATGACCTGGCTGACAAACACTTCCGATCTCATGAAGACGTCACAAATTGAATCGCTTCAAAAGATGAACAATTCTTTCGACGCAGGATTCGTACACTGCCCGAAAGATGGTAGAAAGTAGTGGCCAGCGTGGAAAATACTTTGAATGAAACATGTGAAACCAATTTATTTCATTAAAGCCTCAAATTTTGGGGAAAAAACGGAAGCAGTTATACACCTTGTACATATGGCAGTAGTATCGCATACACAAGGTATACAATGGTGTGCATTGGCGAAGCTGTCATTTGTACTCAGGTGACTCATGTGGAAGGGTTTCCGATGAGATTATAGCTACATGACGGGAATTAACAGACTTTGGAGGTGGAGTGGTAGTTGGAGCTAGAAGCATGGGACAGTTCAGTTCGGAAATTCAATATTCCGAGATCTATAGTGTCAAGAGTGTGTCGAAAATATCAGGCTGCAGGTATTACTTCTCACCAGGGACAACGAAGTGGCCGACGGCCTTCACTTACCAACAGAGTGAAGCGGCTTTTGCGTAGATCTGCCAGAGCTAACAGACAAGAATCACCGCATGAAATCACCGTAGAAATCAATGTTAAACGTAGGACGAAGGTATCCATTAGGATACTGCAGTGAATGTGGACTTAATGGGCTATGGCAGCAGACGACCGACGCAACTGCCTTTGGTAACAGCATGGCATCGCCTGCAGCGCCTATCCTGGGATCGTGACCATATCGGTTGGACCCTAGACGACTGGAAAACAGTCCCGATTTGAGTTGGTAAGAACTGATGGGTTCGAGTGTGGCGCAGACCCCACGAAACCACGGACCCAAGTTGTCAACAAGGCACTGCTCAAGCTGGTGGTGGCTCCGTTGTGATGTGGGCTGTGTTTATATGGCATGTACTGCGTTCTTCGGTCCAGCTGAACCGATCGTTGACTGGAAATGGTCATATTGATCTTTTTTTTTTTTTGGAGACCGTTTTTAGCTGTTCATAGACTTCATGTTGCCAAACAACTATTGAATTTTTTTGGATGACAACGTTCCATGTCACCGGGCCTCAATTGGTCGCGAATGGTTTGGAGAACACTCTGAACAACCCGAACGAATCGTTTGGTCACGCAGATGGCCGACATGAATCCCATCGAACATTTATGGAACATGGTCGAAAGATGAGTTCGTGCACAAAATCCTGCAGCGGCAAATCTTTCTCAATTACGTACGGCTATTAAGGTAGCGTGGCTCAATATTTCTGCAGGGGGCTTTCAACGACTTGTTGAGTCCGTGCCACGCCGAATTGCTGCACCACCGCGGGAAAAAGGAAGTCCAACGCGAGATTGGGAGGTATCCCATGACTTTTGTCACCTCAGTCTACAGTATTTGCTGGTTTGATGCGTGTTCCATGTTGACTTAATGGTATTGCGTTTTTACCGAACAATGGTGTGTAAGTGTTTAGAGTTACACGTTTGCCATGAGTTTGATGATAAAAGAATAGGTTAAAGGTAGCAGGATCATTAGAACTGTAAAAAATAAAAATAAAAGTATTCGAATTGACTGTAATCTAAGAACTGAGCTGCATCGCGCACAGTAAAAGGCCTGTCATATTCTTTGGACTACTTGGCAGCGAACATGCGCCGCCTTTGTTGTCATATACGGAAACGCCTGTTTTTGAGCACTGGTGCGTTAGCCTTCTTAAGCCACAGAGATGAAGAGACGCCGAGCGGAACTCTGCCATAGCACAGTCCAAGGTCAAGGACTTAAACACTTGGAACGAATTTAAGTCGCAATGTCGTTTTGATAAGAGGCAAGTGCAAAGTTGACATAACTGGTCAAGAATAGCTGCTTTCCTGAAGATTCTATTTAAGAACTACTTGGAGGTGCAGATTTAGTAAAATACTGCAGAAATACGAAGAAGTTAAAGATACAAATGAATACAAGCCTGAGTGTATATCAACCCACTAAAATATGTTTAGCAAGCTAAAATACACTCTGCGTTACACTTTCCTTCAGTAACGGAATCATGAACGTCCATGCTATATACTTCTATAGTTTCATACTTTCAGAAGGTTGAAAGAGGAATAATTTCTTAAAGCTTAAATAACTTACATTGCGACTATCGTCAGTACCGTAGCTGCATTGTGATGTAGTTGTGTCTCACCAAAATTGTTGCAAAGCTAACATGGAGTCTTATACGCTTCATCTGTCTCGAGAAACACGCAGACTAAAAAGCCATGGCTCAAACGTAGACCAGAAAGTTGTTGATGTGTCCAGTTTTAAATGCCGGTGAAAATATTTAGGTAAAATAGTAAGAAATTTCGGAAAATGTACTATCAGGAATAGTTCATTTAACGGAAATGACCTTCATGCCGCAGGTTAATGCGTGGCAGCATACAACCACTCACAGAATCAGTGTATTATTGCTGTAAGCAAAGCGTGCAAGTGTAGCGGCTTGGAATCCGATATAACTTACGCTGAAGTTATGTACGATCGTGTATGAAAGTGTGAAAAATGTGTACAATAACTGAACAAGGAGTTATTGGTTGCAAAATGAAAGTACGTGTTCGTAATTATAAATTAGATGTTAATATTCGAATAGGAGTGAAGTAGGACATCTGTAGTATTGAAAATACGTTAAACTATTCTTTCTTTTGTAAGGGAAGGGCTTCCTCGACGATGCGCCTACTCCACAAGCTCCATCCATTTCATTCTGACTAATGTGTATGTTGTTCGATGTTGACAGTCATCCCAGCTACGCCGTCCTATAAGTTGTTTCGCCATCTGCTTCTGCGTCTTCTTTTTCCTCGCGTTCGTTTTGATAGAAAATACTATACTATGTATTTAATATTTGATACTTACTATATTAGCAGTCCACCTCAAGGTTGTGACAACGTTTATGTTGTTCGTACAGTGACCGCACATCTTCATTTTTACCAATTGTCCATTCTAAGGCATTTTCATCGATTGCAGATAAAAACCATTTATTAATATTTTCTTTTCGAATGGTGATAATATTTCTTCGTATTATCTTCCTTAAAAGTTAAAGCTTCACATTCATATAATAATACCGGCATTACGGAGGAGTGTTATAAACGATTAGTAAAGTTGGTGCTCGGTATTCGTTTTCTTGGAATTTTTTGGAAAATGTAGAACACTGTGTAAGCAACTGCTAGATGTGCACCTGCTGTTTGTATATTTGTTCTGTCATCCTTACTCAAGAGACTCTCTGTGTTCTGATGTGGTGAACACTCCCGTAGATTACTTCAAGCCAGGGGGTTATCAATGACAGAAAACATTTCCTGGACGGGGCGCTGAACAGTCACAGTGATGATAAATATGTCACTATGTTAGGCCAACAGAAGTTGGATGAAAACCTGATTGCTTCTTCGCATAAATAAAGTAAAATGAAAAAGTGACTCATTGGTGAATCTCATCATGTCATTTAATTCCCACCCACAGAGCTCATAAACCATTATCATGCATGAAATGTTTCTGAGGAATCTCCCCACACACACTTTGTGTGCAACTTAAGCGATCAGTCAGTATATTGTTGCAAGCTGTATGGGAAGGCAGATACACGTGGTCCTATAACTTAGATTGCTACAAAGAGTGAGTTAACGCTTATTACTTTTCAGTATCATGTGATTTGTGGGTGGTTATTGAGCAAGCCATCGCACAATGGGTGGCGGAGGGGTACCCTGCACCACTTGTAAACAAAGCGACGGAAAATTCTTCCGTATGAGCCGTAATTTCTCTAAGCTTATCATTGTGGTCCTTACGCGAAATGTATGTTTGTGGCAATAGAATCGTTGGGCAGTCAGCTTCAAATGCCGCGTCTCTAAATTTTCTCGATAGTGCTCCTCGAAAAGAACGTCGCCTTCCCTCCAGGGATTTCCACTTGAGTTCCGGAAGCATGTCCATAATACCTGCGTGTTGTTTGAAATTAATGGTAATAATTCTAGCAGCTCGCCCCTGAACTGCTTCAATGTCTTCCCTTAATCCGACCTAGTGCGGATCCCAAGCAGTACTCAAGCCGTAATTTCTCTAAGCTTATCATTGTGGTCCTTACGCGAAATGTATGTTTGTGGCAATAGAATCGTTCGGCAGTCAGCTTCAAATGCTGCGTCTCTAAATTTTCTCGATAGTGCTCCTCGAAAAGAACGTCGCCTTCCCTCAAGGGATTTCCATTTGAGTTCCGGAAGCATGTCCATAATACCTGCGTGTTGTTTGAAATTAATGGTAATAATTCTAGCAGCTCGCCCCTGAACTGCTTCAATGTCTTCCCTTAAGCCGACCTAGTGCGGATCCCAAGCAGTACTCAAGAACAGGTTGCTCTAACGTCCTTCACAGATGAACCACACTTTTCTAAAATTCTCCCTAAAACCTCTCTACAACTATCCTGACATGCTCGTTCCATTTAATATGCTACACCCAGATTTTTAAGCGACGTGGCTGTTTCAAACTGGCCACTACTTATGCTGTATCAGAATATTACGTGTTTGTTTTTTCTACTCATCCACATTAACTTACATTTTTCTACATTTGGAGCTAGCTGCGAGTCATCACACCAAATCAGCTTGTATTCTGCTACAGTCATTTAACGACGACACCTTCCAGTGCGCCACAGCATCATCAGCAAACAACTGCAGATTGCTAATAGCCCTGTCCGCCTGATCAGTTATGTACGAGGGTTGCCCAGGAAGTAATGCACCGCTTTTTTTTTTCAACAGTTCTTTACTGAACATAATGAGAATGATACACACGAAAGAATGGTGTTTTATCTGCATACCCTATTTTTCCACGTTATCTCCATCCCGTTCTATGGCCTTCCTGCATCGCGAAACAAGGGCGTGCATGCCCTATCAGCACCAATCCTTGTCCTGGTGGCGGAGCCAGTGCTTCACTGTGTGAATCACCTCCTCATCGTCCTCAAAATGTCTTCGACAAATGGCATCTTTTAATGGCCCAAACAAGTGGAAGTCTTAGGGGGCTAGGTCAGGGCTGTCAGGTGTGACAGCCGTGGATGGTCTCCCTGACTGCTGCAAAACGTGGAGCTACACCGAACCGCATTCTGATCACCTCTCCCTCCGTGCCCAGCAACTAACTGTTCTGTCGACAACAGATGCTCCATAGACTTACTCAAGTGTTTGTGAATATTCCCCAGAATTTCTTTCAATGACGGCACGTTGCTTGTAACATACATCACCTAGAGACGCCATTATGAAACTGCCCTGCAGCTACGCTGTCAGTCGGAAGTGACGGATACTCACTTAGGAGACTTAAAATAATACACACGTAACGTTTCGCATTCGTAGCATTGTTCTCGTCTGAGAAAAAAAAATGCGGTGTGTTACTTTCTGGGCAACCCTCGTACATAGAAAATAATAACGGTCCTTCCAGGGGCACTTCTGATGATGCCCTTGTCTCTGATGAACTCGCCATGGAAGACAACATATTGGGTTTTGTTACTTAAGAAATATTCGAGCCACTCACATATTTGGAAACCCTCACGCTCATACCTTCGTTAACAGTTGCAGTGGGACGCCGTATTAAACGATTTTCTAAAATTTAGAAATATGAAATCTGCCTATTGCCCTTCATCCGTAGTTTGCTGTATATCATGTGAGAAAAGGTCAAGCTGGCGTTTGAACGAACGATGCTTTCTAAAACCGTGCTGATTTATGGACAAGAGTTTCTAAGTATCAAGGAAATTAATTATATTCGAACTCAGATTGAAGCGTTTTGCAACGAACAAGTAGCAGTCGGTGTATGTATCTTTCGGTCCAAAGGGGGGCATTGTTCTCGTAAGTAAACAAACCAGCAACTTTCGCTAGTCTAATTTAATAGCCTTGTGTACACAAATTGTTCACTTGGGCGCATGGTTTGTTTATTCAGGGCGTAATTAATGGACAATAACTGTCATGTTAATGACAATTAATGGTTAACAATTGTCATCACAATTAATATAATTCATGTGCAAGGTTGTGGCATATTTATCAGGGGTTCACTGCTTTTAGCATAATTTTTAGCTACGGTAATTTATGACTCAAAAAAGGAGACACCAACTACAAACAATGTATTGCTACTGGCTACACCCCTACTTATTGTTCTTCCAGCATCCCGAGATGGTCGTTTTTAATCTGGACTTCACTGGAGCAACAGCAGCAGCTGTAAATTCAGGTGATATTGCAAATTTCCAACATAGCATAGCACCCGGCAGTTTTGGCCCAGTTTTCGCAAATGTTTCCCAATCACGATTTTTCTGCAAATATGACGCTATTTATGATTTCCTGATTTATTTCTAGTGATTTTAAGAAGACACATGTTTCATTACTATTTTACTGATTTCTCCCACCTTTTAGAAAGAGACACATCAACAAGGGCTTGTTTGCGGTTTTCCTCCAGTTTTTACGAAGGTAAACGTAAATACTGGATTCGTGACTAATTTTACTGTTTTTCTTTTAAGACGACGCACATATATATGAATTTCACTGCTGTTTTATATCGATTTTTTGAATGTATACGTAAAATACGTGGTTTTAAATGATTAATAACTATCGTCATATGACGATATTTTTAATTTTTGGCGATTCGTTAAAATTTTAGCGATTTTCCTCTCAGTACTGGAAGTTAGATAATTCTGCTATCTAGGCAGCAAAATAACCCATGATAGACGGAGTGATGAGGACATAAAACGGAGACTAGAACTATCAGAAAAGGCGTTCCTGGTCAAGAGATGTCTACTTGGTCAAACAAAGGCCTTAACTTGAGGAAGACGTTTCTGAGACTATACGTTTGGATCACAACACTGAATGGCATGAAACATGGACTGTGGGAAAAACGGAAGAGAAGAGAATCGAAGCGTTCTAGGTACGGTGATACAGAAGAGTATTGAAAATTAGGTGGAATGATAAGGTAAGGAGTGAGGAGATTCTTCAGAGAATCGGCGAGGAAAGGAAGTCTGATACTGGCAAAGAGAAGGGACAGGATGGTAGGACATCTTCTAAAACATTGGGGAATAGCTTCCATGGTACCAGAGGGAGCTGTAGAGGGGAAAAACTGTACAGGAAGACAGGGACTGGAATACATCCAGAAGGTAATTGAGGACGTATGTTGCAAGTGCTACTCTGAGATGAAGAGGTCGGGTTGGCACAAGAGAGGAATTCATGGTGGGCGACATCAAAGCAGTCAGAAGGCTGATTAAAATAAAAAAGAAAAAAAAAGTCTGCAAATATCGACATGTTTAATAAGACGCACTTAATGCAGAGATGTAAATGTGTAACCACTAACACCACAGCACATAGTCTGCAAACAGACCAACATATGACGCTATTTATACTTCCCCAAAAATTTTTGCGATTTTCCCCTCAAACAGGCCAGCCACTCAGTCTCCTCCGGTAGTCATACCACGACGAGAAATACACAGTAGGCCTACGCCTACGTTTCACTTAAAATGAACTTATTCCCTTTGCTTTTAGAGTGTGACGTAACTATTAGCTACCATAGCACTATATGATTATAAAAGACTTGCGAAAATAACATTTGGCACGCTTCTGCTGCGCATCTAAGTATGAGATACGTAGCCTCTGCCAAGGTCTGCCCCTGTATAAAGTAAACCGTCCCCCCCCCCCCCCCCCCGCCACATCCTTTCCGCACTGCGTACAGACAGAGGGTCATTGCGCAACATGCCAGGACCTGTCGCCGCTGGAGCTTCCGCTGCTACTGCTGCGGCTGCTATCAGAGAGATCGCTGACGTTAACACAGCTCAACAAAAGTTGCTCGAGAATTTGAGCGATGTGCAGTCTGATCGGAACCATCTGGACACTAACTAGAGAACATTAATATGAGATCCGTCTACTGGTAAAATCGCACACCACATTTAAGAAAAAGAGAAAAAAGTATCGTGACAGACAAGTTTGAGATGTCAGATGTGCCGAAGTGATTCCACATTTATTGCATCCACAACCTGTTTGAGCAGGTATACCATCCTACTTAGAACTTTCGATGATCTTAGACTGAGTGACCGAAGTCATAAACAGCTCATTTCCATCTCAATGCTCCCACTATCTTAGGCAAAACAATACCACAGGTCTACTCTCGCTCCACTACATCTCTTACCGCTACCTGCAGACCATGTGTGTTCATGACCGTTTGATGCTTAGAAGTGTGCTTCGCAATGACTCTCAAGCTGTTAATTTTAAGTTAGCAATATCAAGGACAATGAGTATTGATACACTAACACTGCTGCTGTCGAAGACAGGAATGCCGAGACGGAATGTGCCATACTTAGCCGTCAATTGCCCCTCGATATGTGCCATTTTTCCGCATAGAATATCACACTCTATATGAACGAGCTCCACCTTCGTACCTCACCATACATTCTCAGGTTCCACCTTAATTTTGGGGTCATTGTCAAGCGCTACCCCGGCTTTAACACTAAAAGATCCATTTGCGGTTAAATGATACGTACTGCTGAACAGTTACAGCTCAAAACTACATAGTCGCTGTCTACTAACCATCTGAGTGCATATCTTTTTGTGTTACGTAGCTGATCTGTGAAGCAAAAACATCATATGGATGCTGCTAGTATCGTATAGAATGGCATACTCCATTCGAATATCAAACGAAAAAAAAATCTTTGGGAAAGATGACGTATTTCCTCTGGAAACGTTACGGTGGCTTAGGGTATGTGTGGTGGTATATATACAATCATTTTTTTACTAGATCACTGAGTAAAACCGGGATGAAAGTGTAATTGATAATAATGGTGCGATGTACCCTCCACCGCGCACTGTACAGCGGCTTGCGGTGTACTTGTTTTAGATGTAGGATGTTTGCAGATGATGGACTTGTCTACAACACGAGAAGACCTGTGGTGGAGTTGGTAGTTGACTTGAACGTAACTAAATCTACTAGAAATCCCATACATTATCTTTAGCATTAGCTATAGTAAAAAAAATGCCTAACAGTAAGCATCTCCAGCGATCTGAAGTAGAATGCACATGTCGGGCTCATATTCGTTCGTTGGAATCGTGAGGGAAATAATCCAGACACTAAGAAGTGGTGAGAGGAAGCAGAGGAATATGTTGGGCTCAAATTCATTTTCGTGGATTTTTTAGGTGGGTGTAATCGACCTGCCAACAAGAAGTGACAGTTTAGGAGGTGAGTGGCCGCAGATCCCGTTGGCCTGTGACCTAGAGACTGTGGCACTACAATTCGGATCGAGATCAAGAGGCACTAAGACGGCTGCTGTTCCTGGAGGAAATATTGACACTGATTTGGTTTGGCTTATGTTTCCTGGTTAACTGGCTCTTGATGTATGATAGTCGGAGAAGCATGTAAGTACTGGGATTGCTTCTAAATAAATTTCATTACGCATGTGTGAACTATCCATGTCGGTATACTCTGTTGTAGACGGAATATGGTATCATGGTCGATCCTCTCCCGAATAGCGCATGGAGGGCAAAATCAACAACGTTGTGATTAAACTCTGAATGTTTTCATACTCTTGCAGTAGATCGAATTGTGCGTGGAGGTGCGAGGCTGTTGCATCAATGTAAATGATTCAATGGATACAGTGCGTGTTGCAAGCTCTGTGACACTTAGAATCGTATCGTGGAGATATAACCGAATTGAAAAACAGGTGATGTACTTATCACGAGATACCATTCTGTAAACGTAGGCTCTAGTACCATTATGCCGTCACATATCTAGCACAGCGATCAATGGAATATCATAAAGATTAGGTCACCGTAGAGGGACATATTTATAGACAATCATTCGATATCAATGAATTACAGGTCTGATGTATTAGATTTTCTTTGTGCAGTCATCGTATACTAAAGTTGGAGCAGTAAGGCTTCCTGGGCCAATAAAAAACCTGTATCTGGCGTGGCCATCATAGACGAGATTAGGGTATATACAAAGGCACATGGACATTCCTTTTTATTCGATCGTTACGCATATGAGTGGAAAGGAAATGAAGAAATCGATAATACTGCTACAAATAGTCTTCACCGTGCAGTGGTTTGCGGGATACGTATGTAGATGTAGGCTCCTGTCTATAGCAGAGTTGCGACACAGGTAAGTAGAGAGATTTGTAGAGGACTGAGGACTGCTGAGCATTGGGGCTGAATGTAGATAAATGCAACCATTAAACCTAAAACAGTTGAACAGACCAGCTACTGTTCTATTACTTCATCTATTACAAATCACTAGAAGCAGTAGCGTTCGTAAAAAACAACTGGACGTGAGCATCCGCATGGTTGTGAATTTCCGCCTGTGCGTTAGTGTGCTATTTTCTGTAGTTGTGATAGCTTTCTACATAGCCAGTCACAGGGAAAGGCCTAGTCAGCCATCTAACTAATGGAACAGTGCTGTCGCAACGTGATAGGATTTCAAGAGAATTAGTTGGGCTCTCTGACATGGATGGGAACGTCTAGATCCGGCTTTACTCTTCAAAACAAAAAAGATGCAGGTGCCACATATCGAAGACTGGAAGATTCATGATAATATGGCGGGTAAGAGATATTCTGGCTAAAGGGAGGCTAAGTGGTGATCGCTTTACCACTTCTTCTAAGTACATACGCCTAGCTAAGTGACTGAAAGGGGAAAATTAGGGGCTGGTACAAAGGTTTTCACAGGGATGCAGTTCCGTATTTTTATTTTCTCTCGATAAAAATTGTGTGTTAGGGTGGGATGGGAGAGAAAGAAAGGCCACATTACTGCTGCATTGTACATCTATATGTCGACAGTTGAAGTTTTTTTAACGGTGGAATTTGTTAAAGGTGAGAGTATGTAAGGAAAAGCCATGTCATCCACGGAGGATCAACCCTCGTATATTAAAGGTGGTTGGTGACCCACCACCTATTAAACTGTGCTGAAAGGTATCGAATAAAAAGCAAATGGATTTTTTTTTAAATGTATTTTTATTTTCATATAAAATGTGTCACTGATTTAGTACCACCAGAAGGTGATGAGGTGTGCACTCGCCTTTTTTCTGTCTGTTTTAAAGCATCGTACTATCTGTGTTGAAACGGCGTCAACCGTGTAAGCGCTTTAAATTAGGTGCAGATCATGCAATCAGAGACAACATTATTCCGTGAGTTTTGTGTTCTATAAATGGATGGACTGGCATCTTAATTCGAAGACTAAATTTACATTGTTGACTAGAAGTTGAAATTCTGTGTATGGAGTTATAGCATTTCCCTGCTGCTCAAAAATTTTGATGGACAGATACATTGTTTCCACCCGCCAGAAACGAGCAAATGAATGTACCAGCAACGAAACCAGATTCTAACGTTTTTATATTATATTTAAAGTCTGTTATGTGATGATTATGTAATAAATGACGCTGGACAAATAGCCTGAAGGAGAAAGTAGCATCAATGTAAATAGACAAAGGTTCCCATAGTTTTTTTCAATTACGTTACTTCGGCAATTCTCATCAATCCTCTACTAAGTTGTTGTAGAGACTTCGTGAGTGACTGAGAAGACTGGGTGGATAGTGCACATCCTTCCATGAGTTTTGTCAGTCTGTAAATGGATGGACTGATATCTCCCTTAATACACTCCTGGAAATGGAAAAAAGAACACATTGACACCGGTGTGTCAGACCCACCATACTTGTTCCGGACACTGCGAGAGGGCTGTACAAGCAATGATCACACGCACGGCACAGCGGACACACCAGGAACCGCGGTGTTGGCCGTCGAATGGCGCTAGCTGCGCAGCATTTGTGCACCTCCGCCGTCAGTGTCAGCCAGTTTGCCGTGGCATACGGAGCTCCATCGCAGTCTTGAACACTGGTAGCATGCCGCGACAGCGTGGACGTGAACCGTATGTGCAGTTGACGGACTTTGAGCGAGGGCGTATAGTGGGCATGCAGGAGGCCGGGTGGACGTACCGCCGAATTGCTCAACACGTGGGGCGTGAGGTCTCCACAGTACATCGATGTTGTCGCCAGTGGTCGGCGGAAGGTGCACGTGCCCGTCGACCTGGGACCGGACCGCAGCGACGCACGGATGCACGCCAAGACCGTAGGATCCTACGCAGTGCCGTAGGGGACCGCACCGCCACTTCCCAGCAAATTAGGGACACTGTTGCTCCTGGGGTATCGGCGAGGACCATTCGCAACCGTCTCCATGAAGCTGGGCTACGGTCCCGCACACCGTTAGGCCGTCTTCCGCTCACGCCCCAACATCGTGCAGCCCGCCTCCAGTGGTGTCGCGACAGGCGTGAATGGAGGGACGAATGGAGACGTGTCGTCTTCAGCGATGAGAGTCGCTTCTGCCTTGGTGCCAATGATGGTCGTATGCGTGTTTGGCGCCGTGCAGGTGAGCGCCACAATCAGGACTGCATACGACCGAGGCACACAGGGCCAACACCCGGCATCATGGTGTGGGGAGCGATCTCCTACACTGGCCGTACACCACTGGTGATCGTCGAGGGGACACTGAATAGTGCACGGTACATCCAAACCGTCATCGAACCCATCGTTCTACCATTCCTAGACCGGCAAGGGAACTTGCTGTTCCAACAGGACAATGCACGTCCGCATGTATCCCGTGCCACCCAACGTGCTCTAGAAGGTGTAAGTCAACTACCCTGGCCAGCAAGATCTCCGGATCTGTCCCCCACTGAGCATGTTTGGGACTGGATGAAGCGTCGTCTCACGCGGTCTGCACGTCCAGCACGAACGCTGGTCCAACTGAGGCGCCAGGTGGAAATGGCATGGCAAGCCGTTCCACAGGACTACATCCAGCATCTCTACGATCGTCTCCATGGGAGAATAGCAGCCTGCATTGCTGCGAAAGGTGGATATACACTGTACTAGTGCCGACATTGTGCATGCTCTGTTGCCTGTGTCTATGTGCCTGTGGTTCTGTCAGTGTGATCATGTGATGTATCTGACCCCAGGAATGTGTCAATAAAGTTTCCCCTTCCTGGGACAATGAATTCACGGTGTTTTTATTTCAATTTCCAGGAGTGTAGAATATATTTTTCGTTGTTGACTCATGGATAAAATACGGTGAATAAAATTAAGGATCTGAAGCACAAAAATTCTGATTGACAGACACACAGTCTTTTAGAACACGAATTACAATGATTCTAACTGCAGACGAAAAACAAATATGTTTGACGACTCCTAGGAGTGACACAGTGTATACGTGATCGCTACGAAAATAGCAATGAAACATATGTCATCTTAAAAATAATCGGTAAGATTAGACTCAGAACTTGTATTTATATGCGTATTATTGATGAATTCGTCTCCGTCTTTCGTGCGGAATCTACGTTGCACTGGAAATTGCAGGAATTCCATATATGAAGTTCTAGCAACTCTCAGGTGGACTGAGTGCATACTAAATAAATACAGCACACATTCCACTTACAGTTCGTTAATATTACCTGATAATGGTCCTGTATTGCACAGAAAGAGTCTATAGGAAAGGTGAACTAGCGAAGTGTATGGTACTCTGTTACTTTCTGTTTGTTTTGATATATGGGTTTTCTGTATGTTCGAAGAGTTCTACATCTACATCTGCATGGATACTCTGAAAATCACGCTTAAGCGTCTGGCAAAAGGTTCATCGAACCACCTTCACAATAATTCTTTATTATTCCATTCTCGAACAGCGCTTGGGAAGAACGAACACCTATATCTTTCTGTGCGAGCACTGATTTCCTTTATTTTATTATGATGTCATTTGTCCCTATGTAGATCGGCGTCAACAAAATGTTTTCGCACTCGGAGGAAAAAGTTGGTGATTGAAATTTTGTGAGAAGATTCCGCCGCAACAAAAACCGTATTGTGTTAATGGTGTCCATCCAAAATCCTGTATCATGTCTGTGACACTCTCTCCCCTATTTCTCGATAATACAGAACGTGCTGCTCTTCTTTGAACTTTCACGATGTACTCCGCTGATCCTATCTGGTAAGGATCCGAGACCGCGCAGCAGTACTCCAAAAGAGGAAGGATAAGCGTAGTGCAGGCAGTCTCATTAGTAGGTCCGTTACATTTTATAAGTATTCTGCCAATAAAACAGTCTTCCGAACAACCTTTTCAGTGTGTTCTTTCCAACCTAAATTGTTTGTAATTGTAATTCCTATGTATTTAGTTGAATTTACGACCTTTAGATTAGTCTGATTTATCCTGGAACCGAATTTTAAGGGATTCCTTTTAGCACCCGTGTAGGTGATCTCACAGTTTTCATTATTTATGGTCAATTGTCAATTTTTGCAACATTGAGATATTTTTGATATATTTTTTTCAATTTGTTGTGATCTTCTGATGAGTTTACTAGACGATAAACGACAGCATCTAAGATAGCTGCTCAGATTGTCTCCGAAATTGTTTATATAGATAAGCAACAGCAGAGGGCCTGTAACACTACCCTGGGGAATGCCAGATCTCTCTTCTAAAACGAAACACGTTAGGCAATGTCGAAATATTACTGTTGATTCCTAGAGGGTATTACACTATAATACTTATTGTGGTGGTTAATCCACCCTAATCAGCCAATTGCTGTTGAGAGGAAGGGCCGGGCCACATAAGCAACATTCACAGTGCCGGCCGGGGTGGCCGAGCGGTTCTAGGCGTTACAGTCTGGAACCGCGCGGCCGCTACGGTCACAGGTTCGAATCCTGCCTCGGGCATGGATGTGTGTGATGTCCTTAGGTTGGTTAGGTTTAAGTAGTTCTAAGTTCTAGGGGACTGATGACCTTAGAAGTTAAGTCCCATAGTGCTCAGAGCCATTTTTGAACATTCACAGTTAACAACAGCAACAACACTTTTATTCTTTCTCCAAATAAAATTTTATCTTTAAAAATCAAAATCCTTATAAGTACGGGCAACCGTCCTATTCAAACAACAACACTGATCTTTAACCAAGCATTGACTTGCAAAGTTAATTAAATTCTATACACAAATGGCTCTGAGCACTATGGGACTTAACTTCTAAGGTCATCAGTCCCCTAGAACTTAGAACTACTTAAACCTAACCAACCTAAGGATATCACACACATCCATGCCGGAGGCAGGATTCGAACCTGCGACAGTAGCGGTCGCACGGCTCCAGACTGTAGCACCTAGAACCGCTCGGCCACTCCGACCGGGTTCTATACACAGTAAGGCTCCCAAATGGAGACTACAAAAATAAGATAATGTTTAACCAATAACGGATATCACAATTTTTTTAACACAAAATAAAATACAAACAGATACGCCCATTCGTGACACATTTTAAAACAGGTGACGTCACATTGGCACGGGCTAATTCAAGTAGCAGAAAGGGGGGCCCACTGGACACAGACCAGAGGCGGCTAGACCCAGAACCCACAGCAAGCGGGCGAGCTGGACAGGGTGCCGCACACAGTACACTATAACACACTGATAAAAAAGGTCTTAGAGCCCGTGCTACTATACGATTTCAGAGAAAGGGGGGGGGGGGGGGACGGCAAACATTAATTCCTCAAACGTAAAATAACTACGATGTATAAAATGATAGCCTATTTCACAAACATTGAAATAAAATAGCGAAGGATGAATCAATAATTAATGCCCTTGACGTAACCTTAAAGGACGAGGGCGAAGAGCATAATACCAAGTCAGCTTAGAAATTTAAACTACACTAGTAGATTAACATATGCTCAATGAAACTGGAGAGCTCATTTAAATTACCCCTTAACAGGATACTGATAAGTCAAGTAAGGCTACCATTTCACTATTTACTAGTGAACAAGTAATGCAATTAGATAACACAGAACGTACAGATTCAATGTTAAGCCTGTGCTTTGAACCAACTGTACCAACGTGCACACAGCTCAGTGTACCAGGAAAAATATTACAGTTTAACCATACTGGCTTAGGCCGTCCGTCACTCCGAACAGCAATAGTACTAATTAATACACCTCGCCTGCTCGGACTGTATCACATCACCAAAATACAGCCGGCCAGAGTGGCCGAGCGGTTCTAGGCGCTACAGTCTGGAACCGCGCGACCGCTACGGTCGCAGGTTCGAATCCTGCCGCGGGCATGGTTGTGTGTACTGTCCTTAGGTTAGTTAAGTTTAAGTAGTTCTAAGTTCTAGGGGACTGATGACCTCAGAAGTTAAGTCCCATAGTCCTCAGAGCCATTTGAACCATTTTGAACCAAAATCCAGATAGACCTTCAACCAAACACTATAACACGTGTTTACTTAAACAGCACTAATACAGGGGACCTTTTGGTTGGCAAGACAACAGTTTCCGGTCATGATGCTGATACTTGGAAAGCAAGAATCAGTATAATATGCGCACCAAAAACATGACAAGTAGTTCACACCAAACCTTTTATGAAATCCTTTACAGATCCAAATCAAGGCCGCAAGACTCGATTCGGGTAATGTGGCCAAGTCTAGTTGCCACACTACAGCCGGCAGAAGTGGCCGTGCGGTCAAAGGCGCTGCAGTCTGGAACCGCAAGACCGCTACGGTCGCAGGTTCGAATCCTGCCTCGGGCATGGATGTTTGTGATGTCCTTAGGTTAGTTAGGTTTAACTAGTTCTAAGTTCTAGGGGACTAATGACCTCAGCAGTTGAGTCCCATAGTGCTCAGAGCCATTTGAACCATTTGAACCCACACTACAAGCCAGGTTCGGTCTTGCAAACGTGTCAAACACACCACGACCTCTGCGTCGTGCCCCGGCCTGCTCAATCACACTCGCCTCCGATTCTCATGCGCCGCGCGGCTCTCCGGCTGTCCCTCTCTAGCGCCACACACCCGTCGCGGCCAAAAGCCACGACAAACGGCCGAGCCCAAAGATCACACCATGTCGACCCGATCGATCAATCGTACTTACATAAAAAAAGGCACTTTCAGTGCATCCCACATCCTGTTCGGACGTCTGAAACTTGTCTGTCACGTTTCCTTTTGTTATTGTTTTTAATATGGTGTGCGACTTTACCATTAGACGTATCTCATTTTAAGGTCCGTTAGTTAGTCTCCAGATAGTTCCTAACAGATTCCACATCACTCGTATGGGTTAAATTCTCGTACAACTTTTCTTGAGCTGAATGTTAACGCCAACGATGCTTGCGACAGCAGCCGCTGCATTAGCAGCGGAAGCGCCAGCGGCGACAGGTCCTGGCGTGTTACACAATGGCCCACTGTCTGTACTCCGAGCGAAGGGGATGGGTAGCGGGGGGGGGTTACTTCATACAGGGGCAGACCTTGGCCGAGGCTGCGTACCTCATACCCAGATGCGTTCTGGTACAGCGAAGACGAGGCCTCCTTCGGTGCGGTACGGGTCACTGTGCACAGTACGCTAGTCTAGTGCGGGCTTTATGAGTACAACATGCACCTTTCTCTGTAGACGCGTTCCAGCCGTTACTTTTTACAAGTCAGACATACGAACATTATTGAGCATATCTGGGATGCTTTGCAACGTGCTGTTCAGAAGAGATCTCCAGCCCCTCGTATTATTATGGTTTTATGTACAGCCCTACAGGATTCGTGGTGTCAGTTCCCTCCATCACTACTTCAGACATTAGTCGAGACCATGCCACGTCATGTTACGGCGTTTCTGCGTGCTCGCAGGGTCCCTACACGATATTAGGCAGGTTTACGACATTCTTTGGCTCTTCAGTGTATCTGAAGTACTACTCCTCTGTGACGAGTATTTGTAAAATACCATTTTGGTACTATATTTTTATACAAGATCTGATCAAAAGTATCCGGACACCTATTAATGGACATTAATATGTAGCGTAGACGGCTTGAAATCTTGTGGGGGCACTTTCAATGAGGTGTCTGAATCTCTGTGAAGGAATGACAGGCCAATCTTCGTCAAGAGCCGAAACCAGACGAGGTAGCTATTCTGGACGCTGGGATCTGGAGCGAAGTCGACCTTCTCACACGTCCCAGAGGTTTCCCATGGTCTGGACTCTGTGCAGTCCAGCGTATCGCCTCACAAATGTTGCTTTATGGGAGGCTGCATTGTCATGTTGATACAGATAATTATCGTCTCCGAACTGTTCCTCTACCGTATACATTGCGCAATGCTACAAAATGTGTTTATATACTTCAGCTTTTAGCCTTTTTATGTGCTACAAGGGACTTAGCACCAATCAAGAAAAATACCGCTGTACCGTGGTGTCATTTCCTCCGCAGATTATCACTGGCACTACACATGATGGCCCAAAAGCGTCCACCGGATTGGCACAGTCTATGGTGTGATTCATCAAATCATTCGTTTCCAGTCATCCACTGGTCCAGTGGCGTCGCACTTTACACCACAGCATGCGTTGCTAAGCACCGAGAAAAAAAAAAAAAAAATGTAGCCTCTTCCGAACTCTTATTAGATTATCGTGTAAAACTTTGAAGTAAATCGGTCAATAACTTCTCGAGATCTTCGGTAAGAATATTAAAGTAGGACTTTTTTATATTGTGACGTAGAAGAAGGTGTAATTAGATGAATGACGAACACTAACTTCATTTAACGAAGGTTTATTCAGCACTTGCACATACAAGAGCGCGAAGCGAACTCCATCCAGCCGTCACATACGGCATATATACAGTTGGAGAAAATTCCAGTACAATGATTCTTGACACTTGTGGATACTTCTAGAATGTACTCGAACCGAATTTAGAAAGTCGAACTCACGACCTCCCGCTCAAGAGTCTAGGATCATAACCACTACACTACAGTGACTATATCACAGGGCTGCTTCATTGGGAATATAGTAATATTGGGAAAGGTATTTATACACCATATTTATTTAAAACCGTTAGTCTATATCGGTCTGAACGTTTATTACAGTATCATATAAAAATCTAAAATAGACGGATAACATATAGTAAGAGATAAAGTAATCTGGTCAGGATTTGTGGCTTGTGAAGAGCTTCTCGACCGTTGTACCCAATTCTTTTTTACTACCTGCGCGCAGTCATTGTGCTAGCTGGACTGTTAGTCACATTTTGGACCAATCCATGAAGATCCCGTCCGTCAGTACGTGTAATCTACCTACACACTATTTAGCTGCGGTTGTTCCTTCCCGTTTCCACTTCATAGCCAAGTCACTAAAAGTCGATCTGTGCACTTTTAGAAGGGCTGAAATGTCGCTGATGACTTTTTTACTCAGGTGACATCGAATTATTAGTTCACATTCAAAGTGAATGAGCTCTCCTCACCGTCCCGTTCTCCTGTCACTCCTTCTCTACTGGTAACACAATACTCCCCGCGTGCTTCTATACTAGCTGTTCCGCCTCTCGCGACGTGTATAGTGTTAAATTCAGCATTACATATTATTTATTTATTTATTTACGTGGCAAGTTCCGTAGGATCAAATTGAGGAGCAAATCTCCAAGGTCATGGAGCGTGTCAGTACATGAAATTACAAGATAAAAGTAAAGACAGATAAAAATAAAATGTTTATGAACCCAACAAAGTCAAGCCATAAGTTTAAGTAAACGCAATCAACAATGTAACATAAGAATCAGATTAATTTTTCACGGAAAACCTCAACAGAATAGAAGGAGTGACTCACGAGGAAACTCTTCAGTTTCGATTTGAAAGCGAGTGAATTACTGCTAGGGTTTTTGAATTCTTGTCGTAGCTTATTGAAAATGGATGCAGCAGTATACTGCACACCTTTCTGCACAAGAGTTTAGGGAGTGCGACCCAAATGCAGGTTGCATTTCTGCAGATTATTAACTGAGTGAAAGCTGCTTACTCTTGGGAATAAGCTGATATTATTAACACGAAACGACAGTAAAGAATACAGTACATTGAGAGGCCAGTGTCAAAATACCCAGTCTAGTGAACAAAGGTCGATAAGAGGTTCGCGAACTTACACCACTTATTGTCCGAACCGCCAGCTTGAGCCAAAAATTACTTCGAGAATGGGATGACTTACTCCAAAATATAACACCATACGCCATAACCTAATGAAAATAAGCAATGTAGACTGCTCTTCGTGTCGAACTATCACTTACTTCAGATGCCGTTCGAATAATAAAAATGGCACCATTAAGTCTTTGAACTAGATCCTGAACATAGGCTTTCCACGACAGTTTACTATCTGAACACGAACAAATTTGAACGGTTCAGTTTCACTAATCATATGCCCATTCTGTGAAATTAAAACGTCAGGGTTTGTTGAATTGTGTGTTAGGAACTATAAAAACTGAGTCTTACTGTGATTTAGCGTTAATTTATTTTCTACAAGCCATGAATTTATGTCATGAACTGCACTATTTGAAACCGAGCCAATGTTGCACACAATATCCTTTACTACCAAGCTGGTATCATCAGCAAACAGAAATATTTTAGGGTTACCTGTAATACAAGAGGGCTTATCATTTTTAAAAATAAGGAACAGGAGTGCCCCAACACTGATCCCTGGGGCACCCCCCCCACTTGACGGTACCCCACTCAGACCCCACATCACAGCCATTCTCAACACTGTGAGTAATGACCTTTTGCTGTCTGTTATTAAAGTAAGAGGTGTACCAATTGTGAGCTACTCTCTGTATTCCGTAATGCTACAACTTCTGGAGCAATATTTTATCATCAACACAATCTAATGCTTTAGTTAAATCAAAAAATATGCCTAGCGTTCGAAACCTTCATTTAACCCATCCAGTACCTCACAGAGAAACTATACTATAGAATTTTCAGTTGTTAAATGACTTCTAAAGCGATACTGCACATTTGATAGCAAATTATCTGATATAAAATGACCAATCTCCCTACATACACAGCCTTTCCAGTCACTTTAGCAAACACTGATGGCATAGAAATAGGTCTAAAATTTTTGTCTACATTCTCCCTTTTTATAAAGTGGCTTTACTACTGAGTACTTTAATCGTTCAGGAAACTGACCATTCCAAAAGGAAGAATTACAAATATGGCCATGTACAGGGCTGACATGTGTACCACAGTACTTTAATATTCTGCGAAGCACTCCATCATAGCTGTGACCGGATACATTTGATCCGATAGTGTATGTGTCTCTAATCATGCCAAATGTGAGCCTAAAACGCCTTTAGTGTGTTTCTATCTCTCTCTCTCTCTCTCTCTCTCTCTCTCTCTCTCTCTGTGTGTGTGTGTGTGTGTGTGTGTTTGTGTAAACATTTCTTCACTTCCAATTTGTGTCAGTATGGCGTGAGTAACACTTCAAGGATACAGGAGTCCTTGTGTGAGCCCATAAGACCCCTGCTATCAAACTTACTGCCCGCATCAAATGGGATACGCGTCTCGGATCTAGCTCAGACCAATCTTCGAGAGTGGTCGGCAGTGGTTTAGCGGTAATGGATAAGCATGGCTCCCCAGGGCTTTCTGCGGAGTCCACACCACGACGCCACGCCTTTGTGATAGGGACGAAAGGGGATGCTAGTCCCTTCCTAGAGAGGGAAGGTATACGTGTAGTTGTTTCAAAACAGCTAGCTGTTACCCAGTATATTGTGACTATTACAGTACAATGAGCTTCCCATGAAACTCTATTTCTACAGTAGAAAACTTCAGTTTGGTGCTCACTGCAAAGGATAAGGGCATGATTGTTTTTACAATTCTATTCGTTGTTAATATAAGTCAACATTCGTGGCCACTAAATATCTACAAATTCTAACGTAAAGACTTTATTCCATATCGCAAAAAGAAAAGGAAACGTAACTACACTACTACGCTTAATATCTGAGACACGAATCTTAGACAGACAGCCATATTGCCACACTCCGCACGCGATTCATGATATTGCTTGGGAATTACGAGCGACCAGCGACAGACTGCTGCGATCTGTGATTTGCCAGCACATGTTCGATCTGTCGAGATGCCGACAGATTGCTGCGATCCGTCGCTAGGCTGTCGGGCCCTTCAAACTCCCATGGAAAAGATTACCTTTAGAAATTACATTCTTATTTACTAAAATACTTGTTAATTGCTAAAAAGTGACAAGAGGAAAGAAGGTTTTGAAGTCTGGTACTGCAAAAGATCACGGCAGATAAAATGGTTATACAGCGTAACTAACGAAGAGGTACTGAATCGAATTGAGGATTAAGTCAGCTCTTGATAAGATTTCAGAATGGTGAAGAGATGTTTTAAACATTCAGAGATGTAAAATTGTCCACTTCACACAAGACAGAACTGTGTTATCCCATGACTCAGTATCAACGATTCATAGCAAGAATCGTTGATGTAATTCAATACCTGAATGTAACGGTTCGTAAAGATATGAAAAGCATTGTAATATAGGCTCACGCGTAATAAGGAAGGAAGGAAACAAAGATAAGCGCTGAGATCGATTACAGGTTTATCTGACTCACGGGACACCGTCACGGAAGCGCCAACCACATGAACTGGCAGAATGTTGAAGATAAACTCGACTTATCCAGCGAAAGCCAGTTTACGTACTTTCAGAAAGCAGTATGTGATGAATCTAGAGATAAACTGCAGCCCAATACGTATCGCTGCGGTAGTGGACGTTAGGTCAAGATTCGACAAGTTAGAGAGCGCCCTTTAAGCAGTTATCCCTCCCGCGTTTCATTCGCAAATAGACCTAAAAGAAAACTTAACACACTGAAGCGCCGAAGAAACGACTACAGGCATGCGTATTCAAATGTAGAGATATGTAAACAGGTAGAATACGGCGCTGCGGTCGGCAACGCGATGTAAGACAACAAGTGTCTGGCGCAATTGTTAGATCGATTACTGCTGCTACAATGGCAGGTTATCAAGATTTAAGAGAGTTTGAACGTGGTGTTACAGTCGGCGCACGAGCGATGCAACAGAGCATCTCCGACGTAACGATGAAGTTGGGATTTTTCCGTATGACCATTTCAAGAGTGTACCGTCAATATCAGGAATCCGGTAAAACATCAAATCGCTGCGGACGGAAAAAGATCCTACAAGAAAGGGACCAGCGACGACTGAAGAGAATCGTTCAGCGTGATAGAAGTGCAGCCATTTCGCTAATTGCTGCAGATTTCAATGCTGGGCCATCGATAAGTGTCAGGATGCGAACCATTCAATGAAATATCATCGATATGGGCTTTCGGAGGCGAAGGCCCCCTCGTGTACGATTGACGACTGCACCATACAAAGCTTTACGCCTCGCCTGGACCGTCACTACCGACACTGAACTGTTGATGACTGGAAACATAATGCCTGGTCGGCCGAGTCTGGTTTCAAATTGTATGGAGTGGATTGAAGTGTACTGGTATGGAGACAACCTCATGAATCCATGGACCCTGCTTGTCAGCAGGGGGCTGTTCAAGCTGGTGGACGCTTTGTAATGGTTTGAGGCGTGTGCAGTAGGTGTGATATGGGACCCCTGTTACGTCTAGATACGACTCTGACAGGTGACACATCCTGTCTGGTCATCCATTCATGTCCATTGTACTTTACGACGGACTTGTGCAATTCGAGCAGGGCAATGAAACACCCCACATTCCCTGAATTGCTACATGGTGGCTCGAGTAACACTTCTCTGAGTTTAAACACTTCCGCCGGTCACCAAACTCTCCAGATATGAGCATAATTGAGCATATCTGGGATGCATTGCAACGTGCTGTTCAGAAGAGATCTCCACCCACTCGCACTCGTATGGATTTAAGGACAGCCCTGCAAGATTCATGGTGTCATTTCCCTCCATCACTACTTCACACATTAATCAAGTCCACGCCACTTCGTGTTACGGTACTTCTGCGTGCTCGCGGGGGCTCTACACGACATGAGTCAGGTGTACCAGTTTCTTTGGCTCTTCATTATATATTAAACAATAGGAGGTACACTCTCTCATGCAGTTTACGGTGGACTGCAGAGTATGGATACAGATATGGATGTAGATACAGATACAGCACTGCCTGATAAAAAAAAAGAAAAAGAAAAAAAAAAACTGAAACACCCACATGAAATGGTCGGATGTCGATGTAACTTCGACCAAGTACACACCATATGTAATTGATGGTTGCTGCAGTTCTTTGTAACAGGTATAACGGCTGTCAGAGTGCATTAATGTTGTTACGAGGCCTAGTAGTACATGTAAGGGACGTGAACGGCGTCAGATGTTGAGTCATCACTGTAAAGGACACGGAGATGCCGTGGACCATCTTTATCAACATCTGACAGAGTTTGAAGGAGACCTTATTGTTGATATCCATTCGGCCGGCTGGTCGAACAGTGGAGTGTCCAGATTTGTTAGGCGTTCAGATGTGACAGGAGCCTAATACTGTACTGCATGGGAACATGAAGTTCTCAGTATCCAGGATGACCTTCGTGGTCGAGTATAGTGTAGCGGCGACCTGGCGAGAGGCTCTATTCTTCCAATGTTTCGAACAGATACAGCGGTGTTACTTCTTGAGTCGTGGTGTAGGAAGCCATGGAGTATGACTTGAGGTCATCGGTGGTAGGAATTGAAGGAATTCTCACAGAAAAATGATACGTCACGGGCATCCTGCTTTTTCCCGTGTTGGAGAAGACCGGCTATGGTAGTCACATTTTTTTATTTTAATTTTTTTACACTATCCCCAATATAAATATTCCCACTTTTATTTGACTGACTTGAAGTTTACATATTTAAGAATGCCTGTAAAAATAATTTATGTCTCCGTAACTATTGTGAAAAAATTAGCATTGCCTTTTCTATTACGCGATACTTGTGAGACTGGAATGGCTGTCACAGGGATCGGGGTTGCTTGTCATGTGTTAACATTACGTGAAAAATACAGGTGTCAGAAGAAATAAAATCATTCCTGTGTTCATATAGTTTACTTCCGGCCATAGGAGCATTCAAGATTAAAATATAACTATCCTTTTTAATACTAGTAATACAAAGACAAACAAAATAATTCTGATGATATTACATAAAGAAGGTCAGAAATTCAACAAACGCAAGGAAAATATGGCTTAAGAGCTAATATCATAGGACTGCAACAATAAATTCAGTGCAAACTGTCCATCGATAACAGACCTAAAATAAAAGTTGCTAGGACTCGCCAAATTTAGCCGGCCGGTGCGGCCGAGCGGTTCTAGGCGCTTCAGTCTGGAACCGCGCGACCACTACGGTCGCAGGTTCGAATCCTGCCTCGGGCATGGATGTGTGTGATGTCCTTAGGTTAGTTGGGTTTAAGTAGTTCTAAGTTCTAGGGGACTGATGAACTCAGATGTTAAGTCCCATAGTGCTCAGAGCCATTTGAACCATTTGAACTCGCCAAATTTATCTAAAAGGAAAAGCCGTCTGTCAAATTTACAAACAAAATAGACACCTTCTGACGTGCATTTCCCATGTGTCCATTTCCCGCTATCTGTACGTTTCACCCACATTTCCCTTGATCTGCTGTTGGCAAAGACGTACAATACAAAAACAGTTATCGTGTTCATCGTCACTGCTTTGATCCTTTTTTTTTTATTTTTTATTTTTTTTTTTTAGCTGGGAAAAGAGGATTCTTGACATCCGTGGAAGTTTCCTTTTTTTCCTTTCGATTTCCTCTACGCAGGAGTGTCCGTGAGGGCAGCCGAGAATCTCTTTCGGTTGTTCTTGTTCTTCCGTTCTTTTCTTTTTTTCTTGCTCCAGTTTCAAGGAAAGGTCTGATTTCTTTCGTAGAAACAATAACAGGGCTAGACTGAACATTCTCCAACTCACTCAATGCAAGAAGGATGGGACTCAGACATTTTTCCTATGTCATTAATTTGGTTGGTGGAGACCTCCAATGTTTGAATTTGATTATCGTTTCAGAAGATAGAGAGCAAAAGGCGTATCAGGATTTGGTCGATCTGTTACGAACCAGGAGCAAATTCATGATCGCCAAAAACTTCTCTATTGAAGGGACAAATACCACAAGTCTTGAATCCTGCTTGGATATTCGAGGGCACAAGCGCTAGAGGATATGCCGAAGTCCAATATTATCATCGTGGAACCTGGGTGATTTAAAATCCACGAAACGCAGAAATCACGTATTTCTTCAGTAGTCTGTACACCGTCAGATCTAATGGTTGCAATGGGTGGGAATAGCGAGGAGGAAATGACAATACAACAATGCCCTTATCTTTCGCATAACTGAGCCCATTAATCGACATTATTATCAAGGAGAGGAAGACACGGACTACGTTTAGATCACTTTGCATTAGCAACAGCGTGTTTCAAAAATTCGCAGTAATGTTCTTCCACCATCCATCCAGAAAGGTTACTCTATCCACGGCAGTCCACTGCCCCCTCACGAATAAAATGTTGTTTAAAGTGCACTCGGAGAAAAATGAAGAATGGTGTAATAGATTTCGGAGGGCAGAAACGCCAGGAGCTAAAGTAACTAGGCTACCTCGTCCTCCAGATGAGATCCACCTCACTTGCTGGAAACCTTTTCGTTACACTGTTCGATTTGGCTTTTGGACTGTTGTAATGCCTATCTCGTCCAAGTTCCAAAAATATTTCGGTTCAAAGTTGTATCGATTCATTACAGTAGCCAGGTTATCGAAAAAGACACGAAAGTTTGTTTTATTGGAGCTAGAAGCTCTGGCTAATTAACAGATCTTTGTGTCTCTTCATGAACACAGAAAACCAGCCAGCCCTAGCCTGTCGAGGTTCAGATCACTTTGCAGAAGACCGAAGTATATTCAGGCGCAGCTTTGATATATTCTGCCAGTTCATTTCCAAGAGCACCAGTCTGAATGAGTCTATTAGGATAGTAGCCCGCATGAAGTAAAGAGTGGATCGCATCACTTCTTATATCCTCACCAAAAATTTTTTTACCGTAACGAGCCAGTATCCAATAATTTATATGGTAATCTCTGGCAACACTGCGTTAGATTTTTTTTCAATTTCACGACTCGAACCGTGTTCAGTGTAGTGTCTACTGGTGTTAGACCTTTATCTGTTTTCCTTTCGAAATTTCTAGGCTTCTCGATACTGAAAATAACAAAAAGATAGGATGGTATCAGAATTTGAAACTCTAATACTTCTGTGGGATGTCTGTCCCTCGTGACAGTCTCCCCGTTGGTTGTGTAACAAGCAAGCCGGCCGGAGTGGCCGAGCGATTCTAGGCGCTACAGGCTGGAACCGCGTGACCGCTACGGTCGCAGGTTCGAATCCTGCCTCGGGCATGGATGTGTGTGAGGTTAGTTAGGTTTAAGTAGTTATAAGTTCTAGGGGACTGATGACCACAGCAGTTAAGTCCCATAGTGCTCAGAGCCATTTGAACCATTTTGTAACAAGCAAACTCGAAACGCAATTTTTAAAACCTTAGCTAGTATCCATCACTGTCTATTTCATAACGGTTTAGGAAGACTGCACATAATACAGGGTATATCAAAAAGAATCTTCCGATATGGCACTTCTGTATCTCTGAAACTAATAAACATATACAATGAATTTTGTTTTTTGATGAACGGGAAATTCAGAAAGTTTTTTTTCATACCTTTTCATAGGTGTTCAATATGCCACCCCCCTCCCCCCACTTGAGATGCACGGCATGTTGCAATGTGGTATTCAAATTGTTCCCACACTGCAGCGAGTATGTCTCGAGTTACAGCTTCCAGAGCTGCTATTATGCGATGTCTCAGTTCATTCATTGTTGTTGGTAACTGAGGCACACAAACAGAGTGTTTTACAAACCGCCACAAGAAATATCACATTCAGTCAGGTCTGGTGACCCTGGAGGCCAGTAATGTAAGGCTGAATCATTTGGTCCAGTGCGACCGATCCAAGATTCAGTAAACGATTTAAAAATTCCCGCACTTCCAGATGCCAGTGTGGCGGTGCCCCATCCTCTTGGTAAATGAAGCCGTTCGAATCAGTCTCCAACTGTGGGGAAAAAAAGTTCTCAAGCATATCGTGTTATGTGCTTCCTGTAACAGTGTTTTCGGCAATGAAAAATGGACCATACAGCTTTTCCTGTGAAACTGCGCGGAACTCATTAAATTTTGGAGAGTCCCTCTCATGTTGTACAGCTTCATGTGGTTGTTCCGAACCCCATATTCTCACAGTACGACGCTTCAGCTTTCCATTTAAATGGAATGTTGCCTCGTCACTGAATTGTCATCCCCCATCTTGCCAAGAACGAAATTACAGAACTCTATACGTTGTTGTTTGTCACTTTCACGAAGAGTTTCCAGCAGCTTAATTTTGTATGGTTTCATGTGTAAACGTCGACGCAACACGCGCCAGACAGACATCGGAGCATGTTGAGCTGTCGAGCTGCAAGGCGAACAGATTTATGCGGATTCGTTGTGAAACTATGGCGGATGCGTTCGACATCTGTGTCGGGCACTCAGGTACGGCCCGGCGATTTGTCTTTAACAAAAACAACCTGCTTCTCGGAATTGTTCATGCCATCGCCTACTGCTCTGTGCTGTAGCAGGATCTACATCATACCTAGTACGGAAGTCACGCTGAACAGTTATTACTGACCGCACTGCGCAAAACGTAGAACACAAAATGCTTTTTGTTGTCCCGACACCATTTTTATTAGTACTGAAGTGGGCGCACATTGCTGCTACCTAGCGGGAACCATGTAGACCTCGAGAGTTTGCTGTTTCCAACAGTACGTTGTTCACGCACATATCTCAAATAACATAAAAGTTACGATTTTTTAAAAAATCTGATGATTCTTTTTGATACACCCTGTATTAAATTACACGCTACGTGACTGGAGAATCCGATAATGAGTAGAGCAAAAAATTCTGTAGTTCAATCGAATGATAATAATGCTTAAAATTTTACTCACCACCTCTAGTAACAGAAAGACATGGACAGCTCCTCATTCACTCGACGGAAGCAATTGAAACTTCACACAACAGATGCAAGGGTACTGTCGCTCTTAACAAAGTCATTCCAGTACAGTGTAACATCTGGTGGCCGAGTTATTAAATTATTGGACAACCATTCCGTGTGACTATCATACCCGGTCTCCCCTACCTATTATGTGACAGTATCGTGGTATTTTCATCAGGACGATGCTAGATCTCACATGGCACTTGTCTCTATGATCTGTCTCCACTGTTTTGAGGCCAGCAAGATCCCTAGATCAGTCCGTGGTAGAACGCGACTGGGGCCACCTCAGACGTGAACTCCGTGCCGCTGCAAGTATCCAGAATATCCAGCACCAGTTACAAGAGGTATAGTCAACTTCCTTCAGGAGAAGATACAACGGCATTATGACACCCTCCCCAATCGACACACTGGATACATACAGGCCAGTATGGCGCAATTTCATATTGATACGTGAGTCTGTACTGTCAACCTCTCTGTAAATAAGACTCGAGCTTGTAATCATTGAAATAAAGTCACGTACCCTCTCAACGAACAAAGTTTCATTTCGTTTCCTCGTCCGCTTCTAGATGCTTCACTTCTCTATGAGGCAAAGTGGATATTCCAGTGTAGATATTGTTGTAACATTCCCTTAAATAAGGTACAAAAACGATGATAAATAAATAAAAACATTGTCATGGGTATCGCAATTCATTCTTGTTAGCTCTCGGAAGTTTCCCAGTTGCACCTAAAATTCTCACACCCATAACTGACAAAACTGAAAAATTTTATTTCTGTGGGATAGATTCATAGAGTTCTCCGGACACAGCTGACAATTCTGATCTTAAATCTACTAGAATATCTGTAGTGACACCTACTAACTAGACATAATTATTGGATTCACGTAATTCATAAAATTACCATTGTCCTCTTCTTCCTCGAAAAGATCATTAATTATCTCCTACCTACTAAAACCAGAACAATCTTTCGAATAACTTTAAATGAAAACATTTTAGGTTAGGCTTTACCGCGACTGTTATTGACATTAACATTGACAGTAGACTTGTTGTTTCATTTAAAATCCTTCGATTCAGTAATAATCAGTAAACAACAACGAAAATCGGCCTGCCTATCGTGAAGCAATAAATTGCACAGGTTTTGTGCCTGAAGCCACACCTCTTCTGCGCCCAAGTTACAAAGCTCCTCATCACTAATAATCCCTTCAGAAACAAACAAATCTTCATCACTGTCTTCATCTTCAAAAATAAACTGTCTAACATCTTACTCATTCCTAACAGGAGCTTCATCAATTTTAATACCATTGTGCCGGCCGTACCGCAAAAACGCGTGAAGGGCATGATTGGAATTAGTGTGCGCGCATTATTTGGTTTAGCGACGAAGCCCGCTTTCATTTGGATGGGTTCGTCAACAAGCAAAGTTGACGCATTTAGGGGGCTGAGAACCCGCACTTCGCGATCGAGAAGTCTCTTCACCCTCAACGAATAACTGTGTGGTGCGCAGTGTCCAGTCACGGAACAATCGGTGTGATATTCCTTGCTCGCACGGTGACTACCGGGGAATACGTGAAGGTTTTGGAAGATGGTTTCATCCTCACTATCCAAAGTGGCCCTGATTTCGACAAGTTGTGATTCATGCAAGACGGAACTCGATCCTGTCAGAGCACGAGAGTGTTTAATGTCCTGGAGCAGCACTTTGGAGACCGCATCTGGGGTACTCGGAGGTTACTGGCAAGGGCCTCGATTGGCCGCCATATTCTCCAGTTCCGAATACATGCAATTCCTTTTTGTGCTGCTATGTTAAGGACAAGGTGTACAGCAGTAGCCCCAAAACCATTGCTGAGCTGAAAACAGTCATTCAGGGCATCATCGACAGCATCGATGTTCTGACTCTTCACGGGTGCTGCAGAATTTTGCTATTCGTCCGCGCCACTTCATCGCCAAGGATGGCTGGCATATCGAACGTGTCATAACCTATGTCCGAATATCTTCAGTGTCGTTTACATATTGAATAAAATGCGTGCACACCGTAGTTTGTAACTAATTTACGTTTTTTTTCATACAGTTCAATAATTGTCACAAGCAAACAGTGCCCGGCATTCGCCGGCCCGCGCGCAGATTTACCGTTTCGCCTATCCGAAGTTTTGCTCATTCGCTCTTTTCGAGATGTCTTTCGTACGTCCACGAAAGACACGACGCACCGTTGGTCGCGCCGGACCATTCGGAGACGCGAACTATACCGGGTAATCAAAAAGTCAGTATAAATTTGAAAACTGAATAAATCACGGAATAATGTAGATAGAGAGGTACAAATTGACACACATGCTTGGAATGACATGGGGTTTTATTAGAGTCAAAAAATATAAACGTTCAAAAATGTCCGACAGATAGTGCTTCATCTGATCAGAATAGTACTATCTAGCATAACAAAGTAAGACAAAGCAAAGATGATGTTCTTTACAGGAAATGCTCAATATGTCCACTATCATTCCTTAACAATAGCTATAGACGAGGAATAATGTTGTGAACAGCACTGTAAAGCATGTCCGGAGTTATGGTGAGGCATTGGCGTCGGATGTTGTCTTTCAGCATCCCTAGAGATGTCGGTCGATCACGATACACTTGCGACTTCAGGTAACCCCAAAGCCATTAATCGCACGGACTGAGGTTGCACACGATCATCACGATCTTTCACGCGTCTAGCAATCATTTTTTTTTGGTTCTAATAAAACCCCATGCCATTCCAAGCATGTGTGTCAATTCTTACCTCTCTATCTACATTATTCCGTGGTTCATTAAGTTTTCAAATTTATACTGACTTTTTGATCACCCGGTATTTCGCGCGGTTAACACGGTCGTGCAACTTGCTCGTCACCAGCATATGTACGCTCCAGGATGGGTGATCAAGGCAGCGCGGTGTAGCCGTGTGGTTTGAGGCGCTTGTCACGGTTCGGGCGGCTGCCCCCATCGGAGGTTCGAGTCCTCCCTCGGGTATGGGTGTGTGTCTTGTCCATAGCGTAAGTTAGTTCAAGTTAGATTAAGTAGCGCGTAAGCTTAGGGACCGATGACCTCAGCAGTTTGACCCCATAAGACCTTACCACAAATTTCCAAAACGGGTGATCGAGCCGTACCACCAGTGCATCGCACCAGTACGGACATTAAAGACAGGAGTTTGTTTTTAGGATCCAGCGAGGTATGGCAAACGAAATATATGTCACTGACAAAAGAATTCTAGTTAGCTCCCATCATGTTCCTGTCACCAAGCCTTTCCCTTGCACATAGTGCGTTAGTGCGGCAGTAAGGCCGGTTCGTTGCACGTGTAGGACTGTAAACGGCGATAACACAAATCCCTTTGTAGGTGCTTCACGTCTTTATCAGGCAGTGTAGATATTGTTGTAATGCGCCCTTAAATGAGATACAGAAACGATAAAAAATAAATACAAAACATATAGCACGACAGCAGGATTAATACTGCCGTAGTTTATTAACAAATAATAAATTTTAGTTTACTTCAGCAAGTTATTTTATCTGGGAGTAGGAGGTAATTAATCGTCACGCCAGAAGACGCCTTCACGCAGTTCACCTCAGATACCAAATTTTGTTTGAGAAGTGCGATTTTATCTTGAAAGATATTATTTTACATCTACATCTACATATATACTCCGCTGGCCACCAAGCGGTGTGTGGCGGAGGGCACAATTCGCGCCGAAGTCATATTTCCCCCCTCTGTTCCACTCGCGGATCGCGCGAGGGAAAAACGACTGTCTGAACGCCTCAGTACGAGCTCTTATTTCCCTTATCTTTGAATGGTGATCATTGCGCGATTTGAAAGTTGGTGGTAATAATATATGCTCTACATCCTCGATGAAGATCGGATTACGAAATTTAGTGAACAGCCCCTTCTGTTTAGCGCGCCTTCTATCTGCAAGTGTGTCCCAATTCAAAAACTTTCTATGAGATTTGTAACGCTCTCGCGATGGGTAAATGTACCAGTCTCGAATTTTACCGCTCTTCTTTGGATCTTCTCAATCTCTTGAATCAGACCCAACTGGTAAGGGTCCCATACAGACGAACAGTACTCCAAGACTGGGCGAACTAACGTATTGTAAGCTATTTCCTTTGTTGAAGGACTGCATCGCTTCAGGATTCTACCAATAAACCGCAGTCTAGAGTTCGCCTTACCCGTTACTTGTATAATCTGATCATTCCATTTGAGATCATTTCGAATAGATACCCCCAGATACTTGACTGATGTTAACGCTTCCAAAGACTGATCATTTATTTTGTACTCATACATGAATGGGGATTTTCGCCTTGTTATACGCAGTAGGTTACACTTACTAATAATATTGAGAGATAACTGCCAGTCATTACACCACGCATTTATTTTCTGCAAATCCTCTTGTTCACAACTTTCGTGTGATACTACTTTCCTGTAGACTACAGCATCATCGGCAAACAGTCGAAGGAGGAGAGTACAAATATTTTATTTTCTGAGTCAGCCGGGCGGAGAAGGGAAAATTTGGAGATCTACAGAAAAAAATGTGGGTTAGTGACAGTTTACGAAACTAAATGGCAGGGTTTTGATCCACAGTCTCTCCTTGAATTTTTTCCGTCAATGATTCTTTCATATGTCAATGATTTGTTAATGTGAAAAATTCCGTGTTATGCCGTGGCTCAGAGCCCATCTTAAACAGTATCTGCTTGCGTACCTCGGTGGGTAAGTCAGTTCAGAGGTCGGAGGAAGGAAATGAAACACGACCGATATAGCGCTGTGGTGTTCAAAACAACCTTCAACTTTATGACCGCTTTACATTTTTACCTCAACAAAATACAAACTCATTATTGATGTTTTAGGATAAGGTAGTCTTTTCTTGTTTATACTATTTTGTGCCAAGTACGGAAGAAGAATTCCAGTGAAAATAAACAGTTGTGCTCGGTACTTAAATTATTCAATCATACAACATCCCTCCCCCTGTCCCCCCTCCCCAGCCATAAAAATCACTAGTTTCGATTTTTTAAAATTTGTTATAATACTTACAATGAAAAATCATCTTTTACGAATTCAGGTTTTATAACACAATTCTTATAATCAAAACAATAAAACGACAAGATTTAATATAAATAACAGGTACTAACGTCTGTTCCAGTAGACACAAACAACACACACACACACACACACACACACACACACACACACACCACGCCCCTGTCAATCGCATCGCGTTGGTTAACCATTGTTACGTTCATTCGTGCCGGCGCAGCAGCTAATCATAATTACGTTGCGATTTAATACACATGTACTATTTTTAAGTATCCTGTGCCGACTTTATCCAGTGAGTTAAAAAAAGAAAGTTGCTGCGATGTGCCGGAAAACCGTTTCGGCCGAAATTAAATCCTGGTCACACTGTTTCAGAAACGGTATCACGTACAATAGGCGCAACACACACCTCGTGTGACAGGAATAATGCACCAATGGACAGCTTTAATGAAAGTGATGGGTAAGCTAGACCAATTAAGCAAAAGAAAACTGTGGTTCTAAAACTTGAACCAAGCTTTTTCGACTGCTATCTATTGTAGAGTAGATGAAAAAACCAGCCCGCTTCAAAACTTGTAAAATGGAATAAAAACGTAGAAAGAAATTTCTGTGCCACGTTAATAAGCAAAAACTACTTTTCAACTGTAAGATTCAAAATGTAGAAACGTATTACGTGCGCTACATTTAAGGAACCACCAATCATAATGCTTTGTTAATAAAAGTTAAATGCGTCCGGTGTAGCACTCTCTCAAGCTGCTTTTCACTTAAGACAAATGGTATAGCTGCGGCTGCGAAAGATGTCTATCCTAATAAACATATTACGATAGTCTCAGTTTGTAATGGTACTTGAATTACGTAACCATTACGGCACCTCACCTGAACCTCTCGATACCAGCAATATTCTACTGTTTCCGTAAAGTAGTTATCATATTTCTGAGACAACATTCAGATTTAATTTTATTAATGTAGAGATACTTCGATACATCGATATGTTTATGTTGCAATGATATTATTCTTATGTGTATTCTTTCTTTTGTCACTATGATCTTTGACGTACTTGTATCTCTGATTTTTGGGCGCGTAAGCGATTATTAGTTAGTTAGTTAGAGAGTCGGACCTTGAGAAAGTCAAGTCTTGGACGTCATGTTGGAAAGACGCATATTGTAGCCAGTTTATAAAATGTGAACTTTAACTGTAAGGAAGATGTTTTCAAGTATGTTTTGTATTGTGAAGTGATGTTTTGTGTGTTACGTGATATTGCAACAAAAGCAATAAAAAGGAAGTGTAACTTAAACTCGGAGTGCTGACTATTTTTTTACTTCACCATTGTGCTAACTTTCAAAGGTTTAATCTTCAAGAATGGTTTGTGAAACGCATCTACAAAACTTTTGAATATAGCAGAATAAAACCTAGGCCTCTTTGCATCCGAGCTTGGAATCATCACCACCTAGATTTTCGACGATTGAGTCATGATTTTACAACGAGACCAGCGTGGGAAATACGAAAAGATGAGTGCCTAGTTTATTTATTATTACATGAAATGACTTTATTAACTGTGCTCTAATGATACCTGCCACATAATAACTTTGTTGTTGCCCGAATATGCAGTATTTAGCAGCGTGAGCAACACCACAATCATTATTAAATTTTGACCTTTGTTGTGGTAGGGTTGTTAGAAGTTGAACGTTTTTACGCCTGTCAAGTAATTGTGTGACTCCAGCGCCTCCATTAAGGCGATAAATACTGAACATTTCCCGGAAGTGCCGGCACGCTAGCTGTTGATACGACCGCCGCATTTTCGTATCACAACATCGAAATGCAATTACAAGGTAAAAACCAACACGAGGTATTCGTGATGCGATGATGTGATAGGAAAGTTCACGCTCTCAAATGTGCATGTCCTGTGAAATTTGTTCTCGGTTATAAATAAACGGGAAGTGGGTGGAGGCAAAGCCCCACGTGCGATAAAAACCCGCATATTTTTTTAAGTATATATGTAGATGTAGATGTAAAATAATATCTTTCAAGATAAAATCGCACTTCTCAAACAAAATTTGGTATGTGAGTTGATCACCAGATGGTAGGTTTGTCTTATTGTAATTGATTGTTCCATGATTCCAAGAAAGTTTGCTCCGGCAGGTCGCTCCAGAGGTGAGAAAACTGTTTAAGTCTGCGTTTCACGACTTACATATAACTTTTCTGATGTTTACTTGAACACTGTATAACGCAGTGTTTGAAAAGAAGAATCAACCAATTTCCCATGGACACTATCGCATTTAAGCTTCACTTGCTCGTGGAAATAATTGTTCTAGTTGGTCTCCAAAATCAGCAATGGCGCATTTGTCACAAAATAGCGAAACGAAGCAAATCCCAGAACGTGTTTAGGAGCAAAGCCCCGCAGTTCCAACAATGTGACGACAATTCTTCAACGATAACCCCCACAAAAGACATTAACACAGACTGCGTGAGGTTATCTCGCCTGAAGATATAATTTCGCTCTTTAAATTAAAGATTTTAGGGGAACTTTCTGGTAAGGCGATGAAATCTGTGCTTCTAATGTCGACACACAATAAAGAACGAGTCGAAGAAGAATGAATGGGAAAATGAAAGATTGTTACTGAGAAGGAAAGACGTTCCAAATAAAGATAGGAGCATACTGTAGAAACGACGTAAGCTAGATTTAATTACATCAATGACAAGAAAAGGAAGAAAACAGGTCACGCAGGTAGTTGATTAAACTTTAGAGTTATATTCAGACTTCTCACATCATGACAGTAGCTCAGATATAGATATGGGGTTACTATTTCGCGAAGAAGTGTCTGAAGACGAAGAAGAACAAGAGACTTTGAGTTACAGGAAGATTCAGAGGACCTATTGTGTACTAACAAGGGAACCTCCCCACCGCACCACCCTCAGATTTATTTATACGTTGGCACAGTGGATAGGCCTAGAAAAACTGAAGACAGATCAATCGAGAAAACAGGAAGAAGTTGTGTGGAACTATGAAAAAATAAGCAAAATATACAAAGTGAGTAGTTAATGTGCAAAATAGACAACATGAAGGACACTGTGAGCTCAGGAGCGCCGTGGTCCCGTGGTTAGCGTGAGCAAACTGCGGAGCTAGCGGTCCTTGGTTCAAGTCTTCCCTCGAGTGAAAAGTGTAATTTTTTATTTTCAGTTTATGTGACAAACTCTTATGTTTTGATCACTTTTTGGGGAGTGATTCTCACAACCACAAGAAAACCTAAATCGGGCAAGGTAGAAGAATCTTTTTACCCATTCGCCAAGTGTACAAGTTAGGTGGGTCGACAACACATTCCTGTCGTGTGACGCACATGCCGTCACCAGTGTCATATAGAATATATCAGACGTGTTTTTGTGTGGAGGAATCGGTTGACCTATGACCTTGGGATCAAATGTTTTCGGTTCACATTGGAGAGGCACGTCCTTTCGTCTACTAATCCCACGGTTTTGCGGTGCGGTCGCAAAACACACACACTAAACTTATTACAGTGAACAGAGACGTCAATGAACGGACGGACAGATCATAACTTTGCGAAAATAAAGAAAGTAAACTTTTCACTCGAGGAAAGACTTGAATCAAATACCTCTCGTTCCGCAGCTGCTCACGCTAACCACGCGACCACGGCGCTCCTGAGCTGTCACTCTCCTTGATGTTTCATATCTTGCACATGGACTACTCAGTTTGTATATTTTGCTTATTATTTCATAGTTCGACACAACTTCTTCCTGTTTTCTCGATCGATCTGTGTTCAGTGTTTCAAGGCCTATCCACTGTCCCAGCTTATAACTAAATCTGAGGGGGGTGCGATGGGGAGGTTCCCTTGTAAGTACCTAGATAGCTTAGCCTCAATAACTGAACTTTTTCAGGTTACCATACTAATCCTCCTTTAGCTGTGAGAAAAGTATTATTTTTGTACAAGTACTTTTAAGCATTACGTTCAAATTTTTGAGAAATTTCAGTTCAATATTGTTTTGGATAACTTGGTCACAATACAACAATGTTACAAAGGGTTATTTCAAGTGTTTTTATTATCCAGTCATCCTATTTCTATCCCTGCTTATCTCACATGAGGCGAACGTTGGTTCAAACCCATGTCTGGCCATCCTGATTCAGTTTTTCCGTGATTTCCGTAAATCACTTCAGGATAATGCCGGGATGGTACGTTTGAAGGGGCAGGGCCGATTTCCTTCCCCATCCTTCTCTAATCCGAGCTTCTACTCCGTCTCCAATTACCAGGTTGTCGACGGGACGTTAAACACTAATCTCCTCCTCTTCTTTCCACCTCAAATGGGGCACAGACCCGTACTACTTTGGCGGGTAACATTCCACAATTTTTGGTCTAGCTAAATTATCAATTTTTCTGTAATTAATGATCACACAAAACTGAAATCTGAATGGATTATAGGTAACAACTAAACGTATGACTTAGGTCTGAAATAGCTGGAAAATCTATTCCTCATCGACCACAGTATCAGAGAAAATGAAAATGGCGGGGCTTTATCCCCAGCTACCCTACACCTTGCATTCGCAGCGTCCAGTGAGTAACGAATTTATTCTAGCCAAGTTTAAATTCCTTTCACCCCTAATTCTTGCATTTTGCATTATTGACTGTGCATGGTTTCCTCTTGTCATTTTTACAAAGCCCATACAGATTTTAAATAAAATATTTATGTGGAAATTGTTACTTTACGTCGGTAAAATCAGCTGTCAGAAATTCTAAATACGCGTTACTGCTTTCTCATACGTCCCAGGCATTCTGTCAGTCACAAATGGCAATTAACGTTGGAAACAACTAAACATGTCAGCTATTTTTCTAGAGTCAGTTTATAAATGCAGTACTTTGTTTTGAAATGTCAGAGTGGAATATTATTGTGACGATAACAGAACGCGCCAGTTCAGTGTTTTATCTTTCTCCATCTGTGACCTTTCCTAGTCTTTCTGGTAAGTATTACACACTTCACTAATCAAAGTACGTACACATGTCTTCAATTGTCAAATGTTCCACATGGTGCATGTACAGACACAAGTAGGGTTTTAATATTGACCATAATTTATTGGTTACGAACTACAGATAAAATTGAAGAAACTGCAGAAGAACTGGAAGTTAAAGATATGAAATGTGAGATTGTTGGGAGTTTCAGAGGATGCACTGGGCAACGATTACCTGATACAGAGGAAGAAATAGTAGAGGACGAATACGTAGCTTTAAGAAATGGTAGAGTGAAAGCAACAAAGTATGAAACAGGCAAAAAGACTAATTCTATAGAAACAATTCGGAACAAACGAGATACTGAATTTAACTGGTGAAAAGAGAAAATATTAAAATGCAGCAAATGAACCAGGCAACGGGACTATAGATGCCCAAAAAGTTAGTCTGACAGGAAGTGGAAAACGGCAAGCAGGAATGGCTAGAGGAGAAACGCAAGTCTGCAGACGCAAGTATGACTATCGGAAACATATATGCCGCTTGCAGGAAAATTAAGGAGGCCTTTGGAGAAAAGAGAAGCACCTGTGGGAATATCAACAGGTTGGATGGCAAGCCAACACTAAGTAAAGAGGGAAAGACTGGAAGATGGAAGGAGTATAGAAGGAATATACAAGGAAAAAGAAATTAATATTATAGTAACGGAAGAAGAAGTAGATGAAGATGAGATAGAAGATATAATACTGCGGCAAGAATTTGACAGAGGTCTGGAAATGGTATTGTCCATTCCGTTTCGTATAACCGTTTGATATTTACAATCTTTTTATGCTGTCTTACTACCATGAGGAGGATGAGCGGAATGATACATTTTTTAATCACCTGTTGACACCTTCCTGTACCCTTCCAGTAAACCTTCCTGAAACAGTGGGTGGACGAAACAGCCTATTTCAAATGGTTCAAATGGCTCTGAGCACTATGCGATTTAACTTCTGAGGTCATCAGTCGCCTAGAACTTAGAAATAATTAAAGCTAACTAACCTAAGGACATCACACACATCCATGCCCGAGGCAGGATTCGAACCTGCGACCGTACCGGTCGCTCGGCTCCAGACTGTAGCGCCAGCCTGTTTCAAAAGTTCTGTGGGAACCAGAGATGTAACTCAGCTCTGAATGATATGCTGACTTGCAGTAATTTTATAGCCATACGACTAAAGGAGAGTGAAAATTGTGTTATAGAAGTTCCATTGCTGGGAACCATACTACGCCGCAGTTGGCAAGACAGGCAACTGTATTAAATATCCCATTCTCTTTGCCTAAACTGGACAAATCAACCGATATCACTATGGTACTGCAGTTCAGCAGTTACTTTAGTAGTTGTTGTCTCTGCGCTTATGTTTTATCAGTTTCCTAGTGTAGCAGGCGATTTAGCGATGTAGTCTTTGTCTGTAAGGGAATACCCCCACTAGCAGTTAACTGTCGGTGTTTCATGTTTTAGCTTGTTCGGGAAAAAGTAATATGAAACGTTTTGTCAAAATTTTAATTTATATGCTCGTTTCTTAATCCCGACACTTTGTTGATGATTGTTTCAGATGGCACAGTAGTTGATCAAAGAACATTCTGAAGTGTTTAAACGAGTGTGCAGACGTCTTAATCGATTGCATTTAGTCGTCATGGCCGTTTGTCTTGGGATATTTTTATCTGGGTTAGATTTTTGTTCGATGTTTCCCACAGTAGTCGTAGGCAGAATCAGCTCCATGTTGTTTAGCTAGCATCAAACGAGAAGTAATATACTTCGCATTGTCATACATAAAATTAGGAGCCGATAAGGGTAATGAATTCTTAGTCGTTTGGTATTTGTAGAATTTGACGTGTTTTTCCTCGGTTCTGAATCTGACTAGTGAGATGCCTGCACTCATCCTGTTTTCTCTGAACATAATTTTCGCTGTAGTATTTGAGCAGCACCGCCATGGCCGGTCCTAAGCCTGGTTGAGAAAGGAGGAGGGGGAGGAGAACACCTCGTTAAAAAAACCTCCGTTCACCGGGCCCGAGTGATAGTACCTCAAGAGGACGTTGCGAGTGCTTAAAGGGCAGTGAAGGCTGAATAGAGACCATCGTGACGCCTGAGCCAGGGTACACCCGAAGGAAAAGTCCCCTGGTCTTCCAGGTTGGGAGCATTGCTACAGGTAAACGAGTTGGCGTTACATGTCTCAGAAAGAAAGAAACGTTAACGGGTTCGTAAAAGGATTATTCGAATAGGGACGTGGAACATTCAGGGTTTGAGCAATAGCTTTCAAGAGGTGGTATCAAAAGTCGAGAAACAGGAAGCAGATATTATAGTTTTGATAGAACGAAGAAGAAAGGCAGAGGCAGTGAAATGTGAAGAAATACCAGCATACGTGGAGTGGAGTTGACAAAGGTGCAGGGGCTGAAGCTGGGAGGAAGTAAATTAGAAGTTCTTGAAGTTGATGACTGAAATGCTTGGTAGTGAAGTGGTTATAGTAGTAACATATGCTCCCTGTGACAATGCTACCATCTCTGACAAAGAGAAATGTTTCTACTGTCATAGGGATTTGACTGGAGAAACTTCTCCTCATCAGGAACTGTTTGTTCTGGGTGACTTCAACAGCAGAGTTTGGGCTCGATTAAATAATAGGGTGACGGTACACTGAACAATAAAGGGCGGTATTAATCGAAGTATATGCTTAGAGGGAATGTCAAATTACGAATGGGTTTTTCCAATATCAGGACATCCGTAAGTCACATGGATTCAACCAGCTAGGAATTTGAGGTCAATTACAAATTTAGTAATTGGCAAGCACGATAAAAGGTCGGTAGTTCAGGAAGAGGGAGTAGAAGGCCAGCACGTGGAACACGTCGCCATGTGGTACTGGGGAGAGTCATAATCCCTCTAACTTCCGAAGATGTAGAGAGGGAACAGGACGAAGGGCTCAGTATCGAAGTACCACGGCTAAAGGTAGGGCTTCTCCGGGAATGCAGTATACGAGATCTATGCCAGAGAAGAGTTGAGCAGAAATTCAAGCTGGATAAGGACCGAAATGTAACATCACTATATGAAGATTTAAAATGTTGTGTTCTGGGAGCTGCTAAGGAGGCTCTTGGACGAGGAGGAGGAGGAAAGGATGCTGTGTTGATGACTCAAGCCTTGAGAGAAAAGACTGAAAAAAAGAAGACAGCTTACCAGAAATGGAAAAAAATGGAAACGATCGTATGGCGACAGTGGCCGGGAGTTCCCAGGCGGGAAGCTCGGCCGCCATGAGCTAATCTCATTGAGTGCGACGCCACATTGTGTGACATGCTCGTCGACAATGGGGATGAAATGATGATGAGAACAGCACAATACCCAGTCCCTGAGGGGAGAATATCTCCCACCCCAGCCGGGAATCGAGCCCGGGTCCCGGTGCGTGGCCTTCCAATGCGCTGACCGTTCAGCTAATGCTGAACCAGAAATGGTTGAGCTCTAAAAGACAGGAAGTTACGGGTCACTGCAACACAGTTAAGAGAGAAGTGAAAACAGTGGTTCACCGAAATAAAGAGGAATCGTGAGAGAAGAAATGTGCCAACGAACAACATTTAGTTGGATACAACAGGGTATTAGAAGCTTGGCGATTTACAGCTCAAGTGAGAGCTCCTGCTAAAATTAAAAGAGGAGGTAAAGTGATTGCCACTTCGAGTGGAAGACACATTTTAAATATCTTCTTATAGAGGAATAGAGGATGGGGTAGAGTTTCGAGAAGAGCAGAACGAAGTGAAGATTTATTCTTTGGAACAGGCGGTTGTCAATGAATTTTATCAGGACCTTCGAAAATAGAAAAATTGGAAAGGCAGCCTGTCCTGGAGGTATACTAATGGACTTATTGAAGTGCAGAGGACCTAAAGTCGTAGCAGCACGACAATTATTTTTGATAAAGTGCTTTAGTGAGATGAAGTACCTCAAAAATGAAAGATGTCATACATTACCACCATTTATAAGACATGAAGCAGGAGAGATTGGGCTAATAAGAGGAAGATAGGTGTAATGGCTTTAGTGAGTAGGTTGTTCAGCAGTATAATAAAAATCAGATTGGAAAAGTTTGCGCAGGTTTTTGTATCGCAGGAACAGTAGACTTCTGCCACTAAGAAAAACATGTCTTTTATGAATATGAAACTTGCCAGGAAATCATTGCAAAAAAATGAAAAACTCATTTTAATGTTTGTTGATTTAGAAAAGGCATGTGATTCTGTGCCAAGACGGTTATTATGGACAGCACTGGAAAAGGGTGTAGTAGATGGTGTATTAATAGATTTGGTGAAAAGGATATACCACCAATGTGAGACAGTTGTGAAGGTTATTCGTAAGATATCGGAAAGGTCTGAAACAAGTAAAGGATTAAGACAAGGATATTCTATGTGATTAAGCTTATTTACGTTGTATTTAGAAGTTGTTCTTTGTTACTGGAATAGACAGAGTAGAAGTTTGGGTGTGGCAGTAGAGCCTCAAAGTCATCAAAGTTTATATTCATTACTGTTTGCCGACGATCGAGTGCTTATGATTGTGGATAATGCCATTTATCAAATGAGACAGTTAATGGGTACTTATAAGCAATGGGGACTAACAGTCAACATCGATAAAATAGAATACACTATGTGATCAAAAGTATCCGAGAGCCTGGCGGAAAATGACTTACCAGTTCGTGGCGCCCTTCATCGGTAATGCCTTGATGACAGCTTCTACTCTCGCAGGCATACGTTCAGTCAGATGCTGGAAGGTTTCTTGGGGAATGGCAGCGGAGTGCTGAACTGAGAAGAGGTATCGATGTCGGTCGGCGAGGCCTGGCACGAAGTCAACGATCCAAAACATCCCAAAGGCGTGCTACAGGGCTCAGGTCAGGACTCTGTGCAGGCCAGTCCATTACGGGGATGTTATTGTCGTGCAACCACTCCGCCACAGGCCGTGCATTATGAACAGGTGCTCGATCGTGTTGAAAGATGCAAAGGCCATGCCCGAATTGCTCTTCAACAGTTGGAAGCAAGAAGGTGCTTAAAACATAAATGTAGGCAGTTCTGTGATAGTGCCACGCAAAACAACAAGAGGTGCAAGCCCTCTCCATAAAAAACACGATCACACGATAACACCACCGCCTCCGAATTTTACTGTTGGCACTACACACGCTGGCAGATGACGTTCACCGGGGATTCTCCATACCCACACCCTGCCATCGGATCGCCATATTGTGTACCGTGATTCGTCACTCCACACAACGTTTTTCCACTGTTCAATCGTCCAATGTTTACGTTCCTTACACCAAGCGAGGCGCCGTTTGGCATTTACCGGCGTGATGCGTGGCTTATGAGCAGCCGATCTACCATGAAATCCAAGTTTTCTCACCTCCTGCCTGACTGTCATAGTGCAGTCTGGATAGATGTCTGCCTATTACACATTACGACCCTCTTCAACTATCGGCGGTCTCTGACTGTCAACAGACAAGGTAGGCCTGTACTTTTGTGCTGTACGTGTCCCTTCATGTCTGCACTTCGCTATCACATCGGAAACAGTGGAAGTAGGGTTGTTTAGGAGCGTGGATATCACGCGTACAAACGTATGACACAAGTGACACCCAATCACCTGACCACGTTCGAAGTCCGTGAGTTCCGCGGAACGCCCCATTCTGCTCTCTCACGATGTCTAATCACTACTGAGGTCGCTGATATGGAGGTACCTGGGAGTAGGTGGCAGCACAGTGCACCTAATATGAAAAACGTATGTTTTTGGAGGTGTCCGGATACTTTTGATCACATAGTGTATCTTGTTGGAAGTGATCACGATAAGGAATTGGATTCTGAGTTTGGTCGGGTCAGAAATGCGGAAGTGTTCAAGGATCTGGGTTTACTAACTGATAACACTGGACAGTGTGACGTGGACGTATCCCACAGGATAAGTCGAGCGAGGGTGGCCATGAGAGTATTAATTTACAAACAAAAAAAGTAGCCTTACGTGCTGTGGTTAAAAGCATTCTCACATATGGCTCAGAGTGTTTGACGATGAACTAGAGAGAAAGGGATAATACTGAGGCTGTCGAAATGGACAGGTTACGGTGGAACATGAGAGCGACCCGCTTGAATCGACCAGGGAATGAATATGTAAGAATTGAGATGATGCGATGGAACCAGTCGCACATTGGCTTAATACTCGACCACTGAGATGGAGTGTACATGTACGATGGATGGAAGAACGAAAATGGCCGCACTGTTTGTTCAATTAGTCTCCGCCAGGGAGAAGGAGCCGAGGAAGGTCGAGGGCAACGTGGAGGGCAACTGTAGTCAAAGCCACGGAAAGAAGAGGTCTATCGGAAGAAGATTGGCAGGATAGAAGTTTGTGGCATCTCAGAACAGAAAGCTGCTGAAAGGTGGAAATGCCTACTAAAGTAAAGTAAAAGGTGGTAAGTATCTCAGCAGTTGTAAGTTCTTAGTAGCATGGCAGTTTTGATTTCTGTTATCACTGTTTACACTATTGTCCCTATTCACCCCCTGTGTAAAAGAAGCTAACTCTCCAGTAGCATCCTCATATTAACGAGTGTGAAATCCCAGCGCATTTACTGGCTAATTAAATTATAACATTTTCCTTGTTATCCATTAGCGATTGCTGATGTCGCTTTTAGTGGTCTTTTATTTTGAAAATCAATGCCCATATTTGTACTTACAAATAATGAATGTCCATTATTGTGATTATTGAACTACTCTTTCTTATGAGTGAACCAGATATATCAAAACTACAATACTTCCCACAAACCATCCTGTTTCCTTGACGTAATGAATGCTAGAAGGCAAATGAAGTCAAATACTGAGACATTCAGTAAAATTTCTTCCATGTAGCATGTCGTATTCCTGAGATCGAGAGGTGATGCGAGTTTCAATTGTGCATTAAATCAATGCTAATGACACCAGTGGCCAAATCAAATTAAATCAGATTCGAAATCTTTACATTCCCCTTCGTACCATGCCAGTTCGTGGATTCGGAGATGTTGTTGTTATTGTGGTCTTCAGTCCTGAGACTGGTTTGATGCAGCTCTCCATGCTACTCTATCTTGTGCAAGCTTTTTCATCTCCCAGTACCTACTGCAACCTACATCCTTCGGAATCTGCTTAGTGTAGTCATCTCTTGGTCTCCCTCTACGATTTTTACCCTCCACGCTGCCCTCCAATACTAAATTGGTGATCCCTTGATGCCTCAGAACATGTCCCACCAACCGATCCCTTCTTCTGGTCAAGTTGTGCCACAAACTTCTCTTCTCCCCAATCCTATTCAATACTTCCTCATTAGTTATGTGATCTACCCATCTAATCTTCAGCATTCTTCTGTAGCACCACATTTCGAAAGCTTCTATTCTCTTCTTGTCCAAACTATTTATCGTCCATGTTTCACTTCCATACATGGCTACACTCCATACAAATACTTTCAGAAATGACTTCCTGACACTTAAATCTATACTCGATGTTAACAAATTTCTCTTCTTCAGAAACGCTTTCCTTGCGATTGCCAGTCTACATGTTATATCCTCTCTACTTCGACCATCATCAGTTATTTTGCTCCCCAAATAGCAAAACTCCTTTACTACTTGAAGTGTCTCATTTCCTAATCTAATTCCCTCAGCATCACCCGACTTAATTAGATTACATTCCATTATCCTTATTTTGCTTTTGTTGATGTTCATCTTATATCCTCCTTTCAAGACACTGTCCATTCCATTCAACTGCTCTTCCAAGTCCTTTGCTGTCTCTGACAGAATTACAATGTCATCGGCGAACCTCAAAGTTTTTATTTCTTCTCCATGAATTTTAATACCTACTCCAAATTTTTCTTTTGTTTCCTTTACTGCTTGCTCAATATACAGATTGAACAACATCGGGGAGAGGCTACAACCCTGTCTTACTCCCTTCCCAACTACTGCTTCCCTTTCATGTCCCTCGACTCTTATAACTGCCATCTGGTTTCTGTACAAATTGTAAATAGCTTTTCGCTCCCTGTATTTTACCCCTTCCACCTTTAGAATTTGAAAGAGAGTATTCCAGTCAACATTGTCAAAAGCTTTCTCTAAGTCTACAAATGCTAGAAACGTAGGTTTGCCTTTCCTTAATCTATCTTCTAAGATAAGTCGCAGAGTCAGTATTGCCTCACGTGTTCCGATATTTCTACGGAATCCAAAATGATCTTCCCCGAGGTCGGCTTCTACTAGTTTTTCCATTCGTCTGTAAAGAAATCTTGTTAGTATTTTGCAGCTGTGACTTATTAAACTGATAGTTCGGTAATTTTCACATCTGTCAACACCTGCTTTCTTTGGGATTGGAATTATTATATTCTTCTTGAAGTCTGAGGGTATTTCGCTGTTTCATACATCTTGCTCACCAGATGGTAGAGTTTTGTCAGGACTGGCTGTCCCAAGACAGTCAGTAGTTCCAATGTAATGTTGTCTACTCCGGGGGCCTTGTTTCGACTCAGGTCTTTCAGTGATCTGTCAAACTCTTCACGCAGTATCATATCTCCCATTTCATCTTCATCTACATCCTCTTCCATTTCCGTAATATTGTCCTCAAGTACATCGCCCTTGTATAGACCCTCTATATACTCCTTCCACCTTTCTGCTTTCCCTTCTTTGCTTAGAACTGGGTTTCCATCTGAGCTCTTGATATTCATACAAGTCGTTCTCTTATCTCCAAAGATCTCTCTAATTTTCCTGTAGGCAGTATCTATCTTACCCCTAGTGAGATAGGCCTCTACATCCTTACATTTGTCCTCTAGCCATCCCTGCTTAGCCATTTTGCACTTCCTGTCGATCTCATTTTTGAGACGTTTGTATTCCTTTTTGCCTGCTTCATTTACTGCATTTTTATATTTTCTCCTTTCATCAATTAAATTCAATATTTTTTCTGTTACCCAAGGGTTTCTACTAGCCCTCGTCTTTTTACCTACTTGATCCTCTGCTGCCTTCGCTACTTCATCCCTCAAAGCTACCCATTCTTCTTCTACTGTATTTCTTTCCCCCATTCCTGTCAGGTGTTCCCTGATGCTCTCCCTGAAACTCTGTACAACCTCTGGTTCTTTCAGTTTATCCAGGTCCCATCTCCTTAAATTCCCACCTTTTTGCAGTTTCTTCAGTTTTAATCTACAGGTCATATCCAACAGATTGTGGTCAGAGTCCACATCTGCCCCTGGAAATGTCTTACAATTTAAAACCTGGTTCCTAAATCTCTGTCTTACCATTATATAATCTATCTGATACCTTTTAGTATTTCCAGGGTTCTTCCATGTATACAACCTTCTTTCATGATTCTTAAACCAAGTGTTAGCTATGATTATGTTGTGCTCTGTGCAAAATTCTACCAGGCGGCTTCCTCTTTCATTTCTTAGCCCCAATCCATATTCACCTACTATGTTTCCTTCTCTCCCTTTTCCTACACTCGAATTCCAGTCACCCATGACTGTTAAATTTTCGTCTCCCTTCACAATGTGAATAATTTCTTTTATTTCATCATACATTTCTTCAATTTCTTCGTCATCTGCAGAGCTAGTTGGCATATAAACTTGTACTACTGTAGTAGGTGTGGACTTCGTATCTATCTTGGCCACAATAATGCGTTCACTATGCTGTTTGTAGTAGCTTACCCGCATTCCTATTTTCCTATTCATTATTAAACCTACTCCTGCATTACCCCTAATTGATTTTGTGTTTATGACCCTGTAGTCACCTGACCAGAAGTCTTATTCCTCCTGCCACCGAACTTCACTAATTCCCACTATATCTAACTTCAACCTAACCATTTCCCTTTTTAAATTTTCTAACCTACCTGCCCGATTAAGGGATCTGACATTCCACGCTCCGATCCGTAGAACGTCAGTTTTTTTTCTCCTGATAACGACATCCTCTTCAGTAGTCCCCGCCCGGAGATCCGAATGGGGGACTATTTTACCTCCGGAATATTTTACCCAAGAGGACGCCATCATCATTTAATCATACAGTAAAGCTGCATGTCCTCGAGAAAAATTACGGCTGTAGTTTCCCCTTGCTTTGAGCCGTTCGCAGTACCTGCACAGCAAGGCAGTTTTGGTTATTGTTACAAGGCCAGATCAGTCAATCATCCAGACTGTTGCCCCTGCAACTACTGAAAAGGCTGCTGCCCCTCTTCAGGAACCACACGTTTGTCTGGCCTCTCAACAGATACCCCTCCGTTGTGGTTGCACCTACGGTACGGCTATCTGTATCGCTGAGGCACGCAAGCCTCCCCACCAACGGCAAGGTCCATGGTTCAAGGGGGGGGGGGGATTCGGAGATAGCTTGGTATTAATTTATAGTAATTAGTGAACCTCATCGATGTTGGATTACACATAGGGCGACCCTCTCACTTTATTGAAAATAAAAGGACAAGGCAACAAAAATTAAGACCTCCCCCCTTCCCCGCCTTTCATCTGACGTTCCTGCTCAAGATTTTTGTTGATGGCCAATAGTACATAATTGTTACATACAAGATTAAAACACTTTCCTGACCATTTCAGTGTGAAACATCTATTTCTAAACAAGGCCCCTGGAATATACAACATCCGTTCAGAACTACTGAGATCACTGGGAGAGCCGGTGACGAAACTATTCTATATGGTGAGCAAGCAACACAAGACCGGCGAAATAGCCTCAGACTTCAAGAAGAGTGTCACAATTTCCATTTCAGAAAAGCAGGCACTAAAAGATGTGAGTACTACCGTACTATCAGATTCAGAAGTCTTGGTCAGAAAATGGTGACTCAAATTGCATATAAACGAGTGAAAAACCTGGAAGGAGCCTACCTCAGGGAAGGTCAGTTGGGGTTCTGGGGATACCAGAAACGTTGTAGCCTACCCCCGATGTTATTCATTCACACTGAGCAAGCTGCGAAGAAAACCAAGGAGAACTACAGGAAATTAAAACACAGGAAAAGATAAAAAGTCAGTGAGATTGCATCGTGGCAATACTGAACCTGTTATGGAAAACAGATAGATTAAAAGCAAACCTAAGTTTATAGAATTCTTAGATTTGGGTAAAGCTTTTGAAAAGGTTGACCACAATACACTTTACGAAATTCTGAAACTAGAAGGGTTATGATACAGGAAATGAAAGGTTATCCGCAACTTGTACAGAAAGACAAAGGACATGAAAGGGAAACAGTAACTGAAAAGGATATCAGAAAATATGTAGTCTACCCCCGATGTTATTCATTCTGCACACTGAGCAAGCTGCGAAGAAAACCAAGGAGAACTACAGAATTAAAACACAGGAAGAAGATAAAAAGGCAGTGAGATTTACTGATGATATTGTAATTTTGTCAGAGAGAGAAAACGAGTTGGAAGAGCAACTGAGTGTATTGGAAAGTGTCTTCAAAAGAGATTGTATGGTGAACATCAACAAAAATAAAACAGGGTAATAGAAAGCAGTCAAATCAGATGAGGTTATGGTGAGAGAGTTAGATTAGGAACAGAGACATTAGTCAAATCAGATGAGGTTATGGTGAGAGAGTTAGATTAGGAACAGAGACACTAAAAGCAATACATAAGACTTGTGATCTGAGCAGTAAAAGAAGTGATGGTTGCCAAAGCTGAGAGGATATGAAATAAAGACTGGCAAAGTGTTTGTGAGAAAAAACACACACCATCAGGTGGCTTGCGGAGTATGGATGTAGATGTAGATATCTTTACTGAATTATTTGTCGGAGTGTAGACTGAGATTCATTGGAAGAATCCTAAGGAAATGTAATCCGAAAACAAAGGAAGTAGGTTACAGTACACTTGTTTGCCCACTGCTTGAATATTGCTCACCAGTGTGGGATCCGTACCAGATAGGGTTGATAGAAGAGATAGAGAACATCTAACGGAGAGCAGCGCGGTTCGTTACAGGATCATTTAGTAATCGAGAAAGCGTTACGGAGATGATAGATAAACTCCAGTGGAAGTCTCTGCAGGAGAGACGCTCAGTAGCTCGGTACGGGCTTTTGTTGAAGTTTCGAGAACATACCTTCACCGAGGTGTCAAGCAGTATATTGCTTCCTCCTACGTATATCTCGCGAAGAGACCATGAGGATAAAATCAGAGAGATTAGAGCCCACACAGAGGCATACCGACAATCTTTCTTTCCACGAACAATACGAGACTGGAATAGAAGGGAGAACCGATAGAGGTACTCAAGGTACCCTCCGCCACACACCGTCAGGTGGCTTGCGGAGTATGGATGTAGATGTAGATGTAGATGTAGATGTAGATATCTTTACTGAATTATTTGTCGGAGTGTAGACTTTTATGGAAGTGAAACGTGGTCGATAAAGGGTTTAGACAAGAAGAAAACTGAAGCTTTCGAAATCTTGTGCTGCAGAAGGATACTGAAGATATGATGGATAGAGCGGGTATCTAAAGAGGAAGTAACAAACAGAAATGGTAAAGAAGCCACAGCTTGACTAAAAGAAGGTAGAATCGTCTACTTGATTATGCACCTACGTATGGGGAAGAGGGGTAAAACTGTATATGCTTGACTGTAGAAGTAGGTTAATTCTGTTACAGGTTGTCTTACTTAACTGTACGCAGAGACGGAGAGACTTGCGCTGAATAGATTTGCGTGGAGAGCTGAGTCAAACCAGTCTTCTGACTGAAGATCACAACAACAATAACAATGTTGACATCAATTCGATAAGAATTGTTGAATGAAGTCGTACCTCAGGGTTTATAGATGACAATGAATCTTGTTTCATTACGCATTAAAACTGAAATATGTTAACATGACTGACAAGAGGGAGGTGTCCTCTTAAGAGAGATGAATATGCATGCAGTGAAGCACTTCATAATGAGCTATTTTTACTTGAGAGTGGTACAAAAACCAAAATCGCAATCGTAAATAAATAAAGTCAGTAGCAGTCCATGAGCAAAATGTAATTTCAAATCAGGATATGTTTTTGTAATGTACTGGGTGACAATAATATAAGCTGCTACACATAATTTGGATATCCGTTGCTCATGTTTTGCTGGTAGGTCTATTTTTTTTCTTGATTTGTTAGTATCTACATATACATATATGTCCCCGCAAGTCAGCTTATGTTGTGTGGCAGAGGGTAATCTGTGTAACAATGTCACTTCGTCCTTTCCTTTTCTAGACTCGAATGGAGCACGGCCACAAGGCCAGTTCCGTATGGGCTCCAAACACTCGCAAGGTCTATCTAGGAGGAAGTAATATGTTGGGTGAGCCTTCTGAGTACGCACGCCCTCGGAATATTAACAATAAACTACACCGTGAGGCAGAACCTCTGTTGCAGTTTCTACCACTCGAGTTAGGTGAGCTTCTCCGTGACTCTTTCGCGCTTACTCACCGAACACGAGGTGCAGCCCGCTGCCCTTATGCGGATTTTCTTAACTTCCTCCATCATTTCTATCTGCTAACAGCCCCAGCCTGACGAGTAGCGCTGGGAATTTTAGGTGAAAATTTCAGATGAAAACAGGAAGGGAAAAAGTGCTAAAATAAGGAAAAAAAAACTGACAAAGTGGGAACAGTATTTGCGCACTAAGGGTTCCGTACAAATTAAATTATGTATCTAGATACGTCATTCATCCAGGGAATCGATCATTTCGACGATTTTTGCTTGCTATCGACGTCGATACTGGCAAGATGTCGGTCCCAGAATTTCCAAGATCGCATTACAGTCGTTCCAGTAGATGCTAAGACTAGCCCGGACATACAAAAACAAAAGAGCAGGGGACTTTAGAGTAGAAAGAAGGAATTTAATAAAATTTTATTTACGTACTGAAATACGACTACAACTTACATTTTATGTTTGCATGCAGTAATTTGATTTTCTTGTGCTTTTGACGGATGACGAACGCAATGTAAGTTTTAATGGCAAAAAGGTATTTTTTTGTGATATAATTAAAATTTCAAAATTTTCGGAATTTTTTTTCGTTACTTGTACTGTGAAACCTTACTACTTACCAAATTTCGTGATTCTAGGCCAACGGACAGTACGCTATAGCTTTTAATGAGTTAGTCTGCGAGTATCAAAATATGTGGCGTAAAATGCACGTTCTTTTCCTTGCATTGACTTAAAAGCTTAAATATTTCACACCGCCAAGGAACTGTAATTGTTGCTATGTATCATAAATGTGAACTTGGTACGTCTATCCGTTCCTGAGAAACAGGGTTGTTAACAGTCACTTTTTGTTTTGTTTGTTTTTACAGCTGGTAAACAGTGAAAAAGTGACAATGACAGTGGCAACTCAGTATATAGTGAGTGACAGTGATGAAGATGAGCAAAAAGGAAACGTGTAAGTGATTGCAGATGACAAACTGTGGAACAAAACAGTCACTGTAGAAACACAACACATCAGAAAAAAACACACAATGTGATAAAAAGCCATAAAATAAAAGACCACGGAAGATGCTGCAACTGCAGTGAAACATGTTTGGGTAAAAAAACAAAATTGTGTTTTGCTAAAGGCGGACCCTATCCAAAAACGTACATAATCCTACAAGGGTTCCGTTTTTACTGATTGACGTACAGAACTCTTAAAAGGAACAAAGAGCTGCTGACTTACTCAACAAATTCTCTTGCTTCTATTTACAAATACATCAAAGCATCACTCATCAGAAGAAGGAAAAGACATGAAGCTGTTGTACTTACAGATATTAAGTACGTCTACATGTTTAAAAATAAGTCTGTTTTCATTAGGAAATAGAACTTCTACTTAGATGCTAAAGGTTCTTTCGATTTCCACAGAAACCAGTGGGGCAAACTTTGTATTCACTCGGAATGGCTGCTCTACAGATGCTGTAAATTCCTTAATATCCAGATTCTTCTGAAAATAAGATTCAAGTTTGTCTTTGGCAGAGACATCTAACTGCTCTCGTACTTAAATAAAAACATCCGATTGTATTTCCCTTTTAAGAGCTTATTCTTCTAATCATGTAATAGCTGCAGTGAGGTACTTGTAATTATGGACAAAAAAACAGTTCTGTACGAAAATTATGTATTTTCTTTTGTTATAGAAGTTGCTGTTCTTGGAAACTCCACCTACGTCAGATAAATCCGAAGAAAGAGCAAACTCTTTAATCATGTCCAAATTCTCAGACATCATAGCAGCACACGCACTCCAAGAACCCCAGCAAGAAATGACTGGAAAATTTGGAAGTGGTAGCACAGTGATTTCCCTGTAGACACCAACACGATTCGGAGCTTTCAGCGGAATCTTCAGGAAAGAGCTCAATCGACTTGCGTGTCCTGTTCGTTCGTTATGGACTCATTAAGTAAGTGAAGAGCACGGACCAAGTATTTCGCATGCTTCAACTTAGGCTGCTGTTTCAATTGTTAACAGCTGAAACCATGCATGGAGTCTGGTGTGTAACCAGCAGAACATACTCGATATCAGTAGACACAGGTCCATCATTGATGCATCAGTCCATGACTGATGCAGCTCATACATTTACAACAACATGGACTTAACTATCTCCCCTGCTAAGGAAAAAACTAAAATATTCAAAAAATATAGTTCCATTGAGTCTATGGTTTCATCCGGAATGGTTCCCGCATCGCAGACAGACAATTTCTCCTTGATTCTTTGTACGGGAAACAGGTTACATGTAGCTTTTTCTTGAAGAACTCTCATCGAGCATTGGCATCTTTGTTTATTTCTGAAGAAACCCCTTGGAAGCTGCATGGTTCACCCTACTGAATGGAAGTCCTGCTGCCGGCCGAAGTGGCCGAGCGATTAAAGGCGCTACAGTCTGGAACCGCACGACCGCTACGGTCGCAGGTTCGAATCCTGTCTCGGGCATGGATGTGTGTGATGTCCTTAGGTTGGTTAGGTTTAAGTAGTTCTAAGTTCTAGGGGACTTATGACCACAGCAGTTGAGTCCCATAGTGCTCAGAGCCATTTGAACCATTTTTTTTTTTTTTTTTGAAGTCCTGCTTGTGCAAGAACTACACTCAAATCAGTGTCGCATTCCTTCAAATTTTGGCTTTTTAAAGAACGCTACTCAGATTAATTTTGTAACAGATGTCACCGTGATTTGTTTGTTTGAAGAGTGTTGTACTTTTGATGCTTAGAGCTGGAAATGTGTTGTTTGATGTGTTGCTGTTTATAGCGGAAAAGTGAAAGAGAATTTGACGTATACACAATTTCAATTTTTGCAGGTGGGCTTTCAGTCCCGCGTTTACTAAAAAAGGTAGGCTTATTATTCGCATGTACACTGTACGCTAAGGAGACAGTAATTGAAAGTTAAATATTTTATTCTGATTCGGTACCTTAAACAAAAGGAATTTGACTCGTGTGTGATTTGTCTTATAAATAATAAGATGCACTCAAGAACATTAGTGAAAACATTCAGTAAACGGGAAAGAGAAAAGGGGGTTGTAGACGTGCTTGGTAGAAAAGAGTTATAAAGATCCAAAACAAGGGAAAAAGGGATTTGAAAAACTGTCTCTTTTAAAAACTAGAGTCAAAATTTCGCACTATGTCATCTTTCCGAACCACAAGAGAAGGTGTGCACTTAAAAATCCTAACCCTGCTGGTGAGCTGTCCTCATGTAATGGTCCTGTGATAGTTTTGTCAGCTCCCTCCTTCATTGATGACGTGTGTTTCCTGAGGAGTGTTCCAATGAATTTTTATGGCATCTGCCTTCCGTACTAGTTGTTGTGCCATGCAGTAAGCCTGGATTCGATTCTCGGCCGGGTCGGGGATTTTCTCCTCTCGGGGACTGGTTGTTGTTTTATAATCGTCATTTCATCATCATCGGCACGCAAGACTTCCAATGTGGCGCCACCTGAAAAGCCCTGCTACTCGGCGGCCGAACTTCCCCAGGTGGGGACTCCAGGCCAACAATGCCAGAGTCATTTCATTTTACCTATAGTTGTGGTCGCCACACTTTAAAATCTTTTCTAGCGCATACTGATATATATTTAAAGGATGTGAGTGCTTGCTATGATTATGCGGCAAATGTGCAATAATGTGTAAGTTAGACATTATTATGGCTTGGTTAGTTGGTTGATTTGGGGGAGGGAACCAAACAGCGAGGTCATCGGTTCCATTGGATTAGGGAAGGATGGGGGGAGGAAGTCGGCCGTGCCCTTTTCAAAGGAACCATTCCGGCATCTGTCTGAAGCGATTTAGGGATATCACGGAAAACCTAAATCAGGATGGCCGGACGCGGTTTGAACAGTCGTCCTCCCGAATGCGAGTCCAGTGTGCTCTGTTATTATGGCAAGCCAAGTGTCTTCTGCACAATGCTGCACTGCACATCAAATTGACGCAGATACATGGTACTATTTTTCAACATGGATACCAAGAGTCTGTAAACAGTAGTCGGAACGTTCTACCAATCGTTCAGTTCCTCGACGACAGAAATCTGCTGCTTGGTTAGGGAGCCAATCGAAAAACGTTGTGTAAACGTCCTCGTCGTTTCAGAATGAATTTTTGACCCTGCAGTGGAGTGTGCACTGATATGAAACTTGCTGCCAGATTAATACTGCTTGCCGGACCCAGACTTTCGCGGGAAAGTGCTCTACTGACTGAGCTACGCACGCGCGACTGAGGACCCCCCCCCCCCCCCCTTCTCCTCTTTAGTTGGGCAATTCGACAGGTAGAGTACTTGCCCGCTAAAGGCAGTGGTCTCGAGTTCGAGTCTCGGTCCGGAACACAATATTACTCTGCCGGTAAGTTTCATATTAGCGCACACTCCGCTGCAGAGTGAAAAATTCATTCTGGCAACATCCCTTAGGCTGAAGCATGTCTCCGAATTATCCTTTCTTCCAGGAGTGCTAGTCCTGCACGTTTCAGAGGAGAACTTACGTGATGTTTGGAAGGTAGAAACTGAGGTACTGCCAGAAAAGGGCTGCATGGTCTGGTCCTGAATTGTGCTTGGATAGCTCAGCCGATAGAGGACTTTCTAGGGAAAGGATAAGGTCCCGGGTTCGAGTCCTGGTCTGGCAAACAGTTTTAATCTATCAGGAAGTTTCATGTCCTCATCGTTGGAATACAGGATGTCTTTCCTCCCAGAGGGTCTGTCAGCTTTCCGTAAAGATTACCTGTACACTCGTCTGCGGTCGACGTCGATGGCCTTCCTTCCCGATCAGGATCACCCACGCCTGTGCGGCCTCGCTCAAATTGCTGGCACCGCTTATCTAAGGCAGAACGCGATGTTGGATTTGGTCTATACAACGCAAGAATTTCACTGTGGACCTGCGTGCAATTTAGACTTTCTGACCACAAGAATCGTAGTGTCTGACGTACTTCAGCTTTGGGATACATTTCCAGTAACCGCGCTATTTCACTCGCACAGTGTGATGCAACTGTTACCAGGAACGCGGACGGACTGCATGTGCAGGGAACCCGGAACATGTACTCTCTTCTGACAATGTGATAATGCGGCACTCTTGCTGCGCAATGGTCCTAGCGTGGTATTTCTTGTTCGTCTATGCCAGGGGTTCCCAACAAACTCTTCTCGAGGACCTCCTCATCGAATGTGATTGGTAACTTGTCATATGACAGTATCAAGTACCTAAAAAAGCCAAATGAAGAGTCTTTTTATACGTTTTCTATTTTTGGTACTTAGAAAAAACATTGACATATTCATTATTGAAAAAATATTGAGCGGCCAAAACAAAAAATCTGTTATCATACGAAATGTATTTAATATATTTTTTATTCTAATAGCATCCTGCGGACCCCTGTGGCATAGCTTGCGAACCCCTGGGGGTCAACGGACCACCTGTTGGGAACCACTGGTCTATGCTATCGTTGATTATAACGAACAACTTATGCACACAGAACCGTAGTAGTTATTGCAATTTAAATTTATTAACACTTTTGCACAGTTCTGATGTAACTTATCGTACACTACTGTGGTCTCACAGTTGTTCTTGTTTATTTAAATGAGTGTGTCGGGCGATGTTAAGATTACTTTTGCGGTTACGTAGGTATACGATACGTGTCGGAACAATTTCAGACATTTGCAGTACAACCTCGCGTTCCTTCTCAACACGGTCACTACGAACATTGCAGAATCAATGTTATCAATGTTTCGCACAAGTACATCAAGCCGTTTCTCGAGACACGCTGCCTGAATGTGGGGTAACTTTCCACTTGCTTATTATACAACCACCTAACGCACAGTGATAGACGGCGGGATCCGCTCAGGGTCAAGTGGTCGGGTTAACACGACTTTCCGCTTCAGCTGCCTGACCCACCAGCAAGCGATGTGAATCGGGTTGAAGTGCAGAATGGGTAGCCTCCCAGTCCCCGCTCGCCGCTACTTCACATTCATTTGATCCCTAGCCGATGTAATTGAACTCCCTCATAGCTCGCACACGAACATCTGTATTGTTAGAGAAATTCCTGATCAAGGACTACATAAATACACTACTGGCCATTAAAATTGCTACACCAAGAAGAAATACAGATGATAAACGGGTATTCATTGGACAAATATATTATACTAGAACTGACATGTGATTACATTTTCACGCAATTTGGGTGGATAGATCCTGAGAAATCAGTGCCCAGAACAACCACCTCTGGCCGTAATAACGGCCGTGATACGCCTGGGCATTGAGTCAAACAGAGCTTGGATGGCGTATACAGGTACACCTGCCCATGCAGCTTGAACACAATTCCACAGTTCATCAAGAGTAGTGCCTGGCGTATTGTGACGAGCAAGTTGCTCGGCCACCATTGACCAGAGGTTTTCAATTGGTGAGAGATCTGGAGAATGTGCTGGCCAGGGCAGCAGTCGAACATTTTCTGTATCCAGAGAAGCCCGTACAGGACCAGCAACATGCGGTCGTGCATTATCCTGCTGAAATGTAGGGTTTCGCAGGGATCGAATCAATGGTAGAGCCACGGGTCGCAACACATCTTAAATGTAACGTCCACTGTTCAAAGTGCGGTCAATGCGAACAAGAGGTTAGCGAGACGTGTAACCAATGGCACCCCATACCATCACGCCGGGTGATACGCCAGTATGGAGATGAAGAATGCACGCTTCCGCTGTGCGTTGACAGCGATGTCGCCAAATACGGATGCGACCATCATGACACTGTAAACAGAACCTGGATTCATTCGAAAAAATGCCGTTGGCCATTCGTGCAACAAATTTCGTCCATGAGTACACCATCGCAGGCGCTCCTGTCTGTGATGCAGCTTCTAGGGTAACCGCAGCCATGGTCTCCGAGCTGATAGTCCATGCTGCTGCAAACGTCGTCGAACTGTTCGTGCAGATGGTTGTTGTCTTGGAAACGTCCCCATCTGTTGACTCAGGGATCGAGACGTGGCTACACGATCCGTTACAGCCATGCGGATAAGATGCCTGTCATCTCGATACCAGACCGTTGGGATCCATCACGGCGTTGCGTATTACCCTCCTGAACCCACCGATGCCATATTCCGCTAACAGTCATTGGATCTCGACCAACGCGAGCAGCAATGTCGCGACACGATAAACCGCAATCGCGATAGTCTACAATCCGACCTTTATCAAAGTCGGAAACGTGATGGTACGCATTTCTCCTCCTTACGCGAGGCATCACAACAACGTTTCACCAGGCATCGCCGGTCAACTGCTGTTTGTGTATGAGAAATCGGTTGGAAACTTTCCTCATGTCAGCACGTTGTAGGTGTCACCACCGGCGCCAACATTGTTTGAATGCTCTGAAAAGCTAATCATTTGCATATCACAGCATCTTCTTCCTGTCGGTTAAATTTCGCGTCTGTTGCACGTTATCTTCGTGGGGTAGCAATTTTAATGGCCAGTAGTGTATTTTACGAGGGACGTTCAAAAAGTAACGCAACACTTTTTTTCTTGGTCGATTGCGGTTGGAAGACGCATAATTTGTTGTGATACATCGCGTAATATTACGCTACGCTTCAGCCGCAACAGTTTCAAGTAGTTCCGATAGGTGGTGGCGCTATACGTAATCTCCAAAATGGCATCTAACGGAATGCATTCCAAGCAGGGAGCTGTCACTGAATTTCTTTTGGCGGAAAACCTGAGCATCGCAGATGGCACTACCTATTGTTAGTGCGACTGGTACGAAATTTGAACAGACATCTTTCAGATGTAGAAACACGCCTACCAACTTTCGTTTGTGCTGCACAACTCCTTCATTCTGTTACGATTTTTTTCTGTCAGTGCTGTTAGCATAAAGCCAGCATGGTCGTGTAAAAATGACTGAATTTACAACTTCAAGCGCTAGGAAGGGTAATTGTAATTTTTCTGTCGTTGGTTGCAGCTTCACAACTTCGTGAAATGAAGTTCTTCTCCTTTCGAAATGAAAAAGCAACACGCAACTGGACGGAAAGCTTGCATCACGGCATTGAAGAGGAATACACCTCATGGTAAGCAACGGATTCCCGCAAAACGCTATTGGGTTTTGCAGTTATCGCGTTTGTAGTCATCATTCCATCAATGGTTTGCCCACAAGATACCCTGAGAGTCCGGGGTATGCATCAAGATTGCACATGGCACCAACACTATCTTGCGTACAGTTTCCAACAAATAATATTACTGCGAGATAGAAAAAGGAGCGAAGAAGAATCTGCAAAGAACTACAACGATGTACTTCTTTATGAATCTAAAACACCACAAGCAAGTACACGGACGCAGTACAACACTTTAAACCCTTCTAATAGCCTAAACACACTCTTTTGTAGTTAGAAAGGTAACTGTGAGACGGAAGTTCAAATAAATTTGCAACATGTGGGTAAATAGTATATGGAAGAGAGTTGTGTAAAGGCTGATTGTGGTGTGTAAGCAGAGTTAATATATCATAAACCATTTCAATCAGACGCATTTATAGGACAGGGTATTAGGAGGTTCTCCGCAGAATCAGAAAGCACTGACGAAGACAAGGGACAGTATTATAGTACATGTGTTAAGACTTCAGGGAATATCCTCCATGGTACTAGAGGGGACTGTAGAAAATTTCACTGCCACAACTGGTGTAGATGTAGTGTTTCATATTTTATTTTCATTGTTACCGTGCATTCACTCAAAGACATTTATCAATGAGAATATCCTTCTTCTCTTTTTAATGAAAATTAAATTAGGAATTAGTTTTGCTGCTCTTCCCCTATTTTTAACTATCATAGGATGGCAAATTCGCTAGTTTCAAATTTATTCTGTACCATGTTGTTGTTGTTCTGGTCTTCAGTCCTGAGACTGGTTTGATGCAGCTCTCCATGCTACTCTATCCTGTGCAAGCTTTTTCATCTCCCAATACTTACTGCAGCCAACATCCTTCTGAATCTGTTTAGTGTATTCATCTCTTGGTCACCCTCTACGATTTTTACCCTCCACGTGGCCCTCCAATACTAAATTGGCGATCCCTCGATGTCTCAGAACATGTCCTACCAACCGATCCCTTCTTCTAGTCAAGTTGTGCCACAAATTTCTCCTCTCCCCAATAGTGTTCAGTACTTCCTCATTAGTTTCGTGATTTACTCGTGTAATCTTTAGCATTATTCTGTAGCACCACATTTCGATAGCTTCTATTCTCTTCTTGTCAAACTATTTATCGTCTATGTTTCACTTCCGTACATGGCTACACTCCATGCAAATACTTTCAGAAAAGACGTCCTGACACTTAAATCTATACTCGGTGTTACCAAATTTCTCTTCTTCAGAAGCACTTTACTTGCCATTGCCAGTCTACATTTTATATCCTCTCTACTTCGACCACCATCAGTTATTTTGCTCCCCAAATAGCAAAACTCATTTACTACTTTAAGCGGCTCATTTCCTAATCTAATTTCTGTAGCATCAGCCAATTTGATTTGACTACATTCCATTATCCTCGTTTTGCTTTTGTTGATGTTCATATTATATCCTCCGTTCAAGACACTGTCCACACGTTCAACTTCTCTTCCAAGTCCTTTTCTGCCTCTGACAGAATTACAATGACATCGGCAAACCACAAAGTTTTTATTTCTTCTCCATAGATTGTAATTCCTACTCCAAATTTTTCACTTGTTTCCTTTACTGCTTGCTCAATATACAGATTGAATAACATCGGGGATAGGTTACAACCCTGTCTCAGTCCCTCCATAACCACTGCTTCCCTTTCGTGCCCATCGACTCTTATAACTGCCATCTGGGTTATGTACAAATTGTAAATAGCTTTTCACTCCCTGTATTTTACCCCTGCCACCTTCAGAATTTGAAAGAGAGTATTCCAGTCAACAGTGTCAAAAGCTTTCTCTAAGTCTACAAATGCTAGAAATGTAGGTTTGCCTTTCCATAATCTATCTTCTATGATAAGTAGGCTCAGTATTGCCTCGTGTGTTCCAACATTTTTACGGAATCCAAACTGATCTTCCGAGAGGTTGGCTTCTGCCAGCTTTTCCATTCGTTTGTAAAGAATTCGCGTTAGTATTTTGCAGCTGTGACTTATTAAACTGATAGTTCGGTAATTTTCACATCTGTTAACACCTGCTTTCTTTGGGATTGGAATTATTATATTCTTCTTGAAGTCTGAGGGTATTTCGCCTGTCTCATACATCTTGCTCACCAGATGGTAGAGTTTTGTCAGGACTGGCTCTCCCAAGGGTGCCAGTAGTTCTAATGGAATGTTGTCTACTCTGGGGGCCTTGTTACGACTCAGGTCTTTCAGTGCTCTGTCAAACTCTTCACGCAATATCGTATCTCCCATTTCATCTTCATCTACATCCTCTTCCATTTCTATAATATTGTCCTCAAGTACATCGCCCTTGTATAGATCCTCTATATACTCCTTCCACCTTTCTGCTTTCCCTTCTTTGCTTGGAAATGGGTTTCCATCAAAGCTCTTGATATTCATGCAAGTGGTTCTCCTTGCTCTAAAGGTCTCTTTAATTTTCCTGTAGGCAGTATCTATCTTACCCCTAGTGAGATAAGCCTCTACATCCTTACATTTGTCCTCTAGCCATCCCTGCTTAGCCATTTTGCACTTCCTATCGATCTCATTTTTGAGACGTTTGTATTCCTTTTTGCCTGCTTCATTTACTGCATTTTTATATTTTCTCCTTTCATCAATTAAATTCAATATTTCTTCTGTTACCCAAGGGTTTCTACTAGCCCTCGTCTTTTTACCTATTTGATCCTTTGCTGCCCTCACTATTTCATCCCTCAAAGCTACCCGTTCTTCTTCTACTGTATTTCTTTCCCCCATTCTTGTCAATCGTGCCCTAATGCTCTCCCTGAAGCTCTCTACAACCTCTGGTTCTTTCAGTTTATCCAGGTCCCATCTCCTTAAATTCCCACCTTTTTGCAGATTCTTCAGTTTTAATCTACAGTTCATAACCAATAGATTGTGGTCAGAGTCTACATCTGCCCCTGGAAATATCTTACAATTTAAAACCTGGTTCCTAAACCTCTGTCTTACTATTGTATAATCTATCTGATACCTTTTAGTATCTCCAGGGTTCTTTCATGTATACAACCTTCTTTCACGATTCCTAAACCAAGTGTTAGCTATGATTAAGTTATGCTCTGAGCAAAATTTTACCAGGCGGCTTCCTCTTTCATTTCTCAGCCCCAATCCATAATCACCTACTATGTTTCCTTCTCTCCCTTTTCCTACTCTTGAATTCCAGTCACCCATGACTATTAAATTTTCGTCTCCCTTCACTACCTGAATAATTTCTTTTATCTCTTCATACATTTCATCAATTTCTTCGTCATCTGCAGAGCTAGTTGGCATATAAACTTGTACTATAGTAGTAGGCGTGGGCTTCGTGTCTATCTTGCCCACAATAATGCGTTCACTATGCTGTTTGTAATAGCTTACCCGTACTCCTATTTTTTTATTCATTATTAAACCTACTCGTGCATTACCCGTATTCGATTTTGTATTTATAGCCCTGTATTCACCTGACCAAAAGTCTTGTTCCTCCTGCCAATGAACTTCACTAATTACCACTATATCTAACTTTAACCTATCCATTTCCAATTTTCCCCGCCCGGAGATCCGAATGGAGGACTATTTTACCTCAGGAATATTTTACCCAAGAGGACGCCATCATCATTTAATCATACAGTAAAGCTGCATGTCCTCGGGAAAAATTACGGCTGTAGTTTCCCCTTGCTTTCAGCCGTTCGCAGTACCAGAACAGCAAGGCCATTTTGGTTAATGTTACAAGGCCAGATCAGTCAATCACCCAGACTGGTACCCCTGCAACTGCTGAAAAGGCTGCTGCCCCTCTTCAGGAACCACACGTTTGTGTGGCCTCTCAACAGATACCCCTCCGTTGTGGTTGCACCTACGGTACGGCCATCTGTAACGCTGAGGCACGCAAGCCTCCCCACCAAACGCAAGGTTCATGGGGGGATTCTGTACCATAGATATTTAAATTAAGGAGTGTATATTTTGGCCTTTGAAGTCTACCATACACAGTGCTATGCCAAATTGAATTAAAAACATTTTGGAAATTGTGCAATAATCATATTTCGCGGCTTACTTTGATTTTCACCGCATAAGGTTGCTGATTGACACTAGTTTTAAACGCTTGCAGGACCCTTCCTGTCCCAATATTTCCTTAACTTCAAAAACATGTTTACTGATTTGCCGACTATCCCTTTCTTAATTGTGAAATACTTGAAATACTACGAGTCCCATTTTGCACTCTGGAAGCTGACATAATTTAGGCTTGTTGCATTGGACGCCTTACCCAAGACATGCACTGGAATACAACTGACATCTCGGTCTCCCATTTACAAAGTTTTCAGCTATTGGTGCCAGAGGCGCTCGTAGTCATAAATGCTGCATTTGCTCGCTCCCTACAGCTTAAACGCAATAGTTGTCCAGTTTGCTTTATTCCACCGGAAATGAACACTACAGTGGCTAAGTACTTTCACCGCACCTACGATAACATGAAAATCACTGTTAAATGTCTTGCAGACACTCTAATCGCATGTAACACACAGATGGGACAGAATGATGCTGTTGGCTGGATGTGTGTGATGTCCTTAGGTTAGTTAGGTTTAAGTAGTTCTAAGTTCTATGGGACTGATGACCTCAGATGTTAAGTCCCATAGTGCTCAGAGCCATTTGAACCAGCCACCCGCCTTCTTACGGGCACACCACCATAGTGCGTGGCAGCTGCTGGGCTGGGGACAACGTTACAGTGCAAGGCAGCTGCCGGTTTGGTCCCCAATGTGCACTTCAGATAATACGATACATAAACGTTTACAATATCACACGAAACTGTATGATTCCAGAGCTCTTTACAAGTTTAAAACATCTATGATGTATATATGGAGACTGAAGCAAGGATTGAAAAGTTATAACAAAGCCGGTAGTTGAACCCAGGTCTCCTGCCCACTAGGCGGATGCGCTAACCACCACTCCCCCCTGACACCGTGGGTTTGCACAGCTGCGCGGACTACGCTAGTGCGCGTCCCTCCTCAATACAAGGTCCGATTGACGTCTCAGCCCATTTGGTATTCCCCCTAAATGCAAACAGCATTGCAGAGGCTCTCCTGATGCACGAAAGACTCGGGGGATCCTGAAACCACAGCATAGTTGCTTTAATCAAGTGAGACTATGCGGTACCAGAGGACTTTTCAAGTCTGAGGCTTTTGTGATGTATACATACAGACTGAAGCGACGAATCATAATTTGTAGCAAATATACTAGGAAGCAGAACAAACATTACACGATGTACAGACAAGTGGTGCATCTGATTTCCCGCTCGTAGGTCAGCAGACGAGCGTAGCGATAATAAACGCGTCTAGCCACAAACTTAAAACAAAGTAAATTCGCCAAATCATGAGAACAGTGGATCCCGTACTAAAGCATAAACTCTTGATAAGACAGAAACAATTACAAATAAAAGAATATCCAACACGAGATTCCCTTTCAAACGCGACCATGGTTTACTCTGTTGTGTCGGTAGCTGGGCCGACACCGTGAAGTTGATGGCTGAAAATGAAATCTAGACTAACGCTGTAGCCGATAGTGCACGCACTGCTAAAGCAGACGGGCGTGAAGTCTGGAACATGAGAACTTATAAATGAATAAGAAGAAAAGTATGTAGATGCTTATTACTTATCTTTTAATTGTTCTTTGGAATACATCTCTCTTGAATACTCGTAAGCTATAGGCACTGATACAACTGGCGCCTTGCTAGTTCGTAGCCATTAACTTAGCTGATGGCTATTCTGTCTCTCGGCTAATGAGAGAGAAAGGCTTCGTACAACTGGGCGGTAGCTAGGTTCTCGTACAACTGGTCGGTAGCTTGGTTCTCGTACAACTGGGGCGGTAGCTAGGTTCTCGTACAACTGGGCGGTAGCTAGGTTCTCGTACAACTGGGGCGAGTCCACTCTCGTATCACGAGACCTGCCTTGGTGGTGGCGCTAGGTCTGCGATTACAGTGGCGACACGCGGGTCCGACATGTACTACATGGACCGCGGCCGATTTAAGCTACCACCTAACAAGTGTGGTGTCTGGCGGTGACACCACATACTCGGTTAGAATGTTTTTCAAAGGGGTGAACCGTATCTGCTTGCCAACTATCTGCTGTGGTAGAGGTCCCTGGGCCCTGTGATGTACCGTGCCTTTCGGTTACATGTAGCTTCCCTAGGAAGTGGAAGTGCCTGGTGGTCTAGACATGCGACTATAGGTTCAACTCTGCCTTCGGACGCTTAAATGTCCTTAAACGATATGTTTCCAACAGCATCACCGGTACTGCGAACACTGTGGCTTGGCGGGCATAGTGATCCACCGAACAGTAAGCTTTCTTTTACAAGTGGATAGAATTTAGATGTTCAGTGCTATTAACAAAAACGTCTGAAATTAACACCAAAAAGATAACGTACACGGATTCAAAACTGACCCGGCTTCTAAGACGACAAAAATCACCTGTCTTATATATTCCTACATAAACTACGTCATCATCAATGCACGGGAATCTTTAACTAAATTCAGACAGTACTCGGACCAAAAAAGGGATAAAATTGTAAAAAGCCCCAGGAAAAAGAAAACATTGGCCCCTTTCACAAACTTTTATAAAAATAAGAATATTTTAAAAAGGAAAACACCAAACATTTACGTTCCAGAGGAAGAAGTTTATGTATAATTACTGGCTGGTTTCCATAAGTCCTCTAGAGAATGAAATTAATTTTAAAAATTTTAATTGCTGCCAATTAAAAAGGTAACTTACGACTAGAAAGGAGAAAGTTTTGCTTTTAACAGGATATAGAAACTTTTTGTTAATTTTAAAGAAGAAGAATTTAGTTAACTGAGGAAAATGCGTATACAGCTGATGAAGGCGTAATCTGGCGAGCACAAGCACGGGCAGAAGGAGTGGATGGAAACCTGACATAGGTCGCGGGGTCGAATCTCGACCGGCTCATGCAAATTTCCTGTCTTGCGCGGATATCACCTCTTAACGATGCGCAGAGCCTCCAGGAAGGACACTTAGTTCGGAGTCTACATTGAAATGTAGATCTCCTTCCCTATTTGGGTAACAGGGGTAGATTACGGACACACACAAGTCTCTAAAGTTGTGTCCAATTGAGGACTTCAACCAGATCACTGAGCCCCCAAAATTACAAAGCTAGGTAGTCGGAGTGCAGACCAATGTTTTGTTGGTAGCTGCCGATCGGCCATTGGTTCATCGCAATACATGTAGCAGCGGCTCGTGGGCTGTCTGTTGCTTTCAGTATTGATGGAAGTCGACAAGTTTCATCCCATCGCCTGCTATCCTTTATCTTCTGCGTCTCGTACCAGTAAGTCTCTTCTTGCACATCTCCAAAACGTTTATACTCTCTTCTGCATCCCCATACTGAATGCTGTAACTGCTGGTAACTTCAATGTACTCATTCCACCCACCTGCTCTTTTATCTGTGCTTCACAGAGAAATTCCTTTAGCTCTTTTAATGTTGATGTCCCTACTTTTAACTTCACCGAAAGTTATTCTCACTTTTCAGTATTTTGAAGCTATCCTTCCGGCGACCATTCCTTTTTAGATTTCTTCACATTTTTCTTGCAGCAATTTTGCTTTAGCTTCACTGTATCTCTATTGATTTCGTTAAATTATTGTACTTCCTTCTGTGGTCGATCAGTCGATGGGTCTCTTTCGCTGTTCAAGATTTCTCCGGAGAAGCCTTCCTTGTACCTACATTTATTCGTTGATTCTATGATTACCACCTTAAGGGATTATTATTAATAGGTTAAATGAGATGAAAAGACTTGCACGGCATGAACTATAGTAGAAAGCTGCATTAGAACAGTTTTTGGACTGACGACATGACATCGCAAAAAATGAGATTTTTTGTTATTGACATAAATAATAGTCTTTCGTCTCTGAAACTGACAGACAATGGTGATAAAACGTTTTCTATTTCAGTTGTAACCTCATTTTTGTCAAGTGTTTGAAGAACATAATATTTTGATGTCCAGTGGTGTTCTGCCGTTTTACGATTCATACTACGTGACCACTGAGAAATATTCACGATTTTTTACATGTGTTATTTTAAAAGTTTTTCTGTTTCTTTCGCAATTTTGCGTATTTTGTATTAGTATTTACATTCTGAGATAACAATTTTGTGAAGCTGTTGCTTCTTGAATTTATCACTTCACGCCTATAGGGCGCTAAGATAGGGTAACAGGTCTACGGATAGTGGAAACTATGTAGGTGTGCGCTCTGAAAAACAGTATTTGTTTCGATTAGTTTTTTTTATTGTGAATGATAATAATTCAATGTTTTTTCCCCTAGATATTCCGTAATTTTCATAAACAATATGGTCTGCTGGCGTATATAATAGAGTACGTATATGACATATTTGTATATAAGCAGGTATAGTGATCTAAATATTTGTCAAATTAACGCAAATTACATATTTTTTCTATTAAATATCCATACATTTATCACCCTCGTCCGCGATACTTGGCTGAGTTGTTGACATCACTTCGCTGTGGTTGGACACGACATTTCATTTGGTCCACGTCTCATCAAAATTTCGCGGTGAACCTGTGTGTACTTTAGACGTTTTTCCTACTATAATCATGCTGTGATTTCAGCATTGGAGCACACTTCCAGTTGCAGCGCCATTTCATTCGCACACTATGGTGCACTTGTTACCGGCATCGCACCAGTACTGTATCTGCAGGGACTTCGGAATGTGTATTCTCTCTTCCGAATATACGTCACTTTTGTTGCGCAATGGTCTTAGCCTTAGTTGACATATGTAATTTACTTGCTGACGTTCTTACGTACTATCTTCGGAAACACTTGTTTTACCAAGAGTGAAGGAAATGTCACTACTGTGATAAGACATTATCTGGCGCATGTGCGTGGGTGAAATAACACAGTTTCGAGAAAAACCGATGGGATAGTGTTTTTGCAGAAAAAAAAATTGAAAGCATGTTTTTTATATCAGCAAAAGTAAATTTACAGTCATGTATAAACAAAAGCAATGCTAAGTGCTTGTACATAATGGGTTTTACTCGTATACAGGGAGGTCCAGTGATAGTGACCTGGCCAAATATCTCACGAAATAAGCGTCAAACGAAAAAACTACAAAGCACGAAACTAGTCTAGCTTGAAGGGGGAAACCACATGGTGCTATGGTTGGCCCGCTAGACAGCGCTGCCATAGGTCAAACGGATATCAACTGCGTTTTTTAAAATAGGAACCCCCATTTTTTATTACACATTCGTGTAGTACGTAAAGAAATATGAATGTTTTAGTTGAACCACTTTCTTCGCTTTGTGATAGATGGCGCTGTAATAGCCGCGAACGTATAAGTACGTGGTATCACGTAACATTCCGCCAGTGCGGACGGTATTTGCTTCGTGAAACATTACCCTTGTTAAAACGGACCGTTTATCAATTGCGGAAAGGGTCGGTATCGTGTTGATGTATGACAATTCTGATCAAAATGCCTAACGGGCGTGTGCTATGTACGCTGCTCGGTATCCTGGACGACATCATCCAAGTGTCCGGACCGTTCGCCGGATAGTTACATTATTTAAGGAAACAGGAAGTGTTCAGCCACATGTGAAACGTCAACCACGACCTGCAACAAATGATGATGCCCAAGTAGGTGTTTTAGCTGCTGTCGCGGCTAATCCGCACATAAGTAGCAGCCAAATTACGCGAGAATCGGGGATTTCAAAAATATCGGTGTTGATAATGCTACATCAACATCTATTGCACCCGTACCATATTTCTATGCACCTGGAATTGCATGGCAACGATTTTGAACATCGTGTACAGGTCTGCCACTGGACACAAGAGAAATTACGGGACGATGACAGATTTTTTGCACGCGCACTATTTAGCAACAAAGCGTCATTCACCAACAGCGGTAACGTAAACCGGCATAATATGCACTATTTGCCAACGGAAAATCCACGATGCCTGCGACAAGTGGAACATCAGTGACCTTGGCGGGTTAACTGTTGGTGTAGATGATTGTTGTCTTGCAAACGTCCCCATCTGTTGACTCAGGGATCGAGACGTGGCTGCACGATCCGTTACATCCATGCGGATAAGACGCCTGTCATCTCGACTGCTAGTGATACGAGGCCGTCGGGATCCAGCACGGCGTTCCGAATTACCCTCCTGAACCCACCGATTCAATATTCTGGTAACAGTCATTGGACCTCGACCAACGCGAGCAGCAATGTCGCTATAGGATAAACCGCAATCGCGAGAGGCTACAATCCGACCTTTATCAAAGTCGGAAACGTGATGGCACGCCTTTCTCCTCCTTACACGAGGCATCACAACAACGTTTCACCAGGCAACGCCGGTCAACTGCTGTTTGCGTATGAGAAATCGGTTGGAAACTTTCCTCATGTCAGCACGTTGTAGGTGTCGCCATCGGCGCCAACCTTGTGTGAATGCTCTGAAAAGCTAATCATTTGCATATCACAGCATCTTCTTCCTGTCGGTTAAATTTCGCGTCTGTAGCGCGTCATCTTCGTGGTGTAGCAATTTTAATGACCAGTAGTGTATTATCACTTGGAGGTTTACAATGGAACTCAATACGGAGAGTGCGTTGCACTGTAGCAACAGGTTCACTCCTTGCAAACTGTAAAACACAAGAAGCTTTCTGTTTAAAACTCGCCATATTTGCTAGTAGCACTTTCTAACGGAAGACACGGGAAACAGTGCATGCGCACTTGCTCAGGAACACAAATAAAACTGAGTTTCACTTTCATTTGATGTGTAATTTATAACTGCAAGTTGAATGTCATAAATGTTACAAAGCCTTAAAAGCCAAATATTCATTTTGAAACAAGCAAATTCTAACTCTTAGTTACAGGTATTGTACCAACATTTAAACAGAAATAGGGTTGTTGTTGTTGTGGTCTTCAGTCCCGAGACTGGTTTGATGCAGCTCCCCATGCTACTCAATCCTGTGCAAGCTTCTTCATCTCCCAGTACCTACTGCAACCTACATCCTTCTGAATCTGCTTAGTGTATTCATCTCTTGGTCTCCCTCTGCGATTTTTACCCTCCACGCTGCCCCCCAATGCTAAATTTGTGATCCCTTGATGCCTCAAAACATGTCCTACCAACTGATCCCTTCTTCTAGTCAAGTTGTGCCACAAACTTCTCTTCTCCCCAATCCTATTCAATACCTCCTCATTAGTTACGTGATCTACCCACCTTATCTTCAGCATTCTTCTGTAGCACCACATTTCGAAAGCTTCTATTCTCTTCTGGTCCAAACTAGTTATCGTCCATGTTTCACTTCCATACATGGCTACACTCCATACAAATACTTTCAGAAACAACTTCCTGACACTTAAATCTATACTCGACGTTAACAAACTTCTCTTCTTCAGAAACGATTTCCTTGCCATTGCCAGTCTACATTTTATATCCTCTCTACTTCGACCACCATCAGTTATTTTACTCCATAAATAGCAAAACTCCTTTACTACTTTAAGTGTCTGATTTCCTAATTTAATTCCCTCAGCATCACCCGATTTAATTTGACTACATTCCATTATCCTCGTTTTGCTTTTGTTGATGTTCATCTTATATCCTCCTTTCAAGACAGTGTCCATTCCGTTCAACTGCTCTTCCAAGTCCTTTGCTGTCTCTGACAGAATTACAATGTCATCGGCGAACCTCAAAGTTTTTACTTCTTCTCCATGAGTTTTAATACCTACTCCAAATTTTTCTTTTGTTTCCTTTACTGCTTGCTCAATATACAGATTGAATAAGATCGGGGATAGGCTGCAACCCTGTCTCACTCCTTTCCCAACCACTGCTTCCCTTTCATGCCCCTCGACTCTTATAACTGCCACCTGGTTTCTGTACAAATTGTAAATAGCCTTTCGCTCCCTGTATTTTACCCCTGCCACCTTCAGAATTTGAAAGAGAGTATTCCAGTCAACATTGTCAAAAGCTTTCTCTAAGTCTACAAATGCTAGAAACGTAGGTTTGCCTTTTCTTAATCTTTCTTCTAAGATAAGTCGTAAGGTTAGTATTGCCTCACGTGTTCCAACATTTCTACGGAATCCAAACTGATCTTCCCCGAGGTCTGCTTCTATCAGTTTTTCAATTCGTCTGTAAAGAATTCGCGTTAGTATTTTGCAGCCATGACTTACTAAACTGATAGTTCGGTAATTTTCACATCTGTCAACACCTACTTTCTTTGGGATTGGAATTATTATATTCTTCTTGAAGTCTGAGGGTATTTCGCCTGTCTCATACATCTTGCTCACCAGATGGTAGAGTTTTGTCATGACTGGCTCTCCCAAGGCCATCAGTAGATCTAATGGAATGTTGCCTACTCTGGGGGCCTTGTTTCGACTCAGGTCTTTCAGTGATCTGTCAAACTCTTCACGCAGTATCTTATCTCCCATTTCGTCTTCATCTACATCCTCTTCCATTTCCATAATATTGTCCTCAAGTACATCGCCCTTGTATAAACCCTCTATATACTCCTTCCACCGTTCTGCCTTCCCTTCTTTGCTTAGAACTGGGTTGCCATTTGAGCTCTTGATATTCATACAAGTGGTTCTCTTCTCTCCAAAGGTCTCTTTAATTTTCCTGTAGGCAGTATCTATCTTACCCCTAGCGAGACAAGCCTCTACATCCTTACATTTGTCCTCTAGCCATCCCTGCTTAGCCATTTTGCACTTCCTGTCAATCTCATTTCTGAGACGTTTGTATTCCTTTTTGCCTGCTTCATTTACTGCATTTTTATATTTTCTCCTTTCATCAATTAAATTCAATATTTCTTCTGTTACCTAAGGATTTCTATTAGCCCTCGTCTTTTTACCTACTTGATCGTCTGCTGCCTTCACTACTTCATCCCTCAGAACTATCCATTCTTCTTCTACTGTATTTCTTTCCCCCATTCTTGTCAATTGTTCCCTTATGCTCTCCCTGAAAGTCTCTACAACCTCTGGTACTTTCAGTTTATCCAGGTCCCATCTCCTTAAAGTCCCACCATTTTGCAGTTTCTTCAGTTTCAATCTGCAGTTCATAACCAGTAGATTGTGGTCAGAGTCCACATCTGCCCCTGGAAATGTCTTACAATTTAAAACCTGGTTCCTAAATGTCTGTCTTACCATTATATAATCTATCTGATACCTTTTAGTATCTCCAGGATTCTTCCGAGTATACAACCTTCTTTTATGATTCTTGAACCAAGTGTTAGCTATGATTAAGTCATGCTCTGTGCAAAATTCTAGAAGGCGGCTTCCTCTTTCATTTCTTCCCCCCAATCCATATTCACCTACCATGTTTCCTTCTCTCCCTTTTCCTACTGACGAATTCCAGTCACCCATGACTATTAAATTTTCGTCTCCCTTCACTACCTGAATAATTTCCTTTATCTCGTCATACATTTCATCTATTTCTTCATCATCTGCAGAGCTAGTTGGCATATCAACTTGTACTACTGTAGTAGGCATGGGCTTTGTGTCTATCTTGGCCACAATAATGCGTTCACTATGCTGTTTGTAGTAGCTAACCCACACTCCTATTTTTTATTCATTATTAAACCTACTCCTGCAATACCCCTATTTGATTTTGTATTTATAACCCTGTATTCACCTGATCAAAAGTCTTGTTCCTCCTGCCACCGAACTTCACTAATTCCCACTATATCTAACTTTAACCTATCCATTTCCCTTTTTAAATTTTCTAACCTACCTGCCCGATTAAGGGATCTGACATTCCACGCTCCGATCCGTAGAACGCCAGTTTTCTTTCTCCTGATAACGACGTCCTCTTGAGTAGTCCCCGGCCGGAGATCCGAATGGGGGACTATTTTACCTCCGGAATATTTTACCCAAGAGGACGCCATCATCATTTAATCATATAGTAAAGCTGCATGTCCTCGGGAAAAATTACGGCTGTAGTTTCCCCTTGCTTTCAGCCGTTCGCAGTACCAGCACAGCAGGGCCGTTTTGGTTAATGTTACAAGGCCAGATCAGTCAATCATCCAGACTGTTGCCCCTGCAACTACTGAAAAGGCTGCTGCCCCTCTTCAGGAACCACATGTTTGTCTGGCCTCTCAACAGATACCCATCCGTTGTGGTTGCACCTACGGTACGGCCATCTGTATCGCTGAGGCACGCAAGCCTCCCCACCAACGGCAAGGTCCATGGTTCATGGAGGGTAGCACTCATTAATACCAAGAGGAAATTTCGTCCAAGTCGTTGTGGATTTCGTTACGATCATCCAACGATGGAACTCACCTGCACACAACAGAATCGTCCGTGAACAATCTCAAAGCACTGTTAATAAAACTTTTACGTGTATTGACCGTCACAATATACATAAATGACCTTGTGGATGACATCGGAAGTTCACTGAGGCTTTTTTCAGATGATGCTGTGGTGTAGCGAGAGGTTGTAACAATGGAAAATTGTACTGAAATGCAGGAGGATCTGCAGCGAATTGACGCTTGGTGGAGGGAATGGCAATTGAATCTCAATGTAGACAAGTGTAATGTGCTGGGAATACATAGAAAGATAGATCCCTTATCATTTAGCTACAAAATAGCAGGTCAGCAACTGGAAGCAGCTAATTCCATAAATTATCTGTGAGTACGCATTAGGAGTGATTTAAAATTGGAATGATTATATAAAGTTGATCGTTAGTAAAGCAGTTGCCAGACAGATTCATTGGAAGAATCCTAAGGAAATGCAAAGGAAGTAGGTTACAGTATGCTTGTTCGCGCACTGCTTGAATACTGCTCAGCAGTGTGCGATCCGTACCAGATAGGGTTGATAGATGAGATAGAGAAGTTCCAACGGAGAGTAGCGCGCTTCGTTACAGGATCATTTAGTAATCGCGAAAGCGTTACGGAGATGATAGATAAACTCCAGTGGAAGACTCTGCAGGAGAGACGCTCAGCAGCTCGGTACGGGCTTTAGTTAAAGTTTCGAGAGACCATGAGGATAAAATCAGAGAGATTAGAGTCCACACAGAAGCATACCGACAATCCTTTCCACGAACAATACGAGACTGGAATAGAAGGGAGAACCGATAGAGATACTCAAGGTACCCTCCGCCACACACCGTCAGGTGGCTTGCGGAGTATGGATGTAGATGTAGATGTATTAAAGGTTTATTATGCAGCTAGCAACCGCCGAGTTGCAAAAGGCTGAGAACCGCCGGCCCTCAGTGTGACGGGCCTTGCAGAGCTGCCTTCAGCCTAGTGCGCATGCGCGGTCGAGGCCGTGCCTCCCGGCTAGCATAGCAGTGTCACGGCCGGCATACACGGCCCACAGTCAGCGGCGGCGCCGTGTTCGTGCTTCAGGCTTATTGCTCGCTGTGATGGAAACTTCCCACAAGGACAAAAGCAAGAGCAATTCCGGCCATTTAGGGACTTGACACACTGCTGCTTGCAACAATGGTTACACTAACAGATATTTCAGCCAGGACAAAAAGAATTGAGGGTCACACATTTTTAACCACACGAAACTGTCAGAAAGAAAATTAGGTACTTAGTTGAGAGGCCATACTCATACAGGTCAACGTGCAGAGCATTACTTATGGGACAAGTTGTTAAGACAGGACCGGATAGAATTATCGCTTCCGCGGATAGTCCCTGCTCCCCTCCTCCCCCCCCCCCCCACCCCGTATTTCCTTCGGACTCCAGTGTAGTATGTTTATTTGTTGACCACAGATTCACGTCGATAGCACTGATACTGTGTTTCTTTATAAGGAAAGTTACTCATTACTAGTTTTTCTGGTTAGTCTGTTAAACCTGGAGCGGATGCCCTGATCTTTCCTTGATGCACTTAAAGTGGGTTGCAGCTGGGACATGCGAGGATGGCTTAACGGTTAGCGACTTTCCCATGACGGCGGGTGTTTTCCGTCACCTATTGATAGTAAACCATTGGTAGACAGAAGTCCTGGCATGTGGCAGCATTTTTCCGAAGAATGTTAAAATGAGAGGGAAATAACCGATGAGAATGATTGCTTACTGCACCTGAGTCTGGATGGGTGAAAGGCCTGAGTGTTTGAACATTTTTCTCGCGTTGTACGTAGCTTTCTTTCTAGGACTTCAAGGCGTGTGAAAATTTCCAAGATGGAAAACTTACAAGAATTCAAGAGTGCATACCCGTCCAAAGTCCATGGAACTATGATTAATCGCATTCGGTTTCTTTAGACCAGTGGTTGAAGCAGGAATGTGATCTGCAGATAGAGACCTTTCATCAGATGGTGGAGCCATTTGCTCTTTGAAGAGCTGTTTAATAATAATAATAATAATAAAAAAAAGACGGAGTTTGAAGGGTCTAATTGAAGACAATAAAGTGCACTAGTTTCCGTGGAAAGTTGAAGTATTTTTTTTGTGTAACTTCTGACTTACTGGCTTTTAAAAGTTCTCTATTTTTCCTTTCTGGAGGTTAACTGAAGCTGCGTCAGCCGCTGTGGCCGAGTGGTTCTAGGCGTTTCAGTCCGGAACAGCGCTGCTGCTACAGTCGCAGGTTCGAATCCTGCCTCGGGCATGGGTGTGTGTCATGTCCTTAGGTTAGTTAGGTTTAAGTAGTTCTAAGTCTAGGAGACTGTCGACCTCAGACGTTAACTCCCATAGTGCATAGAGCCATTTTTAACTGAAGCTGCAAGGGGACCAGTTGTCCTTCACAGAAACTCAAACGCCGGTATAAATTTGGATAGTAGAAGGAGAAGTTGATACTGATAAAAGTGTTGGAATTAGTGTTTGACAGAGTTTTGGAAGAGAAAGGAGAACTGGCGGATAACATTCCTTCTGACTCCCTAAGAACAGTTGGGGCAAGTGTCAATCGAACGATTACAAAAGTTAGCGTGTCGGATCTGTTAGACAAGAAGCATGTCACCTAATATTTGCGAAGAACATCAACCACACATTTATGAGAATATGAAGGAAACATGCAAGATAGAATGACAACTAAAATGGAGGATCAGTTCGGCTTCAGGATAGGTGTGGGCTCCGTAGAAACTGGCCTGACACTCCACCTGGCAATACGGGCAAGACTTAAGAAATAGACGACATCTTCATTGAATTTGTCGACTTAACGTTCGACAATGTAAAAATTGTGAAAGATGTTTGAAATTGTCACAATCTACACTCCTGGAAATGGAAAAAAGAACACATTGACACCGGTCTGTCAGACCCACCATACTTGCTCCGGACACTGCGAGAGGGCTGTACAAGCAATGATCACACGCACAGCACAGCGGACACACCAGGAACCGCGGTGTTGGCTGTCGAATGGCGCTAGCTGCGCAACATTTGTGCACCGCCGCCGTCAGTGTCAGCCAGTTTGCCGTGGCATACGGAGCTCCATCGCAGTCTTTAACACTGGTAGCATGCCGCGACAGCGTGGACGTGAACCGTATGTGCAGTTGACGGACTTTGAGCGAGGGCGTATAGTGGGAATGCGGGAGGCCGGGTGGACGTACCGCCGAATTGCTCAACACGTGGGGCGTGAGGTCTCCACAGTACATCGATGTTGTCGCCAGTGGTCGGCGGAAGGTGCACGTGCCCGTCGACCTGGGACCGGACCGCAGGGACGCACGGATGCACGCCAACACCTTAGGATCCTACGCAGTGCCGTAGGGGACCGCACCGCCACTTCCCAGCAAATTAGGGACACTGTTGCTCCTGGGGTATCGGCGAGGACCATTCGCAACCGTCTCCATGAAGCTGGGCTACGGTCCCGCACACCGTTAGGCCGTCTTCAGCTCACGCCCCAACATCGTGCAGCCCGCCTCCAGTGGTGTCGCGACAGGCGTGAATGGAGGGACGAATGGAGACGTGTCGTCTTCAGCGATGAGAGTCGCTTCTGCCTTGGTGCCAATGATGGTCGTATGCGTGTTTGGCGCCGTGCAGGTGAGCGCCACAATCAGGATTGCATACGACCGAGGCACACAGGGCCAACACCCGGCATCATGGTGTGGGGAGCGATCTCCTACACTGGCCGTACACCACTGGTGATCGTCGAGGGGACACTGAATAGTGCACGGTACATCCAAACCGTCATCGAACCCATCGTTCTACCATTCCTAGACCGGCAAGGGAACTTGCTGTTCCAACAGGACAATGCACGTCCGCATGTATCCCGTGCCACCCAACGTGCTCTAGAAGGTGTAAGTCAACTACCCTGGCCAGCAAGATCTCCGGATCTGTCCCCCGTTGAGCATGTTAGGGACTGGATGAAGCGTCGTCTCACGCGGTCTGCACGTCCAGCACGAACGCTGGTCCAACTGAGGCGCCAGGTGGAAATGGCATGGCAAGCCGTTCCACAGGACTACATCCAGCATCTCTACGATCGTATCCATGGGAGAATAGCAGCCTGCATTGCTGCGAAAGGTGGAAATACACTGTACTAGTGCCGACATTGTGCATGCTCTGTTGCCTGTGTCTATGTGCCTGTGGTTCCGTCAGTGTGATCATGTGATGTATCTGACCCCAGGAATGTGTCAATAAAGTTTCCCCTTCCTGGGACAATGAATTCACGGTGTTCTTATTTCAATTTCCAGGAGTGTATACGAAAAACGGGTGATATGGTAATATGCAACAGGACAACAACCAAGAGGGAACAATAAGAATGTAATACCAAATGACAAGTTCTCGGATTTAAAAGGGTGTAAAGCGGGGACGAAGTCTTTCTTCCCTACAGTTCAGTCTGTGCATCGAGGATTCAGGGACGGAGATAAACAAAAGAAAGGTTTAAGGGAGCGATTAAAATCCAGGATCAAAGGATGCAAATGATTATGATCATTGACGACATTGCTATCCTCACGGAAACTGAAGAATAATCACAGAAATGTTGAATGGAATTATAATGAGTACAGAATTTGGATTGATAGCAAACCGTAGAAATACAACAGTAGCGAGGAGCAGCAGAAATGAGATTAGCAACGAACTTAACATCGAAATCCGGGCCCACAAAGTAGACGATGTGAAGAGATTATGCTATTGGGCAGCGAACTAGCAAATCAACGACGGGGAAAGGAGGATCTAGAACAAGGAGAGACAGCGTTCCGAGCTAAAAGAAGCCATCTAGCATCAAACGTTGACCTTAATTTGAGGAAGAAACTTCTGAGGATGCTTCGTTTGGAAGTGAACCACGGACTGCAGGAGAACCGAAAATAAAAGAAACGAAGCGCTTAAGTTGTGGTGTTACAAAACGATTTTGGAAATTGTCCTGCGATAGGCAGCGTTGTCCGATGAACACGCTTGAGGCGTAGACTATCTAGTACAATCATTACGAGACAGACTGCAGGCCTTTCATACGGAAAAGGGCCTGAACTTTGTTACCAATTCCTCTTTCTACCAAACTACTGGCAACAGAGAAAGTTAGTCGTAAATATTTTTGAAGAAATGCTTTCACCTTATGTGTTAAACATATATAATCATGCAACAAAAAATGTGTCATGAGGCATTGAAGTGCTAAAGAAATAGCTAAGGAACATGACATAACTAAAGTAAACTAAACTTACGCTCAGACGAACACCACTCATGTTTCCAGGTCCGGTTTAAGGCTTAAGGGTTCATAACTGGTTATTTATTAATTACGTTTGAATACATTATAGGAGTGACAGTGATCAATGTGTTACAAATATTTACTATTAAAAACAGTCTTGATCACGATTTATTTATTAAGGTGACCGGTTTCGACCACTACTGTGGTCATCTTCAGACCATTGAGTAGGAACCTCTTTCTGCTGGAGAATCACTATTAGTGACTCTCCAGCAGAAAGAGGGCCGCCCGATGTGGCCGAGCGGTTCTAGGCGCTTCAGTCTGGAACCGCGCGATCGCTACGGTCGCAGGTTCGAATCCTGCCTCGGGCATGGATGTGTGTGATGTCCTTAGGTTAGTTAGGTTTAAGTAGTTCTAAGTTCTAGGGGACTGATGAACTCAGAAATTAAGTCCCATAGTGCTCAGAGCCATTTGAACCATTTTTGGGCAGAAAGAAGTTCCTACTCAATGGTCTGAAGATGACCACAGTAGTGGTCGAACCCGGTCACCTTAATAAATAAATCGTGACCAAGACTGTTTTTAATAGTAAATATGGTTATTTATTACAGTCACAGTTGCGATTTCATAAATGATCAGTCTTAAATTTGAAACTGTTGCTGTATCGGTTAGTATACTTTATATCTATCCTTATAATGTTGTGGGTAATTAAAGGATTTTTTATCTATGTCGGTGCTGCTGCTAAAAAACCACAGTCACATGAATAAAGTAATCAGGAAATTACGATTTTGTGATGTGTTGACCTATTTACAGGGTGACAATTATTGAACTACATAAGAAAACATAATTAGTTACAAACTACAGCGTGGGCACACTACTCAACATGCAAACGTCACTACAGATATAGATTATAACATGTTCGATATGCCTGCCATCACTGGCGATGGGCTCTCCCCGTCGGAGGTTCGAGTCCTCCCTCGGGCATGGGTGTGTGTGTGTTTTCCTTAGTGTAAGTTATGAAACGTCCCCTTTGAACAATTATACATGACTGTCCTTAAACTGACACACAATATTTTTAGCGCAACACAATCTGACTTTCAATAATCCCTACAAAAGAATGGCCCTGACTAACATTAACCTATACCTTTCACAAATCACTTACCTCACAAAAATCTTCGTTACTCGAACTACTGCAATACAGCGAGCGCCACTACTGCCAGCTAAATAAAAGATTCAAACTACGGAAGGCACTAACTACTGATAGGTATAGTTAGCAAATGAAAGATTTTAATAGAGAACAAACAATGTATTTACCGTAATAGTGTTGAAAAATCATAATATACATAGCAGTTCATGACATCCAGTCTTACAAATTTCAAAACTCCGCCATTTCTCTCCCCACATCCACCACTGCTGGCGGCTCACCTTCAACTGCGCAACGCTATGCGCTGTTCACATCCAGCTGCCGCTGCCCAACACTACAATGGGAGACAACAATGTAAACTAGCCACAGACTGCACACAGCACAGCCAGCGATTTTCATACAGAGCGCTATGTAACGTTGCCAATAAGAAAACATAAACAGCCTACTTACAGTTAGTTTAAGTTAGGTTAAGTAGTGTGTAACCTTAGGGACCGATGACCTCAGCAGTTTGGTCCCATAAGATCTTATCACAAATTCCATTGGCGATGATGTGGGGCAGACGAATAGCGAAGTTCTGCATGACCCTCTGAAATGTTGGAACATCAATGCTGTTGATGACCTCCTGAATGGCTGTTTTCAGTTCAGCAATGGTTTTGGGGTTATTGCTGTACACCTTGTCTTCAATACAGCCCCACAACAAGGAGTCGCATGTGCTCAGATCCGGAGAATATTGCGGCCAATCGAGGCCCACGCCTGTGGCCCAGGGTACCTCAGAGCCAGAATGCGGAAGTGCTCCTCCAGGACATCACACACTCTCCTGCTTCGCTGGGTTGAGCTCCGTCTTGCATGAACCATATACTGTCGAAATCAGGGTCACTTTAGATACTGGGGATGAAATCATCTTCCAAAACCTGCACGTACAGTTTGGTAGTCATCAAGGAATATGGCACCGATTATTCCGTGACTGGACATTGACACCACACAGTCACCTGTTGAGGGTGAAGAGAATTCTTGATTGCGAAATGCGGATTCTCAGTCCTCCAAATGCGCCAGTTTTACTTATTGATGAACCCATCCAAATGAATGAAGGCTTCGTCGCTAAAACAAACAACAATGAGCTTACTAATTCCCATCATGCCCCGCGGCCAACCGTGCAGTTTGAACGTCCTAGCACAAGCCGTTCAGAAGTTATAACGATTTTATTTCATATAGTTCAATAACTGTCACCCTGTATGATTGTTAGAGACAGATATTGCCATAGGTGTCAAGTGTCAAACTTTGTATCATTAAATTAAACTTAGAAAAAGTATTTAGACGAATCATACTTTCTTGTAACCACAATTACGGGGTGGGATCAGCATCTAAACTTTACCACGAGCTACAACTTACCGTTACAGACTGATAAGTCGACTCTCTTTTGTCACACAATGCTCTTGTGGAGAAAAGCCCGGCGCAATGAAGCGGCTGTAGATCAGCTGCTAGAATAGCGCAGGTAATAGTGTACCATACAGCCAACCCTCCAGAGGCATCTTGATTTCGAACTTTACAATGACATGTGAGAATGGGACATCAACTGTCTGCTGACAACTGAAGTAAGATGGTATATAGAGAGAAGACTACAGTACACGAACATGTGGCAGCAAAGTGGATCGAATTTCATATCCAGTTCTCAATGGAGTACGCCAGGCGTGCATTGAACGTCGACGGCATGTACTATCATACCTCCAAAAAGGAAGCTGCCGAGCCATAGTTATATCTGAAGGCCAGCCTAAGACGTGTTCAGGATGCGGCAAGGATCGTCACCTGCGTTCCGAGTGCCTCTAACGTAGGATTGCAAAACTTCCACAGCAGGACTTGGCACATCTATCGACGCCGACAATCCTCCCAGTAACTTATGCGGCGGTGCTCACGACATATCCATCTGTCCAAACGCAACAGACCTACGTTGGAGTACCAGATCCACCCTCTGCAGACCGACACTGGGGTGATCAGTCAGACTAGCCAGTGGCAGAACTCCGGCCACTGCCATCAATACCACCGGATGCTGCAGGCACCGCAGACAGCATAATGGAAATTGATGCAGTTATCGTACCAACTGGGGCCTTTGTGGTGGCGAGGCGTAAGTCAATGCCATCGTCGAACACAGAAGGCCACAAGCGAAAACAGCTTTCCCCGAAACGCCGAGAGTGTCGCTGGAGGACTGTGTCAGAACAAGGCTGCTCCCGCTCTTAGGAGGAAGAAGAACTACTCCTGCAGGTCGCCAACCATCAGGCTGACACCATTTCAGTTGGCTCCACCCCTTTCGAACGGACGGCGGGGCGGGAGAGGTCCGTCTGCCAGTCGTCTGCGGCGAACAGTGATCACAGGAAGGTTCCAGTGCAGGCTGCGAAGCCGCTCGGTACCTCCCTGTCAACCCCCACGACCTTATGGAACATGAACAGACATCCGCGTCCACATCGTGAGCTGAGGACGTCGAGACTGTGCAGGACCCACATCCAGGGTCCGCTGAGGTTTGAACAACACCGGGAGGGCCGCGGTCGGTGGGGTATGACGTCACTCGCGACGTCCACTTCTCTCCACAATCACCACGTATAACACTATCCAACCACCGCCCGCGTGACCGCTACGGTCGCAGGTTCGAATCCTGCCTCGGGCATGGATGTGTGTGATGTCCTTAGGTTAGTTAGGTTTAAGTAGTTCTAAGTTCTAGGGGACTGATGACCTTAGAAGTTAAGTCCCATAGTGCTCAGAGCCATTTGAACCAACCACCGCACCGTCAGGCTTACCGTCTGGCCACGATGAATATCAACATAGTTAGCTCTCCTGCTATGATCCAATTTCTGAAGGAAGCAATACGACCCACAGGAATCGACTTTGCATTTCTGCGAGAGGCGCGAACGCCTGGTGGTCCCACAGACACCAGCGTGACGATTTTAGTGCGTGGCGTTATCGTCGTGACAGCACCAGATCCTACTCTGCTGACATTCCTCCCGCCCCCTCCTCCACGCCCTTTTTTTCCTAGGATGGTATGAACACAACGTCTTCGCTGACGATATTAATTGCATCGTTCCTCGCAAGGACCAAATTCTGTACTACACACCTATTCCGAAACTGGATACGGTGAGTGATGATCTTCACTAGTCCAATACGCGGGAAAAGAGGGAAAGATACTCGCGACATCTCTGGACACACCCATGTTACCAACAATTTAGCGAGACAACTGGATCACATATAAGTGTCGCAAGATCTTATTCAGGGAGTGGTGGACGCCGAACGATGGCCTTCTGATCACATTGGCTGTATCTTCAGAGTAACGGCCTTTGGAAGATGAATGTGACACACCTTCAGGACCCGACTGCCATTGCCAAGCTGTAGCAGTATGGACCATCTCTGGACGACGTCACTCCCGATAATACTCGACTTTGGTATGGTGACTTCTCTGTGCCAAACCGGCAGTCTGCATAACTTTTATGCTGGTTGGCAAGGATATGGCTGCATGGAACCAGTAGACCACGAACCCTTACTGTGTGTCACTCAGGGACCTCGAATCTCTACCCCCATCGCCTGACACACAGAGAGAAAGCCATCCAACCAAGGCTCACATATTATCGTCGATGAAGTGTCTCTTAGAAGGCGCTGTAGTCCACTTGCGACGACTCGATCGAACGACTGGACAGGTCCTCATCGTGTAACACATTGTGGCTGACAAGCACCGACATCGCCGACAGTCACACGCCTTACGACGCAGAAAGGTCGCTCCTATACGACCCAAGCAACCATAGTAACAGCCATGGAGGATCATTTTCGTTATTCTTACCCGGAAAGAGCCGTAGACGACGAGGCCACTGCGGAAGCGTTACAACAGGTGATATGCACTATCGACAGGCCAACAGCGACGGCATGAATGGAGGGAATCTCGTCTGAGGGGGCGGGGACGCCTAGGAGAAAAGTGCAGCTAATAAGCCACAAGGACCCGATGGATTACCAGTCGAGTTATACCGAATCTTCCGTGACATCACGATGCCCAGCTGCTTTACAATGTTCCTAGAACTGACGTACCCAGACTGTACAGCACCGCCTGCCTTCGTCGAAGGACTTCTCTTATTTGTACAAAAGTCAGTGGGAGGGCAATCGGTCAGTGACTATCGGCCACTTACAACAAGGCTACAAGTTTTCCGCCAGGCTTTTGTCAGATCGCATTAAGAAGACTTTGGCAATGATTCTGGCCCGGAACAGCCGTCGCAGGAAACAGCCACTGGCGACTGCCTTCGACAGAGTGCATCATAACTATCATAACTTGTCCTACAGGTGATGGTCGTATGGGATTTCCCCCCTCCCCCACCCTCCCCAGGCTCATATAGACGCCTTGCGGCTCCTTTTTGCAGCAGTCTGCTCGCAGATTCAGGTCAACGGACGAAAGGTGGGACCAAAGGCCATCAAGAGGTCTCTGCGCAAAGATTCCCCTCTTTCTACCTACCTTTATGCAATCGCGCTCGAGACACTCCTCGGGGGCCTCAGCCACAGGCTGTCTGGCATCACTTTGCGGGACATCACCTTCTGCTTCAGGACATACGCCGACGACCTGCTACTGCTAGTTCGTTCCGCCGATGAAGTCCGCAGCGTACTAAACTGAATCAAGCGACAGGAACAGACTGCAGGCAGTCTTCTGAACATCAGCAAGTTGGCGGAGCTGGATGTCGGACACGGTACCAGGCCGGGCGCTGTCGGTCCCTTCCGCCATTTACCTAACTGAGATATTTGAGAGTCACGTTTACGATTGATGTGAGCGGAACGGCCGTGACAATTTAACACCGGTTACTACAGATTTTACGAGTGATGGTGCACCAGATCCTGCTCTGGGATTTGAACCAGCTGCAATGTGTGGAATACCTGAACCTCTACGTAGCATCACACGCACAGGTCCTCCCCCTTCCGGCGGCGATAAATCGTAGACTTCGGGCGGTCTTCGGTTATTTCCTATCCACAGGACATATATTCAAAGTACGACACTTTCATTCTCCCCTTACGCTGGGACTGGTTAACGTACGAACACAGGTAACTACCCTTTATATGAACAATATGTGGAAATGATGGACCAGTCAACACGCCTCCCTCACGGGCTGTCTATTGTAGGTCCTGATGCCGGTCTCTCACCGTCCAATGGTCCGGCGGTTAGGTCGCGTCACAACTCTCCAATATATTGACACTCATTTTGGAAGACAGCGATGTGGCCTCGGATCCCCGCGCAACGCTGACGAAAGATCTTTATACCACCCTCCGTGGGCAGTTCCACGTAACGTGGTATAAATAAAATATTTAACTGTCAATTGGTCACGAGTGTGGAAAACAGCACTTTCTTGCAGCCACCGTACGTGCGTCGTGGTATCAAGTCACCAACGAAAAATATGTCACGAGACACCGACTCTACATAATCGGCTTAACGAACTCCCTAGATTGCTCCGACTGTCGCCTCCTGGACACCGATGAATATCGCTTCACGTGCGTGTCGTCGTCCGGCGTTTGATGACTGACTCCGTGTCACACCACACGTTGTTGAACCTCGTTCTCTTCTGTGTCAGGATTATTACTTTCCCCCAGCCAAAAATCAAGCTCTTACATTATTCAAGTGAATGACAATCGACTACATTTTCGGCGAAGGGGAGAAAGTGGAGCTTGAGTACTGGCGGAACCGGAAAAACGCTCAGAACGCTCTTCAACGCACACCGAGGTACCGTACGCCCTTTGCAAAATATTTACGCAGTGTTTTCGTAAATCCCCTACCGCTCGCTAATTGATGAGTGCCACGCTCAGTGCGACTTACGACGCATTACATCGAAGACGGAATGACCTGAACTGAACTGCAAGCAGTGAGAAAGGAAAAGAGATTGGCTGGTTCATGGAACGCTGCATTCATTAAGGCTTTAGCAATACAGCAAGAGTCTGTTGTAAATATTTTAGACGGCATTGTTGGAGATAGAAAACGCCAGTGGCAGTGGACAAGAAAACTCGAGTTGCACCCTTTCTTGAAGAAAGATTCTTTTAGCTGAAACAACGGAGACAGTATGCAAAGTTTGTGCTTTGAATCACATTTTTGTAACATTCTGTTTTATAGAATTTTCATTACTACATATTTACTGATTACAAACATATAAAAAAATTAAAGACCCCTGGGGCCTATCACCATGGGAGAATTTTTGGGAATAGTTATGGGCAACGTCTGAAGAGCTATAGTTACTTTTTATGGTAGGGCAAAAGTGGTGGTCCCAAGTAGGGGTAGATTTGATTTTTGTTGTTGTTGAGACTAAACTTAGATAAGGAGACAGGTCCATATAAAGAAAGTAAGCAGGAGACCTGCATTCGAAACCCAGGCTGGCACCAATTTTCGACTATCTCCATTGATTTAAATCAACGTCCGCTGGCAACCAATGTCTATAATTCCTCTGTGCTTCAAAAAAAGTCGTAAATTTACGGCAACCATGACTGCCATTCCAAAACCAAAATATCTACTGTTCAGTGCTTTGCTCCATGCTGTCATCACAGTTCGGAGCGCCTCATAAAAGCTAAGACCCAAACTTTGCTTAAGTCGTCACTGTCTTCGATTCTCTTATCGTTTATCGGAGCTCCAACATACAAATACACATATCGTTAGCAATGATCTCTCAGTATTGCGCCTTCCCCTGGACCTGATGATCAAATAAGGTAAAGGGCAGTTTGTATTCGCTCTTTCATTTTTTAATTATTAATAACATTTAGAAATTATCCGTAAAGGAAGCCTGCATTGGCTATTTTACTTCAAGCGATGAGGACGCTGTGTTCCGGACTGTTGCACAGACATTTGCCACGTGATTGTGCATCTTTAAGGTGATGATTAATCTAGTGTCAATAGGATTGTGCTTTTCACATAAATATTTTATTATTACCAAGCGAGGTGGCGCAGAAACAATCCGAGCTTTAAAGTCCTCGATGTCGACGAGACGTTAAACCCAACCTTCCTTCCTTCCTTCCTTTTTTATTGCAATTATTGAACTGTGGGAAATCTGAGATAGGCTTTGTTTAATTTTTCATCTAACAAAAATCTTCCGTAACTGCTCCGTTTTCATATTTCTAGAAAATTTTCGTTTTAATCGCCCAGGTTCTCTGGCACTGCCGTCTACAATTCTCTAGTTGCACAAGATTACGCTCGCCTCAACCTTGCGGTATGTTCGTGGCCAGACTTCTAGGAAAGCGACGTCTGTGTTAACAGGAATTACCTCACCAGGTGGGTGGTTAGGAAACAGTGTGGCACAAAGTTTATTGTCCAGCGTGCGTGGTGCAATGAATCTCGCTACTGACCTTCGCGCCAAAGACTCCATACTTGAGTGAGTCACAACTCTCGGAATTCTACCGTTTCTGTCTGGAGCGTACAGTGACAGCTCCGGGAGCCTCACATAAATATTAGCATGTTGACTGTGAACAAATTGGAGACGCCGACAGGGACACTCTTAACGCGTTCACGCGTGCTTATGTAAGCACATTTCTAGGCTACTGGTAGCGACGTTAAAAGCCTCTGATGTTTGCGTTGTTCTTGGAAGCTACTGGGAAAGCGTTTTGAATCAGATGTAACTAAATCTTTCGATTAACAATGCAATACTGATACTAAACGGATACTATGTCTAGTATATGATGAAAAGTAAAGGACACAACAGTAACTTCTCTGGTCGCTTAAGCATTTATTTTGCCATTTTTTATTTGTTATTTTCTTACGTATTAAATGAGGTTCCTGAGTGTGTGAACTAGAATTTTGCTAGCATACACGATAACTTTTGGTTATATAGGTACTTCCAGGAGGGTGGATGAGGAAGACTGCCTTCGTAGAATGAGCTCAAGGATTAAATTATGCCGGCCGGGGTGGCCAAGCGGTTAAAGGCGCTACAGTCTGGAACCGCGCGACCGCTACGGTCGCAGGTTCGAATCCTGCCTCGGGCATGGATGTGTGTGATGTCCTTAGGTTAGTTAGGTTTAAGTAGTTCTAAGTTCTAGGGGACTGATGACCTTAGAAGTTAAGTCCCATAGTGCTCAGAGCCATTTGAGCCATTTTGGATTAAATTATAATTTGCCAAAAGCAAGTATCCTCTTTCACCATATCAAGCGGAATTTTATTTCGTTTTTGGCAATAAGAGGCGATGCATGACTAGAAGGAACAATATTCAACTAGTCTTTCGTACGTGCAGTGGTCGGAACGGATCTTGAACACTAAAGCCCTGACCTCTAGATGTAATTTAGCAAAATAAGAGCACATTGACAACGCGGGATCCATGAGGACCGTAAAAAACCGAATGCAGTTTTTATGAACTTAATTGTTGTCCTTACGATAGCCATGACAGGTTATTTGCAGTTTTATCATTTCATCTACGGTTTTACTTGGGTCGTATGTTATTAAAAAGAGGAATTTCCAACATTAGTTTATTGTAGCAAATCTCAGTATCGATTACAAACGGAACATGATTAGCCTACTACAATTCAATATTACATCTGCATGAACACTTGTTAAAGCAGTCAAGACACTCTGTAAAAAATCGAGCGGGGAAAAAGGGAGAATGATGGAACTAGACCGTTACTGCAAGAAAATGGCTTTAATGGTAGCAAAGAAATGGGGAGGATTAACAAACACCAACACTGAAGACAGATAAACCGGGAAATAACTCGCTACAGGGAAGAAAGAACAGCAAAGGAGGATACTTTCGATATCTAAGGTAAATCACTGGAGCATTCATCACACGGTGTGTAACTCATTACAGTGCAAATGATGGGTTCCTCAGCCACGTATAATTATTGTTCTATTAGGCAATAATGAAATCACTCTCTCCACGTAATTTTAAAATTAGTAACAAACCAAGACGATCATCTCTTGCGAAAAATTAACAGCTAGAAAAATAATCACTCGCTTGCAAAAAATTGTATCACAGAACTTGTTGAAGGCGAAACAGATTCATGAAAAGTGGATAAATTAACTTAAGGTGGTTATCAAATATTTCGTCACGTGGTCTTAAGATCAGTAACACAGCAATAAGATCACGTCTCGCGAAAAATTAACCCTTCCAAAAATATTCAGTCACGAAGTATTGAATCATACAGTTCGTTGAAGACGAAACAAATTTTAAAAGCGGATGAATTAACGAGATTATCAAGTTTCTCAACGTACAGGAGATTAAACTAACAACTCAACGTTAGTGAATTTCATACGCAAAAGAATAAAAAAAATTGAGACAATAAAAGAACAAGTAAGCGCTGATGCTTTTAAGTTTACGGGATTTCTGACTTAATATATGTATCACGACTTAGTCTAAATCTGTGTCCACTAGGATCACATGCTTATATATCGACGGCAGGAACACGACAACAAAGTCTGCCTCTCTCTCTCTCTTGTTCAAAGTGGAGACGCGACTTTGTGGTGGTGGTGGTGTGGGAGGGGGGGGGGGGGGGGGCGGAATCTGGCGCTCGCCATTCTGGTCACGGAGGTCGCGCAAAACTGTCGCTTGAACTACCTGTTGTTCTGGCAAGTGGCCCGAACGCTGCAGGACAACTAGTGATTCGCCACATTTAGGCAGGGTGGCCTCTTTGCGTCACCAAACATGCAGGAGAAGCAAGGTTTCAATGGTTTGTACGGCTACTTCTGAGGCTAAGTAAAGGGTCTTCTTTGGCCCATACTAGGCAACCAAACAAGCAAGATATGCATTCAAGCTAAACGCTCTAGGCGGGAAAAGGAAGCCATTATGGCTACTTGAGAGAGATAGCAGTTTTTAAGAAAATAAAAGAGAAATACCTTGCTCCCATGCTCTTTCAAGCAACAGTGTGTTTTTAAGTGTACAAAATTAAGGGCCAACAGCGTATTACATTCGCACATGGGGGAATGATAAAGATATCATTGCAGGATTAAATTTTCCAAAAAGTGCGAAAGAAGTACGAAAAAGTCCGTCTTTCAGTTTATTTAGCCTGTGCTCACGTAATTCTGTTGTAATGTGGTGTCGTCCGCAGAACGAAGTCTCGTGCACAAGTAGGCACTTCACGACAGCACCACAAGTAAAGACAGTCGCTACGAACTTCCAGTATGCTGGAATCATTGTAGGTCAACATCTTCTGTTAATCAGTACAAAGAAAAACCAGCCAAAGTTGCAAATTCAGGGCAGGAAACAAAATTTATGCTCATGTGCAATACAGATATTACCATATTTAAGCACATGCCAAAAATACAGAACATATCGTTTCAAGATTTGAGTAACATAATCAAAACATTGGCTGGTTTTTCATTGTTCTGAAAGACTGTCAGACGCATCAACGTTTCGGAGACGTCGGTGTAGACACGCCTCCTATGTGTTTCCATGCGTAGCCGCAGTTATACATGAATAAACCAAAACATTATGACCACTACCCACCGCGACGCTGGATGCCATTTGGTGGCGTTGCGGCCACGTGACGCAGTAACAGAAGTATGTAACCGGAGCAGACACGGACGGGGACCACGCTAGCAAAGGTATGGGCTGCAAATGGGGAAATCCACTGAGATAAGCACCTTTGATAAAGGGCAGATCATTATTATGTAGACGCTGTGAACGAGGTCGAATTTTCACGTGCTACTGTCGTGAGCATCTACGCAAAGATGTAGAACAACAGTGAAACTACACTATGCGCTAAATGGTTGGACGTTCACGAGTGTTCACAGAATATGGGGTGATCTGTGGCATCTCTGCCGAAAGAGCACAGTGCTGGTACACGCACAAGTGTTTCGGAGCACGTCGTTCAACGTACATTTTTTAATATGGAGCTCCGCAGCAGACCCCGTTCTAAACGGGGTACAAGCTACAGTAGCACATTACAAACAGTACTGTAAGGTGCTTAAAAATATTATTAGGAAGGCAAGGAGTATGTGATATGCAAACAGAATAGCTAATTCACAGGACAAAATTAAAACCATATAGTCAGTTGTGAAGGCAGTGTCTGGTCAGCAGCACAAGGTCGACAATATAAAATCAGTTGGTAGTAAAAATATTTCTGTTACTTATAAATCAGATAAATGTGTGGTATTCAAGAATCATTTTCTGAGCATTGCTGGTTAATTAAATAAAAATTTAGTTTCTAAACGAAATCATATAACTCTCTTGGCAATGACTTTCCGAAATTTATGTCTGAAATACTCCTCTCTAATACTGACAAGGGGGAGATTGAGTCAATAATTAAATCACTGAAGACTAAGGAGTCTCATGGATATGACTGAGTGCCTAGCAGAATATTAAAGTACTGTGCTGCACATGTTAGCCCTGTATTTAGCCATATTTGTAATTTTTCCTTTAGGAATGGTCAGTTTCTTGAACGATTAAAGTACTCAGTAGTAAAGACACTTTATAAAAAGGGAGAAAGGGACAATGTAGACAATTTTAGACCTATTTCTATGCCCTCAGTGTTTGCTAAAGTTATTGAAATGGCTGTGTATGTAAGGATATTGATCATTTTATATCACACGATTTGCTATCAGCTATATAGTTCGGCTTTAGAAGTCGTTTAACAACTGAAAATGCTATATTCTCTTTTCTCTGTGAGGTACTGGATGGGTTAAACAAAAGGTTTTGAACGCTAGGCATATTTTTTTGATTTAACTAGGGCGTTTGATTGTGTTGATCACAAAATATTGTTCCAGAAGTTGGACGATTACGGAATACAGGGAGTAGCTCAGAAATGGTTCACCTCTTACTTTAGCAACAGACAGGAAAAGGTCATTATTCACGGTGTTGAGAATGGCTGTGATGTGGGGTCTGAGTTGGATAAGGTCAAGTTGTCAAGTGGGGGGCGGGGGGGGGGGGTGCCCTAGGGATCAGTGTTGGCGCCACTCCTGTTCCTTATTTATATAAATGATATGCTCTCTAGTATTACGGGTAATTCTAAAATACTTCTGTTTGGTGATGACACTAGCTTGGTAGTAAAGGATGTTGTGTGCAACATTGACTCGGTTTCAAATAGTGCAGTTCACGACATAAGTTCATGTCTTGTAGAAAATAAACTAACGCTAAATCACAGTGAGACTCAGTTTTTACAGTTTCTAACACAAATTCAACAAAACCTGACGTTTTAATTGCACAAAATGGGCATACGGTTAGTGAAACTGAGAAGTTCAAATTTCTAGGTATTCAGATAGATAGTAAGCTGTCGTGGAAAGTCCACGTTCAGGATCTTGTTCAAAGACTTAATACTGCCATTTTTACTATTGGAACGGAATCTGAAGTGAGTAATCGTTCGACACGAAAATTAGTCTATGTTGCTTATTTTTATTTGCTTAAGTCGTGTGATATTACATTTTGTGGCAACTCTTCCCATTCTAAAAGGATATTTTTGGCTCAGAAACGGGCGGTTCGGGCAATAAGTGGTGTAAGTTCACGAACCTCTTGTCGATTTCTCTTCACTAGTCTGGGTATTCTGACATTGGCCTCTCAGTACATATATTCCTTACTGTCATTTTTTGTTAACAATATTAGCTTATTCCCAAGAATGAGCAGCTTTCACTCGGTTAATACTCGGCAGAAATCAAACCTGCATTTGGATCGCACTTCCTTAGCTCTTGTGCAGAAAGGTGTGCAGTATACTGCTGCATCTATTTTTAATAAGCTACCACTAGAATTAAAAAATCTTATGTAATCCATGCATTTTCAAATCAAAACTGAAGAGTTTCGTCATGGGTTACTCCTTCTATTCTGTAGAGGAGTTTCTTGGAAAATTAAGCTGATCCTTGTTATACAGGGTGTTACAAAAAGGTACGGCCAAACTTTCAGGAAACATTCCTCACACACAAATAAAGAAAAGATGTTATGTGGACATGTCTCCGGAAACGCTTAATTTCCATCTTAGAGCTCATTTTAGTTTCGTCAGTATGTACTGTACTTCCTCGATTCATCGCCAGTTGGCCCAATTGAAGGAAGGTAATGTTGACTTCGGTGCTTCTGTTGACATGCGACTCATTGCTCTACAATACTAGCATCAAGCACATCTGTACGTAGCATCAACAGGTTAGTGTTAATCACGAACGTGGTTTTGCAGTCAGTGCAATGTTTACAAATGCGGAGTTGGCAGATGCCCATTTGATGTATGGATTAGCACGGGGCAATAGCCGTGGCGCGGTACGTTTGTATCGAGACAGATTTCCAGAACGAAGGTGTCCCGACAGGAAGACGTTCGAAGCAATTGATCGGCGTCTTAGGGAGCACGGAACATTCCAGCCTACGACTCGCGACTGTGGAAGACCTAGAACGACGAGGACACCTGCAATGGACGAGGCAATTCTTCGTGCAGTTGACGATAACCCTAATGTCAGCGTCAGAGAAGTTGCTGCTGTACAAGGTAACGTTGTCCACGTCACTGTATGGAGAGTGCTACGGGAGAACCAGTTGTTTCCGTACCATGTACAGCGTGTGCAGGCACTATCAGCATCTGATTGGCCTCCACGGGTACACTTCTGCGAATGGTTCACCCAACAATGTGTCAATCCTCATTTCAGTGCAAATGTTATCTTTACGGATGAGGCTTCATTCCAACGTGATCAAATTGTAAATTTTCACGATCAACATGTGTGGGCTGTCGAGAATCCGCACGCAATTGTGCAATCACGTCAGCAACACAGATTTTGTGTGAACGTTTGGGCAGGCATTGTTGGTGATGTCTTGATTGGGCCCCAAGTTCTTCCACCTACGCTCAATGGAGCACGTTATCATGATTTCATACGGGATACTCTACCTGTGCTGCTAGAACATGTGCCTTTACAAGTACGACACAACATGTGGTTCATGCACGATGGAGCTCCTGCACATTTCAGTCGAAGTATTCGTACGCTTCTCAACAACAGATTCGGTGACCGATGGATTGGTAGAAGCGGACCAGTTCCATGGCCTCCACGCTCTCCTGACCCCAACCCTCTTGACTTTCATTTATGGGGGCATTTGAAAGCTCTTGTCTACGCAACCCCGGTACCAAATGTAGAGACTCTTCGTGCTCGTATTGTGGACGGCTGTGATACAATACGCCATTGTCCAGGGCTGCGTCAGCGCATCAGGGATTCCATGCGACGGACGGTGGATGCATGTATCCTCGCTAACGGAGGACATTTTGAACATTTCCCGTAACAAACTGTTTAAGTCACGCTGGTACGTTCTGTTGCTGTGTGTTTCCATTCTATGATTAATGTGATTTGAAGAGAAGTAATAAAATGATCTCTGACATGGAAAGTAAGCGTTTCCAGACACATGTCCACATAACATATTTTCTTTCTTTGTGTGTGAGGAATGTTTCCTGAAAGTTTGGCCGTAACTTTTTGTAACACCCTGTATTGTTGATTACGTTTACTTAATTTTATAGCTTGACTTTTTTCGGGTTCATAAACATTTTTGTTATCTGTTACTACTTTTATGTTGTAATTTCATGCACTGATACGTTCCATGACCTTGGAGGTTTGCTCCTCAATTTGGTCCTACGGGACTTGACGTGTAAATAAAAATAAAACCGCCGCTACGTAGTTGAGCCAACGGTATCGTCAGTTACGATTGCGGTGGGCACGGGATTCGAAAATCTGTCAATGGAAACGTGTCGGCTCTTCAGGTGAAGCACATTTTTGTTACAAAAGGTCGGTGACTGTCTCCACAAACGCCGTCCTCGAGGTGAACGGCGGCCCTAAACCTCCATCGTGCCGCGGATACAGACTTGTGGGAGCAGTGATAAGGTATGAGAAATATTCTCATGCGCTTACATGGGATCTATGGTAGTAATCGAAGACACGCTAACAGTGCGAACCACCAGCATCCCTTCATACTTGATGTCTTCCCCGACGTCGATGTCTTCTTTCAGCCGTATAACTGTCCGTGTCTCGGTGCCAGAACCGTGCTACAGTGGTTTGAGGAGCACTACAGTGAACTCACATTGATGTCGCGCCAACCAAATTCGCCTGATGTACATCCTGTGTAACCCAACTGGGTCGCTATCGGGCGCCATCACCGCGTTCGCAAATCAGCGGCCCGTTATTTACGCGAAGTACGTGACCTGTGCGTAGACATCTAACGCCACATACTTCCACAAACCTACCAACAAACTGTCCGATCCCTGACACGAAGAATCAGTGATGAACTTCGTTTCAAAGACGGACAAACAAGCTGAGCCGTGCACGGCTCGCGTTCATGCCATTTATTGTTTGTCATCTTCTGTTACGATACTGCCGCCTCATTTTTCTTCTTCCATTTACTGGCGTCACTAACTTCCTGCCTTACTTGCCCGTGAGCGGCAGCAGCGGCGTGTATCGATAAGTGCACTGTCGTACCATCTCTGGAGCGACCGATAGTATTTCCGGGTCGTCGCGTGTCTGACAGTCAGTTCGAGACCGACTAGCAGGGCAGTCGGGACGCAGCAACAGTGGAGTCGGGGACGGAGCGCCGGTGAGGCGCCGACAGCCAGGGCTCGCCGACCGCTGGCGACACACATTGTGAGCGTGAGGGTGCTATTCTGTCATTCTGCGCAACGGATTAATCTGAGATGTAGCCTTTACCCTGTGGCTCCTGCAAGATGCAATTTCCACTCCCCACACTACTACAGAAGTCAGGCAGACGCTCCTAACGTTCTAAAGGGAAATGCCTGAAAAACTTTCAGCAATAAATATCTTCTGGAGTCGTCCGCTGTAACGTAACTAGTGGGGTACTTGGGTACTTGGGTACTGGAGTAGTGCTACTTAGTGTAACAAAAATATGAAACTAACGAAAGTTATTATTTATTTTGAAAAAATTCTGAGAAATCACAATGGCACTTTTAATTATGAACTGAACAGTTATTTCCGGGTTCTTTTCGGAATGTGAAGTTACCTCTTAAGGATAGGATTCGCTAATGAAATTTCTATACGAAATTTAAGATTGTTATTGACTTGGCAGAATGGCTGAGCGCCGCACCTACTCAACTTGAATAATTATCCATTAGAATGTTGCTAGGTACGGTCGAAGCTGTCGCGTGTGAAATGCAGTGAAGTGTACTGTTGTGGAGGAAATGTGGGGCTCGCAATAGCTGTAGCACACAATACCGTAAGCTGCGATGACTGCTGTCTGCGCCACTCGCTGCTGACAAATAACTCTTGTTCTATCTGGATTGACCTTCGCCAATCAAACTCTCCCTACGCCTTGATGAAGCCAAGGACTCCTATTCACCCCTAGTCTAACTACTGGCGTGGTACACCGGTCAGATAATCAGTCCACCGTGATGCCACTCAAAAATTCGCCCGCAGGCGTTTAACTATAACTCTGTCCGTTCACACCGCACAATAAGTGCGGTGGCCAACACAGTGCACAACGCTTGATTGCAAGGACTCAATATAGAGTCCAATTCGCTCTCAACAGAGGTGCTCTCCCAGTGAAGTACTGACGAGAGACTTGTTCCTCGCTCTTTGAGTACAAGTACGAGCGCACACGCTCTCGTTACGTGTTCTCGCTCCAAGAGCGACAACGGAACGGCCCCTCTCCATGCCAGACATGAAGGGGTATATCCTTCGGTCTCTTCCATTACTCCTTCAGCTCAAGGCGTCAGGAATATCGTCTGCCAATCAGCATAGCTCTTCTAAAATGGGAGAATGACGTTTCGTTTAAGGCGACCAATCCGGAAATCTGTAGCATCGGCGTTTGGCGTTTTCTGTCTCCCTATGAAAACCTCTGAAACCGTGTGCTACGTTTGTAAAGAATGTGTAGGCTGGCTACTCCCACACAATGTAGTGGAATTTGCTTTTAAGCCGAACACGGGGTTGTTCTTCCTCTCACTCAGGCAAATGTTGTTTGCTCTACAGGCAGTCACTGTCCGACGCAGATAGGCTGATCCCTCTGAAGGGACCGGCCTCCCGGCATGCGATCTGCCTCTCCCAAACTAAAAGCTCCTGCGACCATCGTGTCTGTGTGTGTGTGTGTGTGTGTGTGTGTGTGTGTGTGTGTGTGTGTACGCCAGCCTCGAGTATTTCAATCTCGGTACGCATTTGCGATTTACAAGTTATTTGCATATCGTTTACATGAACTCATACAACATTGACTTTATCTTATCGAGTTCGAATGAAGCGTCTTGATATGCGGAATATGATTGTGACGGCGGAATATGTAAGCAATCAAGGTCAGGAGACCACGACGTCTTACAACATGAATTGTCCGATGGAGGTAGATTGTAGCGGGACGACCGTTGGTTAGTAGTTCGATTGGTCGTCTCATCTGCCGACGTATATTTGGTCCTTTCATCCTTCCCGGGCCTGGGCACTCAGTCGGTTGGCTTGGAGCAGCGAGGAAGTCCCCATTGCGTAGAGTCGGGCCAGAGCCGCTGGCGGCTTCCACGTGCGGCTGGAGTGTGAGGTGCTGCTTGCGAGTGCTACGAAGTTCGTCGCCCACCGCTCTTGGACATGAATGTTGAGTCCTCACCTAACCTACTAACGAGCCTCAACTGTTTCCATTTCTTCGTTTGATCCTGCTTGTTGCTTTGGGACATTCCCACGAGCAACAATGTGTGTGTTTTTAAGTCGGCTAAGATTCCAGCCATCTTCCTGTGGAGTTTAAATTGATTTAATTTATTCCATGTTATTGAAGTTGACCAGCGGTATTTTCTGCCTTGTGGCCGTTGACGTTCAGGTTACCTGCCCTGGTTGCTGACGTTATTTTAGGCAGTGTATTTTCCTCGTCGTGTTGTTGCTGTCCAGCACAGCGTGCCGTTCGACAGCTGAGGCGTTGTTGGTCAGTGTGGGTGCCAATATTCTGTGTGTCGTGTATGGAAATCTTGTATTCGTTTGGCAGTTGCGTCGAGCGGAAAAGATTTGCTTGATTGGTCTGTCGGCTGTCTGTCGGTTGGGTTGCCTCCAGATTAAGAAGTGTCGGGCGTTAGTGTCACAATTCCAGGCCGACCCTTAGAAACTTCTGAGCGCCGTTCTTTGTGTGTTATGTAGAAATTTCCCTGTTTAGGTTTTAGTTATGTGGTTGATGTGTGGCCTGTAGTCGAGTTTTAATGTCTCTTAAATTAATGTTCTTGTCTTGAACTTAAGGCATTAGATTGTTATGCCTTTGTTTTAAGATAAGGCCTTCTGTCTTTTGATTGAAACTCTTCTTACTGGCTAATATGTGGCCTCCAGCCAAGTTCCATTAAAATTAAATTGCTAAGGACTTCAGCCTGTTTAGATTGAAGATTTAGAAAATATTTTTGGATGAAACCTCCAGAAGAGCCTTTTATTTCAAATTATTGCTTAGGCCTGGTGTCTTGGATTTTGAGTGTGGCCTACAGCCGATCTAAGCTTAATTAAAGGAGGTCGATTAAAGTTTTTAGTGTGTTGCATCCTTGTTCCAATATTATGTGTTGATGAATAAAGTTTGTATGTTGAGTGAAACTGACAGCAACATATTTTGACCGTTTTCCACAACCTAATCCGCTCTGACCTGTTAGCGCGGGCGTTTCATAAGCCATTAAGCAGGTGGTCATAATGTTTTGGCTCATGAGTGTGTATGTCCGAGCGCAGTGCCACTCAGCCCAACCTCTCTGTAATCATCTCTTACGACGACGGCGGACGGCGGTGTCGTATTAGCACAGATCCGCCAGCGTGCTAATAGAACAGTTATCCAGAACAAACAGTCCTGCGGGAGAAACATCTGCAACTGGGCATTATAGCGAAGGTTGAAAGTACCACTTCAATTACAAGATTCTCTTTATTTTTCAGTAGTTAAAACACGACCAGTTTTGGACACTTACATGTCCATCATCAGGTGTTATAACTTCTTACTGTGACCTCGAGCGCCGCTGTGGACGAGTACAGGCCACGGTGTATCACCAGCGAGGAAGGCACTTGCTGTTGTGTACAATCCCGTGCTCTGCGTTCGCTGGTGGTACGCCGCGTCTTGTACTCGTCCAACTCGGCGCTCCAGGTCACATCACAAAGTTATAACACCTGATGATGGACATGTAAGAGCCCAAAACCGGTTAACTACTGAAAAAGAAAAAGAACCTTACAACTGAAGCGGTATTTTCAATCTGTGGTGTTATTCATACTTTATACCAATTTACAGGTAACTGTACTCTGATGTAAAACTAAAATTCTGCAATGAACAAAGTGGTAAATGTCATAAATGTCAGTTGCAGTATCAATATACGTCATTGGTGAGGGCAATAATTGCGTCCAAAGTTAAGTATTTGCCATGATCAAGTTCTAATAAATTATTAAATTGTGTGTGTGTGTGTGTGTGTGTGTGTGTGTGTGTGTGTGTGTGTGTGTGCGCGACTTTGTAGTATCTGCTAGACCTCCTCTTGAAGTAATTTAGACATGTACACTGGCGACGGTGACGGTCGTTTAGTATTTTTTCGTCCGAAACACAGTGGTGATGCTGAAGAGTGCACGTTTCTTCAGTGCATAGACATCCCACGCTTGCACTATGGTTCTTTGTGAAGCGCTAGTTGCGGCGGCATTCACATATGCACATTTGTCTCTTTTTGAGTAACATAATGCCTTTAACCATATCTAAGGCTCACAAGAAATGGCTCTAAACCATGACGTTCAGTTTGAGATACAGCAGACTGAACGATTGCTGCTCAGTGCACAACAAATGACATCATTACTGTCGCAACAAGCAGTTCCGCAACAGGTTGCTACTGCCCAGTTTTGCCGGTTTAACAGTAAAGGAGATGACTTATCGGAATATCACGTGGAACTGGTAGTACACTTCACAGCTTACACCATTAAAGTTATGGCGCACTTTGCTGATTTTCTCTCGGCTGTAGGAGCCGATGTGCATAGACTGTGTAGGAAATTGTTCCCTGACATTCGTCCGGAAGAAATTGCTTACGACGAACTCGTTCATCAGCTCTACGAGCATTTTGTGGCTCAGATTCATGTACCTGTAGCGATACTTAAATGTTTTCGCCTAAAGAACAGTGCATTGCTGAACTTAAAGAGCTAACGCGACATTGTGGACTAAGCCATAGCGATGTTACGTTACGTGAAGAAAGCACGGAAAATGTGTCAGACATCAGTATATTCACATTGCTGTTCTAACGCTTCCAGATCCGTATTTGAAACTAGTTTTGTCTATTACAGAGTCTCAAAGTATCGTGGACATAACTAAAGTTGATTTTGAGTTTCCTTCTATATCTCTTCTTCATAGCATACAAGCTATTCAGTCTAAAGTGAATGCAAAAGCGAAGAAAACAGGGCTCAGTTTAGATGTAAACGTAAAGGTAAATCTTGACAGTCTCGTAGTCCATAAGGTGTACCTCAGAATAATATAAAGAAATCTCGTCCTCAGTGTTTTTTCTAGGCATACTAGACAAGCTTGCCCCTGTCGTAACTCAGAATGTTTCCATTGTGGTCAGCAGTATCATAAACAGACCATATGTTTGCAACGCTGTACTTCACAGTGACTAATGTGACGCTACAGCGTAGCTGTCAGCAAGTACACGTTGTCACGTCAAGGCAAATACAGTCGCGCCTACTCAGACAGGCTTTTCTGCTCTTCGGAAGACGCCTGTTATTATGTATGACTTCGTACACAACAGTAAGAAAAGGTGGACTACAGAGTGACGTGACAAATGTCGTCGCAGGAAAGATGGACAGGAGCAGAAATGATTAGCGAACCAGTTAACACAACAAGCAGAAGATAAACTTCACTTATACAGGGTGATTTTTTTTCAACCGTGTACAAACTCTAGGGATTGATCGATGAGAGGATACGGAACGAAAAAGGTCTAATGAACGTATGATCGGAAATGAATGGTTTCCATGCTAGAGATCATTTATTCAATGATACATCGTTACAGAGACTGTAGTCTAATACGCGCTGTACTATGCAGCCATTGTTACAGTATGTTCCACGTTCCATGTGTCTCAACGCATGTTCTGTCTCACACGTTCACACCGGCCAGGCTGCATCCGAACAGTGTCAAAGGCAGCATGAATACGCTACTCCATTGTCTCCTCATCTGGAATGGGCTCTGCATACACGATACTTTTGAGATGGACCCATATCATGGGTGAGATCCGGTGACGAGCGGGCCATGCAACTGGGTCCTATAAACTAATACATAGAAGACTAAATATGGCAAAAAACATTAACCAAGGTGACAATTGTAATGACGTAGAAAGTTACTTTAGTAAAATTACACTGCGAGAAAGCTATGGTCAGAATTAAGAGCAGATGTGCCCAAGTCAAAAAATAAAATAAAACACGTTCCACCTTTGGCACTTGTGCCTAGCTAGGAACAGCATCAGACTGGTCGGCCCAGTGGCTTACATTGCTGCCACGAAAAACAATACCAGTAGAGCCGCCTATCGGGCGCGGACAGTGACATGTGCCCATTTGAATAATTGAAAAAAAAAGACAGTCAGTTTTAAAAACAAAATACAAAGGAAGAGAGCTTATTGTATTTTTGAAAATCCACTATAGTCAAACAGATGAAGTATAACTAAGAGCTATTTATTAGACTTTACAGAAGTTGATGTTACGTACAGAACAGAATAATAAAGAAAAATTGTACAAACAGCTGCACAATACAGAAAATATCTGCATAAACGTTACTTAAGTAGCACACATCTATGAGATTCGAAGAAAATGATGTTTCGGAACCAGAGACAGGAAAATGCAGTAAATAATAGAGGAATCAAAATTCCGCGAGGAGTGCCTTAAAACCATTGAAAAAAATTTTTGTTACGCAGTTGAAACTGTTCACTGACGATGAGGCCATCGTTTTCTATATTATTCTGTCCTTTACGTAATATTAATTTTTATAAAACATTAAAGATGGCTTTTAGTTGTACTTATTCTGCTTGACTACTGTGTATTTTCACCGGCCGTGGTGGCTGAACGGTTGTAGGCGCTTTAGTCCGGAACCACGCAGCTGATACGGTCGCAGGTTCGAATTCTGCCTCGGGCTTGGATGTGTGTGATGTCCTTAAGTTAGCTAACTTTACGTAGTCCTAAGTCTAGGGAGCTGATGACCTCAGATGTTAAGTTCCATAGTGCTTAGAGCCTTTCGAATTGTGTATTTTCAAAAATACATTATGCTATCTTCCTTTTCATTTTACTCTTGAAACTGACTCGTTTTTTACGATTATTTCTGTTATAACGTTTCAAATGGGCACATATCACTGTCCGAGCCCGACAGGCGGCGCAAATTTTATATTTCTTGAGGGTATTTTTGTTCTGCAACTACGGCCACCATGGCCTCACAAATGAAGCAACTTGTATAGTTTCTGTGGAAACAATGTAAGCAACTGCGCCGACCAGTCTGATGTTGTTCCTAGCTAGGCACACGTGCCAAAGGCTGGAACGTTTTTTATTCTATTTTTTCACTTGAGCATACCTATTCTTAATTCTGACCATTACTTTCTCTCAGTGTAATTTTACGTAAGTAACCTTTGTACGACATGACAATTGTCGTCTTGGGTAATGTTTCATGTAGTACTCAGTTTAAGGAAGGGAAAATTATTTTCCGAGAGTGATTCGCCTGAGGCATACTTAGAGCTACTGCTGGACAAGCATTCCAACAATATTTTTTGCTAAACATTCTCCTAGGTTTGTTCCAGTTTCTACATCTACATATATACTCCGCTAGCCACCAAGCGGTGTGTGGCGGAGGGCACAATTTGCGCCAAAGTCATATCCCCCCCCCCCCCCCCCTCTGTTCCACTCTCTGATCGCACGAGGGAAAAACAACTATCTGAACGCCTCGGTACGAGCTCTAACTTCCCTTATCTTTGAATGGTGATCACTGTGCGGTTTGAAAGTTGGTAGTAATAATATATGCTCTAATTCCTCGTCGAAGATCGGATATCGGAATTTAGTGAGCAACCCCTTCCGTTTAGCGTGTCGTGTATCTGCAAGTGTATCCCACTTTAAACTTTCTATGAGATTTGTAACACTCTCGCGATGGCTAAATGTACCAGTCACTCTCTTCTTTGGACCTTTTCAATCTCTTGAATGAGACCCAACTGGTAAGGGTCCCATACAGACGAACAGTACTCCAAGACTGGACGAACTAACGTATTGTAAGCAATTTCCTTTGTTGAAGGACTGCATCGCTTCAGGATTCTACCAATAAACCGCAATCTAGAGTTCGTGTTGTCCGCTACTTGTGTAATCTGATCTTTCCATTTGAGATCATTTCCAATAGTCACACTCAGATACTTGACAGATGTTACCGCTTCCAAAGACTGGGCATTTATTTTGTACTCGTACGCCACTTGTACCCACCTCAGTGTACAGTGAATAGTAAAAGAAGGAAAGACTGTCACATAAAGGATACGGATTCAGCTCCCACCACTGACAAGAGTTTTTTATTGGCGGGCGCACTGGAGTGAGGTGCCGTGGCACTCTGCAGGCAGTTGAGGCGCTGCTTGGAGAATTAGTGTCCAAGTTTCGAAAGCCAATATGAACAACCGGAAGGACTGAGTCCTAGCACCGTACACTCCAACAGTGTCGCCCAGCAATGCCTTAAGGTAGATTCTTGTTGGAGCTGCGATGAACGGCAAAAGCGACTATGGTAGCGTAGCGGCGAGAAGGGTAAACAGCATCCCCGTAGCACATCACTCTAAGCCACGAATGGTGAGTAAGGAGGGGGACGATCGTGGATAACACTACACTCATGCTCATAAATTAAGTACAACTGCAGAATGTGGTGCCACACAGTGTGGCACTACACAAAACTGGCGCTAATAGCATAGGTACATAGGGAATACACACGACACAGATTTGTATGTCCTCGGTATTGGTGATAAGTTGAGAAACACATGTGCTACAAAACGCCATTGTTTCCTGCGCATGTACCCCGACATCAATATGGGATATGATCACCATGCATACGTATACAGACCGCACAACGGGTTGGCACACTCTGGATCAGGTGGTCGAGTAGTTGCTGGGTTATAGCCTGCCATTCTTGCACCAGTGCCTATCGGAGCTCCTGAAGTGTCGTACGGGTTTGAAGACGTGCAGCGATACGTCGGCCGAGAGCATCCCAGACGTGCTCGATGGGGTTTAGGTCTGGAGAACAGGCAGGTACTCTATTCGCCTGATACCTTATGTTTCAAGGTACTACTCCACGATGGCAGCTCGGTGAGGCCGTGCGTTATCGTCCATCAGGAGAAAGGTGGGACCCACTGCATCCCTCAAAAAGCGGACTGGTGCAAAATGACGTCCCGATACACCTGACCTATTACAGTTCCTCTGTCAAAGAGATGCAGGGGTGTACGTGCACCAATCATAATCCCACTCCATACCACCAAACCACGACCTCCATACAATTCCCTTTCAAGGACATTAAGTGGTTTGTATCTGGTTCCTGGTTCACGTCAGATGAAAACCCAGCGAGAATCACTGTTCAGACTATACCTGGACTCGTCCGTGAATATAACCTGGGGACTGTTCCAATGACCATCTACTGTGTTCTTGACTTTACGGGCTCTCCTGTGACCAGGGGTAAGTGGAATGCACCTTGCAGGTCTCCGGGGGAATAAACCGTGTCTGAAACTTCCTGGCAGATTAAAACTGTGTGCCCGACCGAGACTCGAACTCTGGAAACCGTGTCTGTTCAGCCGTCTGTAGACTGTGTGTCTGGAGATCTGTTCCAGTGGCTGCGGTAAGGTCCCGAGCAAGGCTACCTGCAATACTCCGTGGCCATCTGCGGGCACTGCTGGTGAGATATCGGTCTTCTTGTGGTGTTGTACACTGTGGACGTCCCGTACCGTAGCGCCTGGACACGTTTCCTGTCTGCAGGAATCGTTGCCATAATCTTGAGATCACACTTTGTGGCACAAGGAGGGCCTGTGCTACGACCTGTTGTGTTTGACCAACCTCCAGTCGCCCTAGTATTCTACCTCTCATAACGTTATCAATATGTGAAAATAGCTCAATCAATATGTGTTCTTTGAGCTATTTTCAACACACAGTCACCGTTAGCACGTCTGAAAACGTCTGCACACTTACTCGCTGCACCGTACTCTGACATGCACCAAGACACCTCTACGTATGTGGACTATTACCAGCACCACCGTGCGACGACCTCAGGTCAAATGCACCGCACGGTCATACCCCGAGGTGATTTAAGCCCACTAAACGCCTACCAGAGCGTTGTTTCACCATGTATCAGCATTATCCTTAATTTATGAGCATGAGTGTAGCATAGTTTCCTTCATTAGTAACGAGGATGGAGGTCGGAAGTTTTTGTTGGTGAAGTACTTACAGGTGTATGTTGCTGAACACGAAAGGTAAAGAGAGGTCCGTTTTAGACAAATATTTTAATGAATTAGCGCTTAAACTGAAACCCACACATAACTTTAAAAGTTCATTTAATAGTAATAACTGTAACAACTAACATAAATTTCGACAAGGACAAATTTGAAGAGTTCGCGAATATTTGCGACCATTAGATATTGTATTCCGGCAGAAGCCAGCTTCGGCTGTGAAGTTGTTTTACCACTAAAATAATGTTCAATACCTTATGTCTCAATTTTTCAGTTGTGCAGTAAGCAAATGCATTTATGAATATCGACATCGGGCATGCTTTCCTACGTAAAGGAGCTTGAAGGCTATCACAGCTGAGGTTTCTGGGACTTCCAACAAGCAACAGACCATTGGAGGTTAAAAAGTATTTACAGAATGTCATTTTCATTTTTCTGTTCTTGTAAGTGTAGTTTTCGGAGGTAGCACTTGGATGACTGTAGCTATTGTGAAAGTTTGTCACGCGGAAAGCGTTATATCAAAGACAAATTCAACAATTCTTTATTCCAGTGATAATCTAATATTGACTTATTCTTCGTCAGCATCTAACTAATGCCATCGTAAGATTTTAACGAACTTAACAAAAACGAATAAACTTCATCATATAGAATAATTAAAGTTTTCGTAAAACAATAGTGTCAGGAATTTCGAATCTTCCATCTGACAACTGCAGAAACAAAGTTGAGGACGTGGATGTTCCGCCATTGTTCCGTTTACCATTACCACAAACATAAACGTTAAATTAAATTGTAATTAGCATCCTAAGAGTCCTTGTAAAACATAGAACCATAAAGTTCGTAGTGCATGAACGTAGAGCCAGAATGGACGGAGCAGATAACTCGTATACCTTTTCCGTGTCCACTTCCCACGCAGTTATAAAAATTGAAAGTATTGTAGCTTCCATCCGCTATTTCTCTGAAATCAGTGACGTCCGGAGTTTTCATTTTCGACGATCTGACCTCATTTGTGAAATCTGGAACACCTGGAACTCCTATTCGAAACAAAAACGCTAGGCTTTTAAAATGACTTATCAGTGACACACATCTCAGAATAATCAGAATTCAGTAAAGCATATGGATTTATATTTTAATTTTTTGTAGTAGTTGAGAGTGGTTTTGGGAGGTCAGAGTGTTGTTAATCGCTCATAGTTTTATTTTTCAGCAACTTCAGCATGAAATATATGAAAAATTTTAACTGATAAATTTAATACCACCTTGACTTTCAGAATCAAAATGTCTGCGCTGGCCATTCCTTAGCTCCACGTTCTTATCACGTATCTCTCGTGAGGGCTTCATAAAAGCCAAATGAGACACTTTTCTGTAGCCGCTACTGTTCTATCCTTCAACACAGCGTGGCTTTAGCTGGACTCTGAAGGAACGATCTGTCAGTATGGCGCCTGGCCCCTGGACTACATTATCAAGTTAACAATTTGGATCCGGAGTTGTAATTTGTCTTGCTTATTACTGGCTTCTGGACATCACTCTTAAAGGCAGTCTTTGTTCGCCATTAACTTCACGCGACGGCAGCGCTGCCTACCAGAGAGCGGCACAAACGATTGCCGCGTGAACATGCATTTTTTAAGGAGCTGAGTTATCTTGTGTCAAGAGGAACCTTTCTTTTCTCAAAATGTGTGTTGCTACAGTTACTGAAACATGGGACCTCTAAAAGCGGCACTGTGTATAGCATTTCATATTAAGAGAAAGCCACCCTGCGCAACTCCTCTTTTCGCAAATTTATATCAAATTGTTTTAATCGCCTTGGCATTGCTCGCTACCATCCTCTCAGTTGCACAAGATTACGCGGGCCTTAACCTTGGGAGGTGTTCCTAGCTAGACTTCCAGGAAAGTGGCGTCTGTGTTTGTATGAATTACTTCACCAAGAGGAATGAGACCCAGTGAGGGGATACACAGTAGCTCAAAGTTTATTGTCCCGCGTAGTTGTGCAAAGAATCTCGCCATCGACCTTGGCGTGAAAGATTGAGTGCTTGTGTGAGTCACCATTCCACGAAACGCTCCAGTTTCTGTCTGCAGGCTGTATACAGCAACAACTCTTGGATTCAGTTATAAATATTAGCATGTTGACTGTGAGTAAATTGGAAACGTTGATAGGGGCACAGTTAACGCGTTCACACTTGGTTACGTAAGCAAATTTAGAGGGTACTTAGAGCGACATTAAAACCTTCCGATGTTTCTGTTGTTCCTGAGAACTAGTATCAAATCGATCAAATATAACCGAATCTTTCAGTTGATATAATAAAAAGTTAAAACAACTGCCACATTACGGCTCACGTACGAATTTTATGTACAAAATTTTAAGTTATGTGCAGAGTCCGCCAGAAAAATGTGTACACTCTTTGTCAGGGGCTATCTAGATATCGATATTGTCGTTCGATCTGAGTTACGAGTGTGTTGTAGTACGGTCTTTGGCTCAACAGATGTTAGTACTTTCATGTCGGTATTGAGAAAACAAGATGGCTGGAGCACGATTGACATTCGAGCGACGAAAATGTATTATGAAGAGGTTTTTCAAGTTTGATAACGCCGCTGAACTGCAACGTCAGTGGAGGCGTGAGTTTGAAACAGAACCGCCAACCCACCTAACAGTTAAATGCATCATTGACAAGTTTGAATTGCATGGAACGATTTGTGATATTCACAAAGGAAGATCAGGAAGACAGCATACAGCTACAAGTTCTGCTTCGTCGGCTCTCGTGTTTGAAACGTTTGTTGTCCCTCGTGTGTGAGATGCAATGTGCACGTGAAGTAGGGGTTAGCAGTACAAGTGTACGAAGAATTCTGAAAGCTGAAAAGTGGGAAGTTTGCATTCCATAATGCACGGGATTAACGATGACGACTCTGATCGCCGAATGCAATTTTGCGAATGGTATCAGCAAATAGTAACTGATGACGAACAATTTGTGATGAATGTAGTGTGAAATGATGAGGCACAATTTAAACTTAATGGAACTGTGAATCGGCGTAAAAATGTGTACTGGGCACCAGAAAATCCGCATGTTTATGTGAATAAAACGGTGAATCTACCAGGGTTTCATGTGTGGTGTGGACTATCATCTAGGGGCTTAGTAGAACCCTTTTCCTTTGATGCTACTGTCACTGGAGAAATGTACCTGGATATGTTACGCACATCAATTTTGCCATGTATACATGCGCCTTCCTACCCCCATGAACCATGGACCTTGCCGTTTGTGGGGAGGCTTGCGTGCCTCAGCGATACAGATGGCCGTACCGTAGTTGCAACCACAACGGAGGGGTATCTGTTGAGAGGCCAGACAAACGTGTGGTTCCTGAAGAGGGGCAGCAGCCTTTTCAGTAGTTGCAGGGGCAACAGTCTGGATGATTGACTGATCTGGCCTTGCAGTAAATGAAGCAGGCAAAAGGGAATACAAACATCTAAAAAATGAGATGGACAGGAAGTGCAAAATGGCTAAGCAGGGATGGCTAGAGGACAAATGTAAGGATGTAGAGGCTTATCTCACTATGGGTAAGATAGATACTGCCTACAGGAAAATTATTTATTTATTTATGCATTTATTTTACATGGCAAGATTAGGGCCTTCAGGCCCTCTCTTACACCTAACCAGGCATACTCAGATTGAACGAATTACAGTTTCTACAGAACATTAAGGACATATAACGTGTTATACAGTATTAATGTTAAAGAAAAAAATAGAGATTATAACAGTAGTACAATGATAATTATAATAATCGAAAAATAATTATAACAATCAAGAATAATAATAATAATAATAATAATAATAATAATAGTAATGACTATGTATATGAGAGTAAACATATTTTTTTATGAATGTCAGTCCTATTGCTAGTTGGGAATTTTCTCGTTATGTTCTTGCAGCTTGTGAGTCATTCTCATTGAGCAGAGACATAAGACGATAGAATGGGGTGAAAGAGATATACACTCCTGGAAATGGAAAAAAGAACACATTGACACCGGTGTGTCAGACCCACCATACTTGCTCCGGACACTGCGAGAGGGCTGTACAAGCAATGATCACACGCACGGCACAGTGGACACACCAGGAACCGCGGTGTTGGCCGTCGAATGGCGCTAGCTGCGCAGCATTTGTGCACCGCCGCCGTCAGTGTCAGCCAGTTTGCCGTGGCATACGGAGCTCCATCGCAGTCTTTAACACTGGTAGCATGCCGCGACAGCGTGGACGTGAACCGTATGTGCAGTTGACGGACTTTGAGCGAGGGCGCATAGTGGGCATGCGGGAGGCCGGGTGGACGTACCGCCGAATTGCTCAACACGTGGGGCGTGAGGCCTCCACAGTACATCGATGTTGTCGCCAGTGGTCGGCGGAAGGTGCACGTGCCCGTCGACCTGGGACCGGACCGCAGCGACGCACGGATGCACGCCAAGACCGTAGGATCCTACGCAGTGCCGTAGGGGACCGCACCGCCACTTCCCAGCAAATTAGGGACACTGTTGCTCCTGGGGTATCGGCGAGGACCATTCGCAACCGTCTCCATGAAGCTGGGCTACGGTCCCGCACACCGTTAGGCCGTCTTCCGCTCACGCCCCAACATCGTGCAGCCCGCCTCCAGTGGTGTCGCGACAGGCGTGAATGGAGGAACGAATGGAGACGTGTCGTCTTCAGCGATGAGAGTCGCTTCTGCCTTGGTGCCAATGATGGTCGTATGCGTGTTTGGCGCCGTGCAGGTGAGCGCCACAATCAGGACTGCATACGACCGAGGCACACAGGGCCAACACCCGGCTTCATGGTGTGGGGAGCGATCTCCTACACTGGCCGTACACCACTGGTGATCGTCGAGGGGACACTGAATAGTGCACGGTACATCCAAACCGTCATCGATCCCATCGTTCTGCCATTCCTAGACCGGCAAGGGAACTTGCTGTTCCAACAGGACAATGCACGTCCGCATGTATCCCGTGCCACCCAATGTGCTCTAGAAGGTGTAAGTCAACTACCCTGGCCAGCAAGATCTCCGGATCTGTCCCCCATTGAGCATGTTTGGGACTGGATGAAGCGTCGTCTCACGCGGTCTGCACGTCCAGCACGAACGCTGGTCCAACTGAGGCGCCAGGTGGAAATGGCATGGCAAGCCGTTCCACAGGACTACATCCAGCATCTCTACGATCGTCTCCATGGGAGAATAGCAGCCTGCATTGCTGCGAAAGGTGGATATACACTGTACTAGTGCCGACATTGTGCATGCTCTGTTGCCTGTGTCTATGTGCCTGTGGTTCTGTCAGTGTGATCATGTGATGTATCTGACCCCAGGAATGTGTCAATAAAGTTTCCCCTTCCTGGGACAATGAATTCACGGTGTTCTTATTTCAATTTCCAGGAGTGTAGAAGAGGTAGATAGGTTAGAGGAAGAGAAATAGAATGGTAAAATTCGAAGCTATGATGGAGAGGAGAAAGAAAATGATGAGAGGGGCACAACAAAGATGGCTATACCGTCCCTAATATGTAAGTTTTGAGTTCCCTCTTGAATGTTGAGTGGTTCTGGATAGGACGCAGATCACAGGGGAGCGCGTTCCATAGTCGTACGGCTGAGATGTAGAATGACACGGAGAAAGATTTTGTGTTATGTAAAGGTACAGCCAAGATGCTAGACGTATCCGATCTGGTATTGCGGTTGTGGAATGATGATAGGTGTTTAATGTGAGAAGATAAGTATTGGGGGCACCAGTCGCTAAGAAATCGATGAAGTAAGCACATCGTGTGGAGATCGCGTGCCTTATGTGGGCGTATCCAACCTAGTTGGGAGTATGAAAGACTGATATGATCATACAACCGTATATTGCACACGTATTTAACGCAAACATTCATCACTAGCCCGAGGCATCTCGAATTTTCACTATTTGTGCCGTGTTGAACTACATCACAGTAGTAAAGATTAGGCAGGACTAGTGTTTGGACTAATTTTTCTTTAACATGGGTTGGAAATATTTTTCTAAATTTTTGACTTGCATGTAGGGAGGAGAGAGATTTCCGGGAAGCTGTGACTGTTTGTTCTTCCCAGTTTAGGTGTTCATCCAAGATTATTCCAAGGTCTATTACTGTTTTTTGGTATGGTAGTTGGGTACCATTGAGGAGTATTTGAGGGACTGTTTTCGGGAAAGTACCGGCCGATTAACTTTGGATGAGATATAAGTAGGACCTGGGATTTCCTGGGGTTTCGTTTCAGACCTAGGTTCTGTGCCCATCGAGAAACAGAGCAAAGATCTGCGTCCATACTCGCTACTGCGTCAGCAATGTTCTTGGGGCCTTTGGAGAAAGGAGAGCCACTTGTATGAATATCAAGAGGTCAGATGGAAACCCAGATCTAAGCAAAGAAGGGAAAGCAGAAAGGTGGAAGGAGTATATCGAGGGTCTATACAAGGGCGATGTACTTGGGGACAATATTATGGAAATGGAAGAGGATGTAGATGAAGATGAAATGGGAGATACGATACTGCGTGAAGAGTCTGACAGAGCACTGAAAGACCTGAGTCGAAACAAGGCCTCGGGAGTAGACAACATTCCATTGGAACTACTGACGGCCTTGGGAGAGCCAGTCCTGACTAAACTATACCATCTGGTGAGCAAGATGAATGAGACAGGTGAAATTCCCTCAGACTTCAAGAAAAATATAATAATTCCAATCCCAAAGAAAGCAGGTGTTGACAGATGTGAAAATTGGTGAACTATCAGTTTAATAAGTCACAGCTGCAAAATACTAACGCGAATTCTTTACAGACGAATGGAAAAACTGGTAGAAGCCGACCTCGGCGAAGATCAGTTTGGATTCCGCAGAAATGTTGGAACACGTGAGGCAATACTGACCCTACGACTTATCTTAGAAAATAGATTAAGGAAAGGCAAACCTACATTTCTAGCATTTGTGGACTTAGAGAAAGCTTTTGACAATGTTGACTGGAATACTCTCTTTCAAATTCTAAAGGTGGCAGGTGTAACATACAGGGAGCGAAAGGCTATTTACAATTTGCACAGAAACCAGATGGCAGTTATAAGAGTCGAGGGGCATGAAAGGGAAGCAGCGGTTGAGAAGGGAGTGAGACAGGGTTGTAGCCTGTCCCAGATGTTATTCAATCTGTATATTGAGCAAGCAGTAAAGGAAACAAAAGAAAAATTGAGAGTAGGTATTAAAGTCCATGGAGAAGAAATAAAAACGTTGAGTTTTGCGGATGACATTGTAATTCTGTCAGAGACAGCAAAGGACTTGGAAGAGCAGTTGAACGGAATGGACAGTGTCTTGAAAGGAGGATATAAGATGAACATCAACAAAAGCAAAACGAAGATAATGGAATGTAGTCGAATTAAGTCGGGTGATGCTGAGGGAATTAAATTAGGAAATGAGACACTTAAAGTAGTAAAGGAGTTTTGCTATTTGGGGAGCAAAATAACTGATGATGGTCGAAGTAGAGAGGATATAAAATGTAGACTGGCAATGGCAAGGAAAGCGTTTCTGAAGAAGAGAAATTTTTTAATATCGAGTATAGATTTAAGTGTCCGGAAGTCGTTTCTGAAAGTATTTGTATGGAGTGTAATCATGTATGGAAGTGAAACATGGACGATAAATAGTTTAGACAAGAAGAGAATAGAAGCTTTCGAAATGTGGTGCTACAGAAGAATGCTGAAGATTAGATGGGTAAATCACATAACTAAAGAGGAGGTATTGAATAGAATTGGGGAGAAGAGGAGTTTGTGGCACAAATTGACCAGAAGAAGGGATCGGTTGGTAGGACATGTTCTGAGACATCAAGGGATCACAAATTTAGCAGTGGAGGGCAGTGTGGAGGGTAGAAATCGTAGAGGGAGACCAAGAGATGAATACACTAAGCAGATTCAGAAGGATGTAGGTTGCAGTAAGTACTGGGAGATGAAGAAGCTTGCACAGGATAGAGTAGGATGGAGAGCTGCATCAAACCAGTCTCAGGGCTGTAAAGACAACAACAACAACAACAACAACAACAACGTGCGACTGGAGCTGATGAAGAGGTCTTCTACCAACAGGACGGGTTGCACCACACTACCACCTAGCCGTACGAGTTCTCCTGGACTACAATTTTCTGGGGCATTGGATTGGACGAAGAGTGCCCATCGAGTTCCTTCCACAATCGCAGATCTAACACCTATAGACTTTTACTTGTGGGGAACTGAGAAAGATAACGTCTATCGACGTAAGCCACATACGTTGGAGGAACTTCACCAGGAGACTACAGCAACATGTGCAGCGATCTACACTGTAACACTGACTGACGCAGTCGCGGCGACCACTGATCGCCAACGGTGAACATTTTTAACATTTAAAGTAACCATGTGCTAAACTGATGGTTGTACAACACGTGTGATCAATTATTTAATGTACACTACTGGACATTAAAATTGCTACACCAAGAAGAAATGCAGATGATAAACGGGTATTCATTGGACAAATATACAGGGCTATTACAAATGATTGAAGAGATCTCATAAATTCACTGTAGCTCCATTCATTGACATATGGTCACGACACACTACAGATACGTAGAAAAACTCGTAAAGTTTTGTTCGGCTGAAGCCGCACTTCAGGTTTCTGCCGCCAGAGCGCTCGAGAGCGCAGTGAGACAAAATGGCGACAGGAGCCGAGAAAGCGTATGTCGTGCTTGAAATGCACTCACATCAGTCAGTCATAACAGTGCAACGACACTTCAGGACGAAGTTCAACAAAGATCCACCAACTGCTAACTCCATTCGGCGATGGTATGCGCAGTTTAAAGCTTCTGGATGCCTCTGTAAGGGGAGTCAACGAGTCGGCCTGCAGTGAGCGAAGAAACGGTTGAACGCGTGCGGGCAAGTTTCACGCGTAGCCCGCGGAAGTCGACGAATAAAGCAAGCAGGGAGCTAAACGTACCACAGCCGACGGTTTGGAAAATCTTACGGAAAAGGCTAAAGCAGAAGCCTTACCGTTTAGAACTGCTACAAGCCCTGACACCCGATGACAAAGTCAAACGCTTTGAATTTTCGGCGCGGTTGCAACAGCTCATGGAAGAGGATGCGTTCAGTGCGAAACTTGTTTTCAGTGATGAAGCAACATTTTTTCTTAATGGTGAAGTGAACAGACACAATGTGCGAATCTGGGCGGTAGATGTGGCCGTGCGGTTAAAGGCGCTTCAGTCTGGAACCGCGTGACCGCTGCGGTCGCAGGTTCGAATCCTGCCTCGGGCATGGGTGTGTGTGATGTCCTTAGGTTAGTTAGGTTTAATTAGTTCTAAGTTCTAGGCGACTGATGACCTCAGAAGTTAAGTCGCATAGTGCTCAGAGCCATTTGAACCATTTGGGCGGTAGAGAATCCTAACGCATTCGTGCAGCAAATTCGCAGTTCACCAAAAGTTAACGTGTTTTGTGCAACCTCACGGTTTAAAGTTTATGGTCCCTTTTTCTTCTGCGAAAAATAAACGTTACAGGACACGTGTATCTGGATATGCTGGAAAATTGACTCATGCCACAACTGGAGACCGACAGCGCCGACTTCATCTTTGCAACAGGATGGTGCTCCACCGCACTTCCATCATGATGTTCGGCATTTCTTAAACAAGAGATTGGAAAACCGATGGATCGGTCGTGGTGGAGATCATGATCAGCAATTCATGTCATGGCCTCCACGCTCTCCCGACTTAACCCCATGTGGGGTTATGTGAAAGATTCAGTGTTTAAACCTCCTCTACCAAGAAACGTGCCAGAACTGCGAGCTCGCATCAACGATGCTCTCGAACTCATTGATGGGGACATGCTGCGCCGAGTGTGGGAGGAACTTGATTATCGGCTTGATGTCTGCCGAATCACTAAAGGGGCACATATCGAACATTTGTGAATGCCTAAAAAAACTTTTTGAGTTTTTGTACGTGTGTGCAAAGCATTGTGAAAATATCTCAAATAATAAAGCTGTGAAATCGCTTCAATCATTTGTAATAACCCTGTATTATACTTCAACTGAAATGTGATTACATTTTCACGCAGTTTGGGTGCATAGCTCCTGAGAAATCAGTACCCAGAACAACCACCTCTGGCCGTAATAACGGCCTTGATACGCCTGAGCATTGAGTCAAACAGAGCTAGGATCGCGTGTACAGGTACAGCTGCCCATGCAGCTTCAACACGATACCACAGTTCATCACGAATAGTGACTGGCGTATTGTGACGAGCCAGTTGCTCGGCCACCATTGACCAGACGTTTTCAATTGGTGAGAGATCTGGAGAATGTGCTGGCCAGGGCAGCAGTCGAACATTTTCTGTATCCAGAAAGGCCCGTACAGGACCTGCAACATGCGGTCGTGCATTATTATGCTGAAATGTAGGGTTTCGCAGAGATCGAATGAAGGGTAGAGCCACGGGTCGTAATACATCTGAAATGTAACGTCCACTGTTCAAAGTGCCGTCGATGCGAACAGGAGGTGACCGAGACGTGTAACCAATGGCACCCCATACCATCACGCCGCGTGATACGCCAGTATGGCGATGACGAATACACGCTTCCAATGTGCGTTCACTGCGATGTCGCCAAACACGGATGCGACCATCATGATGCTGTAAACAGAACCTGGATTCATCCGAAAAAAATAACATTTTGCCATTCGTGCATCCAGGTTCGTCGTTGAGTACACCATCGCAGGCGCTCCTGTCTGTGATGCAGCGTCAAGAGTAACCGCAGCCATGGTCTCAGAGCTGATAGTACATGCTGCTGCAAATGTCGTCGAACTGTTCGTGCAGATGGTTGCTGTCTCGCAAACGTCCCCATCTGTTGACTCGGAGATCGAGACGTGGGTGCACGATCCGTTACAGCCATGCAGATAAGATGCCTGTCATCTCGACTGTTAGTGATACGAGGCCGTTGGGATCCAGCACGACGTTCCGTATTACCATCCTGATTCCACCGATTCCATATTCTGCTAACAGTCATTGGATCTCGACCAACGGGAGCAGCAATGTTTCGATACGATAAACCGCAATCGCGATAGGCTACAATCCGACCTGTATCAAAGTCGGAAACGTGATGGTACGCATTTATCCTCCTTACATGGTGCATCACAATAAAGTTTTACCAGGCAACGCCGGTCAACTACTGTTTGTGTATGAGAAATCGGTTGGAAACTTTCCTCACGTCAGCATGTTGTAGGTGTCGCCACCGGCGCCAACCTTGTGTGAATGCTCTGAAAAGCTAATCATTTGCATATCACAGCATCTTCTTCCTGTCTGTTAAATTTCGCGTCTGTAGCACGTCAGCTTCGCGGTGTAGCAATTTTAATGGCCAGTTGTGTAAAATAAACACGTAAGCAATACTTTTCATTCCTTGAAGTGTGTATACATTTTTCTGGCGGACTCCATATTTTAGCCTCGTCCGCATTCCTAGCTATAAGTTCAGTGTAGGTGGCTATCACGTGGAGGACGCAAGTTCGAATCTCAGCATTGCCAAGGATTTTTCCTTGGTGGGAGCACTAGACTGGGGTAGACTCAGGCTCGTGGTAGCAACTGAGGAGCTGCTTGACTGAGAGATAGCTTCTCTAAGGTCTAAACGTCGACAACGGCCGGGAGAGTGGTGTGCTGACCACACGCCCCTCCAGACCACATCACAATTCAGCAAGTGGCACAGGATGACACGGGGGCCGGTCGACGTCATCTTCAGGACATGATCCAGGAGTTCCATTTCATTTGATTTCAGCCCCGGACCACACAAATGTACCACAACTAGTTTCGACTTTTCAGCAAGTCATCATCAGATGATCTGAAAGAAAATGGAGGAACTGTGGTAAAATACTAGGAAAAAATTTACAAAATCAAATCAACTTCCGTACACAACTTGAACATATTACAATGTTACACTGTAACTCGTCAAATTTGAGCCTAGAGAGGTGCTCACAGTCTAAACTTACCTGCAATCTGATAGTTGGAACTGAAGACCGCAGTTAACTACGTAACAACATTTGTTAAAATTTAAATAGTGAATATGTGACAAAAGTACTGTCAACTATCAAATTATTCATCCTTACGCAGTCCTGAGTCGCTGTCGTATTTGAGAGACATTCTGTACCCGATTGTAGATTGCTTATTGCGTTACAGCCTTTGACTACTCGAGTGAAAGCATGTCTGCCGTTCAAAGGACTTGCATCGGCTGTGTCTCGTTTTTGTGGGTCCCACTGAACTGTGGACAAAGCATTCTGTTTCTACATCTACATCTACATTTATACTCCGCAAGCCACCCAACGGTGTGTGGCGGAGGGCACTTTACGTGCCACTGTCATTACCTCCCTTTCCTGTTCCAGTCGCGTATGGTTCGCGGGAAGAACGACTGTCTGAAAGCCTCCGTGCGCGCTCTAATCTCTCTAATTTTACATTCGTGATCTCCTCGGGAGGTATAAGTAGGGGGAAGCAATATATTCGATACCTCATCCAGAAACGCACCCTCTCGAAACCTGGCGAGCAAGCTACACCGCGATGCAGAGCGCCTCTCTTGCAGAGTCTGCCACTTGCGTTTATTAAACATCTCCGTAACGCTATCACGGTTACCAAATAACCCTGTGACGAAACGCGCCGCTCTTCTTTGGATCTTCTCTATCTCCTCCGTCAGACCGATCTGGTACGGATCCCACACTGATGAGCAATACTCAAGTATAGGTCGAACGAGTGTTTTGTAAGCCATCTCCTTTGTTGATTGACTACATTTTCTAAGCACTCTCCCAATGAATCTCAACCTGGTACCCGCCTTACCAACAATTAATTTTATATGATCATTCCACTTCAAATCGTTCCGCACGCATACTCCCAGATATTTTACAGAAGTAACTGCTACCAGTGTTTGTTCCGCTATCATGTAATCATACAATAAAGGATCCTTCTTTCTATGTATTCGCAATACATTACATTTGTCTATGTTAAGGGTCAGTTGCCACTCCCTGCACCAAGTGCCTATCCGCTGCAGATCTTCCTGCATTTCGCTACAATTTTCTAATGCTGCAACTTCTCTGTATACTACAGCATCATCCGCGAAAAGCCGCATGGAACTTCCGACACTATCTACTAGGTCATTTATATATATTGTGAAAAGCAATGGTCCCATAACACTCCCTGTGGCACGCCAGAGGTTACTTTAACGTCTGTAGACGTCTCTCCATTGATAACAACATGCTGTGTTCTGTTTGCTAAAAATTCTTCAATCCAGCCACACAGCTGGTCTGATATTCCGTAGGCTCTTACTTTGTTTATCAGGCGACAGTGCGGAACTGTATCGAATGCCTTCCGGAAGTCAAGAAAAATAGCATCTACCTGGAAGCCTGTATCTAATATTTTCTGGGTCTCATGAACAAATAAAGCGAGTTGGGTCTCACACGATCGCTGTTTCCGAAATCCATGTTGATTCCTACATAGTAGATTCTGGGTTTCCAAAAACGACATGATACTCGAGCAAAAAACATGTTCTAAAATTCTACAACAGATCGACGTCAGAGATATAGGTCTATAGTTTTGCGCATCTGCTCGACGACCCTTCTTGAAGACTGGGACTATCTGTGCTCTTTTCCAATCATTTGGAACCCTCCGTTCCTCTAGAGACTTGCGGTACACGGCTGTTAGAAGGGGGGCAAGTTCTTTCGCGTACTCTGTGTAGAATCGAATTGGTATCCCGTCAGGTCCAGTGGACTTTCCTCTATTGAGTGATTTGAGTTGCTTTTCTATTCCTTGGACACTTATTTCGATGTCAGCCATTTTTTCGTTTGTGCGAGGATTTAGAGAAGGAACTGCAGTGCGGTCTTCCTCTGTGAAACAGCTTTGGAAAAAGGTGTTTAGTATTTCAGCTTTACGCGTGTCATCCTCTGTTTCAATGCCATCATCATCCCGTAGTGTCTGGATATGCTGTTTCGAGCCACTTACTGATTTAACGTAAGACCAGAACTTCCTAGGATTTTCTGTCAAGTCGGTACATAGAATTTTACTTTCGAATTCACTGAACGCTTCACGCATAGCCCTCCTTACGCTGACTTTGACATCGTTTAGCTTCTGTTTGTCTGAGAGGTTTTGGCTGCGTTTAAACTTGGAGTGGAGCTCTCTTTGCTTTCGCAGTAGTTTCCTAACTTTGTTGTTGTACCACGGTGGGTTTTTCCCGTCCCTCACAGTTTTACTCGGCACGTACCTGTCTAAAACGCATTTTACAATTGCCTTGAACTTTTTCCATAAACACTCAACATTGTCAGTATCGGAACAGAAATTTTCGTTTTGATCTGTTAGGTAGTCCGAAATCTGCCTTCTATTAATCTTGCTAAACAGATAGACCTTCAAATGGCTCTGAGCACTATGCGACTTAACTTCTGAGGTCATCAGTCGCCTAGAACTTAGAACTAATTAAACCTAACTAACCTAAGGACATCACACACATCCATGCCCGAGGCAGGATTCGAACCTGCGACCGTAGCGGTCACGCGGTTCCAGACTGAAGCGCCTTTAACCGCATGGCCACACCGGCCGGCGATAAACCTTCCTCCCTTGTTTTATATTCCTACAAACTTCCATATTCAGGGATGCTGCAACGGCCTTATGATGACTGATTCCCTGTTCTGTACATACAGAGTCGAAAAGTTCGGGTCTGTTTGTTATCAGTAGGTCCAAGATGTTATCTCCACGAGTCGGTTCTCTGTTTAATTGCTCGAGGTAATTTTCGGATAGTGCACTCAGTATAATGTCACTCGATGCTCTGTCCCTACCACCCGTCCTAAACATCTGAGTGTCCCAGTCTATATCTGGTAAATTGAAATCTCCACCTAAGACTATAACATGCTGAGCAAATTTATGTGAAATGTATTCGAAATTTTCTCTCAGTTGTTCTGCCACTAATGCTGCTGAGTCGGGAGGTCGGTAAAAGGAGCCAATTATTAACCTAGTTCGGTTGTTGAGTGTAACCTCCACCCATAATAATTCACAGGAACTATCCACTTCTACTTCACTACAGGATAAACTACTACTAACAGCGTCGAACACTCCACCACCGGTTGCATGAAATCTATCCTTTCTAAACACCGTCTGTACCTTTGTAAAAATTTCGGCAGAATTTATCTCTGGCTTAAGCCAGCTTTCTGTACCTATAACGATTTCAGCTTCGGTGCTTTCTATCAGCGCTTGAAGTTCTGGTCCTTTACCAACGCAGCTTCGACAGTTGACAATTACAATACCGATTACTGCTTGGTCCCCGCATGTCCTGACTTTGCCCCGCACCCGTTGAGGCTGTTGCCCTTTCTGTACTTGCCCAAGGCCATCTAACCTAAAAAACCGCCCAGCCCACGCCACACAACCCCTGTTACCCGTGTAGCCGCTTGTTGCGTGTAGTGGACTCCTGACCTATCAAGCGGAACCCGAAACCCCACCACCCTATGGCGCAAGTCGAGGAATCTGCAGCCCACACGGTCGCAGAACCGTCTCAGCCTCTGATTCAGACCCTCCACTCGGCTCTGTACCAAAGGTCCGCAGTCAGTCCTGTCGACGATGCTGCAGATGGAGAGCTCTGCTTTCATCCCGCTAGCGAGACTGGCAGTCTTCACCAAATCAGATAGCCGCCGGAAGCCAGAGAGGATTTGATCCGATCCATAGCGACACACATCATTGGTGCCGACATGAGCGACCACCTGCAGATGGGTGCACCCTGTACCCTTCATGGCATCCGGAAGGACCCTTTCCACATCTGGAATGACTCCCCCCGGTATGCACACGGAGTGCACATTGGTTTTCTTCCCCTCTCTTGCTGCCATTTCCCTAAGGGGCCCCATTACGCGCCTGACGTTGGAGCTCCCAACTACCAGTAAGCCCACCCTCTGCGACTGCCCGGATCTTGCAGACTGAGGAGCAACCTCTGGAACAGGACAAGCAGCCATGTCAGGCTGAAGATCAGTATCAGCCTGAGACAGAGTCTGAAACCGGTTCGTCAGACAAACTGGAGAGGCTTTCCGTTCAGCCCTCCGGAATGTCTTTCGCCCCCTGCCACACCTCGAGACGACCTCCCACTCTACCACAGGTGAGAGATCAGCCTCAATGCGGGCAGTATCCCGGGCAACCACAGTCGTAGTCCGATCTGGGGATGCGTGGGACGAGCTGGCCGTCCCCGACAAACCCCCATCCGGACCCCCACAGTGATGCCCATTGGCAACAGCCTCAAGCTGTGTGACCGAAGCCAACACTGCCTGAAGCTGGGAGCGAAGGGATGCCAACTCAGCCTGCATCCGAACACAGCAGTTGCAGTCCCTTCCATGCTAAAAACTGTTTTGCAAAGAACGTCTGATCTAATCTACAGAGAGCGCAAACAAATCAACAAAATTTAAACGGTTATTAAAATACAAGATTGCCTAGTAAATGCAGTAATGCTGCTACTTGCGCATTGCTGACACTGCTCGGCGGCGGAAGGAGACTACGCGAATTTACACTATTCAGGTACTAAAACGCGATGCTACAACTCTCAAATACTATAATACGCCCGAAATTTATGAATTAAACAATGCAAGTACCAAAAACACGCAAAGAAATTAAGAATTAAACTATGTAACAAATGAGTGAGCTAGGAGTATACGACTTGCTGCTCAGCTGCTTATCCAACGGCGGCATTCCTGTTCTACTCTCGGCTTGCCTCGTACCGCCACTTTCACGTACTTGCTACGAACGACTGGAGTGGCTGTTTGGTTATGGATTTTCCGTATTTGCAAATCCAGTTACTTTCTGTTGGCCGTTTTCCAGCAAGGAGCTGCGAAATTTGCGGTGAGGTGGAGATTTGCACTTACAGCTGGCCTTAATACAATGATAGGAAGAAAAAGTCGCAGCAACAAAAAGTAATTAATTTAGAGAAATGAAATTTCGAGAATATAGTTGTCGAGGTTAAAAATTTAAGTGATTCATAGGTTCATAAGCCATTAAAAACGTCAAACAGTGCTACATTAATAACCTGCGTTACGGCCAGAATGTTGAATGCAAGCACGCAAACATGAATGCACTGTGTTGTACAGGTGCTGGGAGCCCATTTGTGGTATGGAGTTCCATGACTGTAGCACTTGGTCGGTCAATACAGGAACGTTTAATGCTGTTTGTGGATGAGGCTACAGTTGTCCGATTGTGTCCCATATGTGCTCGACTGGAGACAGATCTGATGGTCGAACAGGTCAAGGTTACGACAGTGGTATGTGGGCGAACATTATCGCCTGGAACGCTATTCATGTGTGACAGCACAGCAGGTCGAATCACCAGGTTGACGTAAAATTTTGCAGTCAGTGTGTGTGTGGGGTAACCATGAGAGTGATCGTGCTGTCATTCAAAACCGCAAAATCGCATCGCAGACCGTAACTTCAGGTACAGGTCCAACGTGCCTAGCACGCAGACAGGTTCGTTGCAGGCCTTCAAAATAGCCTCCTTCTAACCAGCACGCGGCCATCACTGGCACTGATGCAGACTCAGCTTTCATCAGAAAACACAACAGACACCTACCATGCCCTCAAATGAGCTTTCGCGTGACGCCACTCAAGTTAGTGGAATGCACGCTACAGGGCGTCTGGCTCAGAGATATCCTTGAAGTAACCGATTTGTAACAGTTCGTTGTGTCACTGTGGTGCCAGCTGCTGCTCAGACTGCTGCTGCAGATGCAGTGCGATGTGCCAGAGGATTACGCCGAGCACGATGGTCTTCCCTCTCGGTAGTTCCACGTGGGTGTCGGGAGCCAAGGTCTTCTCGTGGAAGTTTTTCTGCAGTATTGCATAAGGAACGTCCAGCTACGCGTAGCCCTATTACATGACCTCTTTCGAACTAAGTGTGCTGTTGATAATGACACCTTTGTTCCCTTAAAGGTATTCTTGACTAAGATCGGTTCACCATGTCCAGTCTCAAGGATAATTAACGCTCACGACCGTTAGAGTGCGTATTTAAGGCAAACGTGATTTGCATCCTCATTGTGGCGTTACTAATGCCTTTCTCATGCGACAGCTGCAAAAACTGAATAAACGTCATCTTTCAGACGTATAAACATGTCTACCAACGACCGCTTTTGTCGCACAATTCCTTCCTGATGTTGCGATTTTTTTCCGTTAGTGTATTTTGTTTAAAGAACTTTCAGATCTTTAAATATGCGTTCACTTACGTTCAAATTCAACTTCCATTGTTCAAAGAGAGAGATTGTTGTCCATACATGTGATATACTGTCGTTTTTTCACTCGTTCATCCGTATGGTAGACGTACTGTTTAAATGACATTCCTGTTAATTTAAATATGTTCAGGACTTGTGGATGTGTCTAGAAATTTTCTTTGCTAACTTTCTATATATCTTGGCCCCGTGTACCACGAGATCCATCACAGGACAAGAGCAATCTTTCGTTTGTTACAACTTATGAAATGAGTGTCAATAATCAGGATTTCATTAAAATATTTAAGAATTATTTTCCTTCCCAGTCGCTTAATGAAATCTATGTCAGCAGCTGATGGACTGGTGGTTAGCGCTGCTGACTTTCGATTTCTGGGCTCCGGATTAAATTTGCGGCCGGGTTGGGATTTTCTCCGCCCGGGAGTGGGTGTGTGTTGTCATCATCATTTCATCATTATCGACGCAGAAGATGCCGGATTGGGGTCAAATAAAAAGACTTGCACCAGGCAACAGAACACGTCAGATGCGGTCTCCCACCCAATAACGCCGTACGAACATTTCACATGTCAGGGAAATGTGTGTTAAAATTCGACTGCACACATCGTTTTGAATTCACTCTGTATTTAATCCGAGCACAAAATGTGTTGTAAGTCTGCCTACGAAACGAACATTAATCATTGTGAAGCAAAACTGCAATCAGTAGAAGACTTCTTCAGTTCTTTGTATCCGGCCGCGGTGGTCTAGCGGTTCAGGCGCTCAGTCCGGAACCGTGCGACTACAACGGTCGCAGGTTCGAATCCTGCCTCGGGCATGGATGTGTGTGATGTCCTTAGGTTAGTTAGGTTTAAGTAGTTCTAAGTTCTAGGGGACTGATGACCACAGATGTTAAGTCCCATAGTGCTCAGAGCCACTTGAATCATTTTGAAGTTCTTTGTATACTTTTACAACTCGACAGGTAAACACTACTGCTGGGATTCTGACACTACTTGATATTTACCAGATTATGTTCGACGTGATAATTATATTTCATGTTCTTCTGTGGACAGATCACTGATGTGACAAAAGTCATGGGCCACCCCCCCAATATCGTGTCAGACCTGCTTTCGCACGGCCTACTGCAGCAGCTCGGTCTGCCATAGTCGCTGGAAGTCCCCTGCTGAAATACTGAGCCATGCGTCCTCCATAATTGCGAAAGTGCTGACAGTGCAGGGTGTCGTGCACGAATTGACCTCTAGATTATGTCCCATAAACGTTCGACCGGATTCGTCTCGGACAATGTGGGTGGCCAGGCCACTAGCTCGAACTGCCCAGAATGTTCTTCAAATCAATCGCGAACAATTGTAGCCCGTTGACGTGGCGCATTTCCATCATTGTTTGGGAACGTCACGTCCACGAATGGCTGAAAATGGTTACCAAGTAGCCGAACAGCCAGAGGACCAGTTCCATTCCATGTGAACACAGCCCACACCATTATGGAGCCACCACCAGCTTACACAGCGCTTTGTTGACTATTTGGCTCCATGGGTTCGTGTGGTCTGCACCACATTCGAACTTGCCATTAGCTCTTACCAACTGAAATCGGGGCTTATCTGAAAAGGCTACGGTTTTCCAGTCGTCTAGGGTCCAACAGATTTGGCCACGAGCCTAGAAGAGGCTCTGCAGGCGTTGTCGTACTATTGGCAAGGAAACCTGCTCGGCCATCTGCTGTTATAGACCATTAACACCAAATTTCGCCACACTGTCCTAGGGGATACGCTCGTCGTACGTTCCACATTGATTTCTGCTGTTATTTCTCGCAATGTTGCTTGTCTGTTAGCAACAACAACTCTACGCAAACGCCGCTGCTCTCTGTCGTTAAGTGAAGGCCGTCAGTACCTACGTTGTCCGTGGTAAGAGGTAATGCGTGAAATCTGGCATTCTCGGCACACTCTTGACACTGTGGAGTTCGAAATATTGAATTTTCTAGTGATTTCCGAAGTGGAATGTCCGATGCACCTTGCTGCGAGTACCATTATGCGTTCAAAGTCCGTTAATTTCCTTATGCTGCAATAATGACGTCCGAAACCTTTTCACATGAATCATCGGAGTACAAATGACCGTTGCGCCAATGCACTGCCCTTTTACAACTTGTGTACGCGATACTGCCGCCATCTGTATACATGCAAAACACTATCCCATGACTTTTGTCAGCTCAGTGTAATACACGGGACCTGTAGTATATGTGAACTTAATAATTAGGTGAGTTACATTACAATTTGAGGTCCCATATAGCATAACAGAATCAAATTAGAGAAATTAAGTTACGCTATAATTGTCATGGATATTTCAAGTGGTGTAAAAATTAGATATACGTTATGTTACATACATGATGTATGAATACATGTGTCAGAAATTTTAGGAATTTCTTCTTCCTATCAAAACATTACAAAAATGTATGAACACAGGTCTGAAAATCTTTCGCTACAGAGTTATGGAGGGGATTCCCTATAGTGATTCCCAGTAGTCTATGTTACCCCAAATGTGCATTTTTACAGTAACTTCCGTCACAACACATCATAACACTGTATTCTGAGTAAATGTTGAAGGTGATCTGGGTGCAAAACCAGCACCCGTTCTTTAAGTTCAGGCGTTCGTACATGGCGTGGTCTCCAGCTATCTGCAACTCGCTCTTCATACAAGCAGTGGCTCAAAAGTGTTGGTAGAGCAGCACAGCCGTTCTTGTACAATACAATTGCTTCTCACTGTAACGGTCAACATAAAGTTGACATGCTAGGTCCGCATACCCATCTGCGAGGTCGTGCATTGCATATGCGTCATTTCGGATACTGACTACATCATTGTGATGTGTTATGGTGGAAGTTGCTCTAAAACTGAAGAAATGACAATAGGAGAAACCGAACAAAATGTCACGACCAACTGTCAACAAGAATGCGAGTAAAAATGGACGCTTGAGGTAAGTTGTACTATAGAGAATTCCTTTCATATCTACCAAACGAAAGATTTTCGGACTCATGTTCATATGAACGTTTTGTTGCCAATAATGAATCCCTTACATCAAATGAATTCGCAATTGTGAATAAGGACTACCATCAGCAGTAGAATGGAATGAAGACAATGAAAATTTGTGCCGGAACAGCACATGAACGCAGATTTCCCGCTTGTCGCCATACCATTTGGCTATCCGTGCACGACTCATGACCAGATCCAAACTTCCACATATCGTCAACCATGTGTCTACGAGCCGTACTCGTACATCCTTTATGTATATTCCTGTACAGGTCAGATGTTGTACTTAACACAGGCACTTCAGTACCATATAAATCCCTTAGGTTTATGCTTTTATGCATCCTTTATACATTTCTGCCATTTAAATTACACCAGCGTGAAGGAACCAATTATGTGATTTTACTTACTGTGTCTACTGTATAGTAGAAGGAATACGTTGAAAGAAGATGACTGTTAATGAAGTAAAGATCCATGCAGTGGACACCAAATGAAGAAAAGCTACTCCTTATGTTTCTGATCTAGATTGCCATAAAAATGCGAAGGAACTGTTAATCAGAACTCAGGGAGAAGTTTTAGTTTAATTCACAACCGATTTATTGATCTTAAACAAGGCAAGACAACAAAATTGTTAAAGAAACATCATACAAAAATATTTATCAAAAGCCTTACTAAAATGGGATCTATGGTGGACAAAGTGATCTGCTAGGGATCGACACACGACACTAACCAGAACACTAATCGCTCTATCTCACTTCATACACGTGAATCCAGGTTATGGCATCAAACTACGCCACGACCAAGCATCTATATTCTGTTGGACAAATAAGTACTTCCACGCATCACTCGTTGTGACCGTAATAATATAAGCAGTACCTCTGACGGTTCAGAAGGTGACTGGCACAGGCTCTAAGTCGCCCCCCTAGCAAAGGACACAAGTCTCACCGTTTAGGTAGAGACCTGCAGTTCTTTACTAGCGAAGCGGCAGTACAAGAGACTTGTACAAGAGACGACCTCCCTTTCTCTGTGTGCCTCCTCAGCTCGGTTCCAAAAGCACACTTCTCTTTTTAGACTTCCCCCAATTTTGCACAAGCCAATCACGAGCTGGAGCCTGGCATTCTAATCTCGGTGAATGGTCTTTCCACTGCAAACCGATTTGACCAATCAGAGACTTAAAGTTAATTGGCAGAAAACGGAAAAAAATTCAGCTTTGCAGCCTCTTTCCCACACGTTTGCCAGGTCTTTTGCTAACACAACACAGGATGGAAGCACAGCCCTCTATATACAACTTGTTATCTGCCCTGTTGCGTCCATTTCAAAGTTTGCAGGGAATGGCCATAAAATCACATTGACAAAACATGTTTTGAATCAGAGTCTGCACGTCTGGGCGCCAGTTTTCCTGTGCCACGGACATTTGCAGAACGTCTACATTTCTTTTGGTGGCTTGCTCGCTAACAAGGCCTACAATGTGCTGTCTGTTGTGACTTGGCGAGACAGCCAAGCCGCTACGAGGTAGCCGAAAGGCACGCGTTTAAGCTCACGCAGAATGGCGTGAGGTCTGGAAAATGACAAGGTTTTTATAGTAGCAAAAATAGTACGTAGCTTCTGGAATACTTAACTTTAATCCATAATTGGTGAACATCGGTCTGACGGTACATGCATCACAAGATAAATAGCAGTTGATAATGGCGCCTTGCTAGGTCGTAGCAAATGACGTAGCTGAAGGCTATGCTAACTATCGTCTCGGCAAATGAGAGCGTAATTTGTCAGTGAACCATCGCTAGCAAAGTCGGCTGTACAACTGGGCGAGTGCTGGGGAGTCTCTCTGGACTAGACCTGCCGTGTGGTGGCACTCGGTCTGCAATCACTGATAGTGGCGACACGCGGGTCCGACGTATACTAACGGACCGCGGCCGATTTAAAGGCTACCACCTAGCAAGTGTGGTGTCTGGCGGTGACAACACACTGTCGGCGACTTTTCAGCGCTAGGCCGTATACCTGGACGTCTGCCCCTGTCCGTGGCGCCAAGCTTAATGTTTTTCTTCATGAACTGTCTGGAAATGCCTGAACAATTCTCCAGAAAAAACGCGCTTTGTTGCCCCACAATGCCGTGATTTTACTGCAGTCGTTTAAGTCACCACTCGGTACATTTGAATGCAGGTAAAGCTTACCACATTTCTTTCCCTAGAGCACACAAACAAGACCATAAACTGCTGCCCACCATTTCATCACAATGTATGTAGTCAAATCGCCATAGATCGTATTCCCTACACCAAATCAGAAGTGAGTGCCCTGCAATCTCTCAACATGACTAAATTTGGTGGTGGTTCGGTGATATACAGCGGGAGAAATTGAGCAGACGCAGCTGTCGAATCTATCAGCAAACAACATCCCTAACACAGCTGAGAATAGATTTGAAATGAGCTTTGACGACAGATAGAGGTACGAAGATAGGGCAGAAGATAGAGCATAGCTACCAGCCTTATCACGCCCGAAATGTTGCAACTACAGACCAAATTACTGACACTCTACCACCTGATTGCATTGTTCTAACCTTGTTCGTCAATAATTTAAGGCAGCACACCTTACCTCGACACTTTGATCGCAGTAACCGCAGAGGACAACCAGAGACTCCCCGCCCTGTCTGTCACCACACTGTGACGTCAGCATCAGAAGGCAGACTGGCAGGTGGTTGGGGGCGGCCCGAGTGGTTCCTCTGCACGCTGTCCGCAGTCAGAGAGGTGCCAGCGGCGAAGGCACGCAAACAAAACACATCAGGGCTAACACCAGGGCTTGTAGCACCTGAACCACCATTAGTAACGACAGAAATTATGTACATAAAGTCAAGAGCTATGTACAAAACACTATTTCGTCCGTTTTTGTATTTTCATTCTCGTGCATTTCACGGCAAATTTGTCCCTTTTCAATCTGATTACACCATATAACTAAATTATGCACCTTAGAAATTTTTAATCAGTTGTTGTTGTTGTTGTGGTCTTCAGTCCTGAGACTGGTTTGATGCAGCTCTCCATGCTACTCTATCCTGTGCAAGCTTCTTCATCTCCCAGTACCTACTGCAACCTACATTCTTCTGAATCTGCTTAGTGTATTGATCTCTTGGTCTCCCTCTACGATTTTTACCCTCCACGCTGCCCTCCAACGCTAAATTTGTGATCCCTTGATGCCTCAAAACATGTCCTACCAACCGATCCCTTCTTCTGGTCAAGTTGTGCCACAAACTTCCCTTCTCCCCAATCCTATTCAATACCTCCTCATTAGTTACGTGATCTACCCACCTTATCTTCAGCATTCTTCTGTAGCACCACATTTCGAAAGCTTCTATTCTCTTCCTGTCCAAACTGGTTATCGTCCATGTTTCACTTCCATACATGGCTTAATCAGTACCTACTCTGAATAGCAAAAGAAACTGGTACATCTGCCTGATATCGTGTAGGGCCCCCGTGAAAATGCAACATGACGTGGCATGGAATCGAATAATGTCTGAAGTAGTGCTGGAGGGAAATGACACCATGAATCCTGCAGGGCTCTCCATAAATCCGCAAGAGTAAGGAGTGGAGATCTCTTCTGAACAGCACGTTGCAAGGCATCCTAGATTTGCTCAGTAATGTTCCTGTCTGGGGAGCCTGGTGGGCAATTGAAGTGTTTTAACTCCGAAGAGTGTTCCTGGAGCCACTCTGTAGAAATTCTGGACGGGTGGGGCGTCGCATTGTCCTGCTGCAATTGCCCTAGTCCATCGAAATGCACAATGGACATGAATGGATGCAGGTGATCAGAGAGGATGATTACGTGCGTGTCACCTGTCTAGACGTATCTGGGCTCCCATATCATTCCAGCTGCACATGCCCAACACAATTACAGAGCCTCCACTTGCTTGAAAGTCCCCTGCTGACATGCAGGGTCCTTGGATTCATGAGGTTGTCTCCATACCCGTACACGTCCATCTGAAACGAGATTCATCTGACCACGCGACATGTTTCCAGTCATCAACACTCCACTGTCGGTGTTGACGGGCCCAGGCGAATGGGCCTTCAGCTCCGAAAGCCCGTACCGATGATATTTCGTTGAATAGTTCGCACGCTGAGACTTTTTACTGACCCAGCGCTAAAATCTGAACGATTGTCTTCAGTCGTCGTGGACCCGTTCTTACAGGATCTTTTTTCGGCCACAGCGATGTCGGAGATTTGATGTATTACCGGATTCCTGATATTCATGGTACATTCGTGAAATTGTCGTACGGGGCAATCATCGCTACCTCGGAGATGCTGTGTCCCATCGCTCGTGCGTCGACTGTAACACCACGTTCAAACTCTCTTGCCATTGTAGCAGCAGTAACCGATCTACCAACTACGTCAGACATTTGTTGTCTTATACGGGCTTTGCCGACCGCAGCCATGTATTCTGGCTATTTACGTATCTCTGTATTTGGTTCAAATGCCTCTGAGCACTATGGGACTTAACTTCTGAGGTCGTCAGTCCCCTAGAACTTAGAACTCTTTAAACCTAACAAACCTAAGGACATCACACACATCCATGCCCGAGGCAGGATCCGAACCTGCAACCGTAGCGGTCGCGCGGTTCCAGATTGTAGGACCTAGAACCGCTCGGCCACCACGGCCGGCTCTCTGTATTTGAATATGCGTGCCTATAGCCGCTTCTTTGGCGCTTCAGTGTATATGGATGACATGATCAGAGAATGGAAAAGAGGCAGAACACCAGGTAAAAATATTGGGAGAAATAAACATATTAATACGATGTTATTCACAGATGATCAAGTGATGATAGAAGAAAGAGAATATAAATTACAAATGGTATTACATAAACTAACTACAATCTGACCATATAAATAAAATTAAAATCAGGGTCTGTTTAGGTATTGACCCAGTATTAATCAAAACTGTCCTCAATGTTAAACCGATAGGACAGGTAGCCCATTCCAGTTATTTCGTATGATCAACATATGAATACACAGAAAAAAAAATTACCAGAGACAAAATAAGGACAACATCCAAGATAGCCAAGAAAAGAAAAACAACTTAAATTTCATAAAACCGTGGCAGTTCCCACTTTATTACGTGGTGGGGAGGGTGACGGGGGTGGGAGGGAAGCTCGACGCTCAGAAATCAAGGTTTACGGAGATTAGAAGTATCAGAAATAATTAGAAATCAAGTAATAAAGGAAGAATGAAGCATACCACTAGTAACCCAAAATACCACTCAATAAAAATGGAGAGACAGCGGTCAGAAAGGAGATGTGTAATACAACATTTTGTTTTCGATCAACGTCATCGTCACTCTCCTTACAGGAAGAAAACGATGGCACAACGAAATAGAAATATGCACGACATGATGTGGAACGGAGTGTGCAAAGATTGTGTTTTCCGGTGCCAGCCAAACCACATCTCAGAAATTGTGACACATCTAGAAAGAAGTGCAAAGATATATGTTAACAGTGATTCTAAAAATCAGTACCCACGCAGGAGATTAAGATGTGCTGCCCGATACCCACCCGAAGATCAGCTATGAACTCCTTACAGATTTTGAGAAAAACACTACGCCATATAGCCCTAACAACATCTGACCGCAAAAGAAAGTTTTTGCATATTTTACAAAATAATGTCCTAGCTGACTGGACTTGGTACAAAGAGGCACCATATTTAAGAAAATTCGAAACTAAACTAGATTCTGGTAATCATTAAGGAAACACAATTTTACACAGAGCTTCTTCAGTGGGGAACCTAGAGTAATATATTATTTTTGTTTTACGGTTTGGTATTTAGGTTTAATACACTCAACGCAAATATTTCATGGTAAAATGAAATTATACTGAAAACATCGTATTAATTACTTGAAGCTTATGCAGTTTATCTGCCCGAGGGCCGGGTGTTTGTGTTGACACCATCATTCGTGACAGTGGCTAGACTGGACTGCGTAAAAATTGGGACATTGTACGGGCGCTGATGACCGCGCAGTTGAGCACCCCACAAACCAAACATCATCATCATCATTTAATACTGCTGGACACTTCTAATGGTTAATTCTGTATTACATGGTGTGTCCGGATCGTCTTGATTAGATAGTGTAAGCACTTCGTCATTAAATGCCACATTTTATTAAAGAAAGCGTTTAAGCAACATCAGTCATGGCCCTGAAAGGAACACTGCATGATTCATCTAAAAAAAAAAAACAACAACAACAACCCGCAGTACATACAGATCGGTTCGAGATGCCCATATCTCGCTCGAAGGACTCTCAGACACGGTCTCGAATGAGATGATCAGCGCCGTGGATAGTTTGTAAGTGGGCTGCTTCTGTGTTGGCAGCGCTGTGTAGCGCTTTGCATTCTATCTCTGACTGCGCTTTCTTTGTAAGAGACTCTGTGGCTGGTGGGACTCGTTGTTGGAAGTTAATCGCCAGTAGTGTTGGGCAGTTGGAAGTTAGTCGCCAGCAGTGATGGAAGTACTGGGCAGTTGGAGGTGAACAGCCAGCAGTGATGGATGTTAAATGTGAGAAATTGGCATTGATGGAGAGTAGAGGTCTGAGGTGTTAGCGTAGGCTAACGATCTGGAAGTATCCGACTTGGAGACTGAAAATTATCCATGATTATATATCTTTGTACTGGATGTCAATGACGATTTATATTCGTGTTTGAAGTGGGTGTCACATTATTAAGGTAAAAAATACATTATTTGGTTTGCAACAAAATCTTTCTTTTGCTAACCACGTGCCCATTAGTAGTTAGTGGCTTTAGTAGTTAGAATCTTTTATTTAGCTGGCAGTATTGACGCTCGCTGTTTTGCAGTAGTTCCCGTAATGAAGATTTTCGTAAGTGCTTAATGAAATGTATAGGTTATTGTTAAGATTGCTTCTTATTCAGGTCCATTCTTTTGTATTAATTATTTGAATTCTGGTTGTAATTTTTTGAGCAGTCAGACCGTGTTGCGCCAGAATATTGTGGGTCAGTGTTGACATGATAAGAAAAAGTAAAGAGAAAGTGGGCTTAGTACGTTCAGTTTAACTCAGCTGTTTCAGAATCAAATAACGAAGGAGTTTAGTCTTCTTAGTCGTTCAGCAGTTTGAGCGCAGATTCACACATTTAAATTAACAAGTTTTAAGTTGTGTCCAGTTGGTTATGGTATTTGTAGACTTGCGAAAAGCACTCCGCCTCCAGGCCACAAGTGGCCCGTCGGGACCATCCGACCGCCGTGTCATCCTCAGTTGAGGATGTAGATAGGAGGGGTGTGTGGTCAGCACACCGCTCTCCCAGTCGTTATGATGGTTTTATTTGACCGGAGCCGCTACTATTCGGTCGAGTAGCTCCTCAATTGGCATCACGATGCTGAGTGCACCACAAAAAATAGCAACAGCGCATGGCGGCTGGATGGTCACCCATCCAAGTGCCGGCCACTCCCGACAGCGCTTAAGTTCGGTGATCTTACAGGAACCGGTGTATTCACTGCGACAAGGCCGTTGCAGACTTGCGAAAAGCATTTCATGCATTACCACACCGACTACTTCGGAAGAGCAAATGTTTTTGTGTGATATCTACCCGCTTTTGCCGCTGGATGGAAAATTTCGTGACTGCCAGGGCGCAGTACGCTATATTGGACGGAGAGTTATCTCCAGACGTTAAAATAATATCTGGCGTGCCCCAAGGAAGAGTCGTAGGACATTTTCTGTCCATATTGTACATTAATGACTTATCGGGTAATATTAGTTTCTATATCTGACTCTTTAGGGTTCAGTGCCTCAATCTGTAAAAACAGAACCACTGTAGAGTCGCTTCGTTGTCCGTCTGTCTGTCTGTGTCCGTCCGTGTCTGTCTGTCCGACTATTAAAAACCCTTTTTCTCAAGAACGAGTTGCCTTATCAAGTACAAATTTACGTCACTTGTAAAGGTCCATAGTCTTTTGGCGGTGTAAAAATTTTACGCTCATAAGTCAGTTCATTCAAACCACCTTTTATGTCACATGTTTTGATGCTCGAAAACACTCATCAAAACCTACAAGGTACTTCCTGTTGATCTACAGTCATGAGATTTGACAAGAAGCAAGATTTCAAATTACAAGTACAGGAAAAAAAATCGAAAATTCTTCACCGGCCGGCCGTGGTGGTCTCGCGGTTCTAGGCGCGCAGTCCGGAACCGTGCGACTGCTACGGTCGCAGGTTCGAATCCTGCCTCGGGCATGGATGTGTGTGATGTCCTTAGGTTAGTTAGGTTTAAGTAGTTCTAAGTTCTAGGGGACTGATGACCACTGATGTTAAGTCCCATAGTGCTCAGAGCCATTTGAACCATTCTTCATCGGTAATTGCATAATAGAAAAAAATATTTTTGTCATTTTCTGTGTGTCTGTCCGTTTGCCTGTTCGTCTGTTCAGGACGTTAAAACTGCATGGCTGGCTGCGGGGCATGAAGGGATTTAGTATGCGCATGCATAGTTTGGTTCAGCGACAAAGCCCACTTTCATTTGGATGGATTCGTCAATAAGTAAAACTGGCGCATTTGGCGGATTGAGAATCCGTATAACGCGATAGAAAAGTCTCATCACCCTGAGTAGGTGACTGTGTGGTGTGCAGCGTCTAATCACGGAATAATCAGTTGGATATTCCTTGGTGGCACGGTGACTACCGAATGGTACGCGAAGGTTTTGGAAGATGGTTTCATTCCGATAAGCTAAGCGCCCCTGCTTTCGACAAGACGTGGTTCATGCAAGACGGAGCTCGACGCCATCGAAGAGTGTTTGATGTCCTGGAAGAGCACTTTGGGTACGGCTTCCTGGCTCTGACGTACCCACAGGACACAGGCATGGGACTCGATTGGCCGCCATGTTCTTTGGATCTGAACACATGCGACTCATTTTTGTGGGGCTATATTAAAGACAGGGTGTACAGCAACAACCATGAAATCGTTGCTTAGCTGAAAACAGCCATGCAGGAGGTCATCGACAGCGTCGATGTTCCGACACTTCAACGGGTCATGCAGAGCTTCGCTTTTGTCTGCGCCTCACCGTCGCCAATGAAGGCAGGGATATCGAACATGTTATAATCTAAATCCGAATATACGTAGTGACGTTTACATGTTCAATAAAGTGTGCGAACGACGTAGTTTGTAACTAATTTACGGTTTTTTCTTAGAGTTCAATAATTGTCCCCAAGTATTACGAATATGTTTTTGTAGTATATGTATCGAGCCCTAGCAGATCATTGATATAAAAATCGCCGGCCGGTGTGGCCGTGCGGTTCTAGGCGCTTCAATCTGGAACCGCGTGACCGCTAAGGTCGCAAGTTCGAATCCTGCTTCGGGCATGGATGTGTGTGAGGTCCTTAGGTTAGTTACGTTTAATTAGTTCTAAGTTCTAGGCGACTGATGACCTCAGAAGTTATGTCGCATTGTGCTCAGAGCCATTTCATATAAATATCAGCCCAGTCACGTCTCAGACCGACGCCTGCAAACAATCAATTTTCCAATGCTCGACTCATGAATAGTATACAAAGAATATTAATGTGTCCGCATGCGGAACTGAGTAGTAAAGGCAGTTGACTGCGACACAGAGAACGCGGGTTCGAATCCCGGTAATGTCAGAGATTCTTCCTTGGTGGGGGGACTGGAACGGGGTACACACATCCTCGTAATGACAGCTGGGGAGCTACTTGAATGACAAGTACCGGTACCTAGGTAAAAAAGTAAATTCGCGTGGCTTGGTTAGCTGGGAGACTTCGAAGGGTAGGTTCAGCCGCCTAACTGAAATGGATTTCCTGACTGTTGTGTACTACTTCGTACACGATGGTAAGCAGAAGTGTGCTACAGAGTGGGGCAGCGGTTGTCGTCATAAGGAAGCTGGACAGGAGCATAAACGATTGGCGATCACGTAAATACAGTAGCCGCGCGGTATTAGCCGAGCGGTCTGAGGCGCTGCAGTCATGGACTGTGCGGCTGGTCCCGGCGGAGGTTCGAGTCCTCCCTTGGGCATGGGTGTGTGTGTTCGTCCTTAGGATAATTTAGATTAAGTAGTGTGTAAACGTATGTACTGATGACCTTAGCAGTTAAGTCCCATAAGATTTCACACACATTTGAACATAAATACAGTAAACAGAAGTTTTAGTTAACTTGCAGCTCTCTCCAAGCATTGGGAAGAAACTTAAGAAAAGAAAAAAACAGTAGTAAAGTCCAGCTATTAGAAGAAGTAAAATGGCGTCGTGCAGTGTGAGGCTTCCACTACTAATGCACGTGTGAACCGTAACGCACTCTCTGCCCTACGTTCCTATTCGTAAAGAATCCTACACCTGTTATACCAGTTTCTGCTGCTGTTAATATTACCCTACACTCATGTGGCCAGAAATCCTTGTATTCTTTCCATTTCACTTAAATGACCTCCACTGTATCCGGATTGAGTCTTAGCATTTCCACTTTCAGATTTTCTAGCTTCTCTAACATGCTGAAACTTCTGACGTTCCTCGACCCGATTTGTAGAACGTTATCCTTTCGTTGGTTTTTCAGTCTTTTTCTCATGGACACCTGCCTTTGGCAGCTCCTCCCAGAGATCCAAATGGGGGACTAGTCTGGAATCTGTTGCCAATGGAGAGATCATCACGACGCCAAAGGCGGCCGCTGGTGGCCGTGCGGTTCTAGGCGCTACAGTCTGGAACCGCGCGACCGCTACGGTTGCAGGTTCGAATCCTGCCTCGGGCATGGATGTGTGTGATGTCCTTAGCTTGGTTAGGTTTAAGTAGTTCTAAGTTCTAGGGGAGTGATGACCTCAGAAGTTGTGTCCCATAGTGCTCAGAGCCATTTGAACCAAGCCATCACGACGCTTTTTCAATTACAGGCCACATGACCTGTGGATACACATAATGTGTCTTTCAAGCTTATGCATCTTCACGCACTTGATCATTGCCGATTCTTCCACCCTTAGGGGCAGTTACCCACCCCAAGGACGAGAGAGTGTCCTGAACCTCTGTCTGCACCTCCACCCTCTTGATAAGGTTGTCGAACTTCTGACATTCCGCCCACGACTCGTAGGACGTTATCTTTTCGTTGGTTATTCAATCTTTTTCTTTTGGTCACCTCCCGATTGGCAGTCCCCTCCCAGAGATCCATCCGAATGGGAGTTGGCGAGGGAGATTTCTTATGCCGGAAGTCTTCGGACCCCAATGCTGATGATTTTTATAAAAATTTGAGCGGTTACGGTTTCCAATCCTGGACCGTGGAGGTTTTGGTTACTAAGCAAAGACGGTGCCCTTTGAGTATACGTAGTACAAAGTGCTGTTCCTAGACTTCTGCATTTAACTTGTACCTAATCGCAATAAGGAGATCACACTCTAACAATACCACCACTTGCAAAGTAGGTTAGAAATCAGATTAATAATGTTGCTCACGCAGCATATGTTCGCTTTATCGGGCAACAACAAAGTTGTTGACTTTGGATGGTATCGTCAGAATGGAAATAATGAAGTCACTGTAAAAAAGTCATTACTTTTGACACTTGTCTTGAATGGATTCCCACGTAGATTTCGTCGAAGTTGTTATGGCTCATCTTGTTGATTCTAAGGTGATCCACTTTGACTGTAGAAGGTCCAGATCTGTATTTTAGCAATATTTGAAGACCTAACAAATGCGTTTTTCAGGAAATTCTTAATGATGAAACAATCCCAGATCAGAACAATGGTATGGTAAAAATAATTTTTGACTTGTTGCTCACGATCCACATTTTTATTAAACTTCTTGTAAATTCACATATACTTCTTCTTAATTGTCACATCATCAAGAAAACAGTTATGTATCAATCTTCATATATTTAATTTCCACTTTAACCAAACACAAGACTTGACCACCGAGCAGGGTGACGCAGTGGTTAGCACACTGGACTCGCATTCGGGAGAACGACGGTTCAATCCCGCGTCCGGACATCCTGATTTAGGTTTTCCGTGATTTCCCTAAATCGCTCCAGGCAAATGCCGGGATGGTTCCTTTGAAAGAGCACGGCCGACTTTCTTGCCCGTCCTTCCCTAAACCGATGAGACCGATGACCTCGCAGTTTGGTTTCCTCGCCCAATACAACCCAACAAGACTTCACTGTTCCTTTACAAAGCGAAATAACTACTTAACTTCTGCAAAGTGAAACAAAGACTGCTCTGTGCGCAGTGGCCCCAAAACGGATACAAGTAAGTCAAAGATTATGACAGTCTCACAGAAATGAATACACACAAGAACCATATCACTGTAATATATCGATACATCGGAGTACCTATACGTTAATAAAACCAAATGTGAATATCGTCACAAAAAATGTCTGTTATTTCGCAGAAGAGTAGTACGATATTACTGGTATCGAGAACTGGGGTTGGAGTGCCGTAATGGTCACGTAAATAAAGAACCATTACAACACCTTAACCACGAAAATCACCCACATTCCGTAAATGTCACCTCCGCCGTACTTCGCTGCTAGCACTACACGTGACGGCAGGTAACGTTCTCCAGGCACCCGCACAGCGGGTAACTTGTTTCATCACACCAAATCACTCGTTTTCCGTCATCGATTGTCCAATGGCGTCGCTGTTTACGCCACATCGTGCATCACTAAGCATTGGCTACAGAAATGTGTTGCTGCTCGACCATTGTACACCAGTATTTTAACAACCTACGCACACTCAATGTGTTTGCAGAAGTACTAGTAGCATTTTGAAATTCGCTCGTGATCCTTCCTCTGATTTCATGAGATTTTTCTACAAAAGCACTCCGCAATGCATAACAGTTCCTCTCCATCAGCACATGTGGTCTGGCTAGTCTTGGTTTATTTGTGGTTGTTTCTTCACGTTCCCGCTTCACAGTCACATCATCAACAGTCGAGATGGGTTGCTTTACAAGGGTTGAAATGTCCCTGATGGATCTGCAACTCAAGTGACATCGAATGACTAGGCCCATTCGAAGTCTGTAAACTTCCCTGAACGACCCATTCTGCTGTTATTTATTCTCTACTGATAACACAAGAGCCGGCCGGAGTGGCCGAGCGGTTCTAGGCACTAGAGTCTGGAACCGCGTGACCGCTACGGTCATAGGTTCGAATCCTGCCTCGGGCATGGGTGTGTGTGATGTCCTTCGGTTGGTTAGGTTTAAGTAGTTCTAAGTTCTAGGGGACTCATGACCTCAGATGTGAAGTCCCATAGTGCTCAGAGCCATTTGAACCATTTTTGATAAAACAAGACTCCCCATCTCCTTAATTCTGGCGGGTCCGCCGTACGTGACAACTAGTGCTCAAATTACATAGAGCTGTCGGGATACTTTTGATTAGATAGTTTACCATCACTAATAGAACCATGCCGAGTAAAGCAATGTGGTGTTCATGCCAACCTTATGTTGAATACAACTTCACTCTTTACAGTATTGCATTGAGAGCGATCACAGATGCTCTTTTAATTAATCATTTGCTTAATGTTAGCCTGGCAGCATTATTTCACACTTTTTCACTAATTTACTAGTATTTTTACACGAATGAGCTGCATAGTAATAAATTCATCAGCGACTCTAATATTTGTAGATATCTGACTATTTTGGATAATACTTGTCTAATCTGCAATTTTAGTAGCGAAGATTCGTATAACAAATCAAATTTTTTTGGCTTCACTTACTCTTGTGATAATACTGTGCGTGTGGACATGAAACGCTGCAAGGCTTTTTTTTTACATGTGCAGCATTTATGGAGTAATATTTGCTATTGAAAGCAACCACGTCAGCCGGACGGAGTGGCCGAGCGGTTCTAGGCGCTTCAGTCTGGAACGGCGCGACCGCTACGGTCGCAGGTTCGAATCCTGCCTCGGGCATGGGTGTGTGTGATGTCCTTAGGTGGGTTAGGTTTAAGTAGTTCTAAGTTGTATGGGACTGATGACCTCAGAAGTTAAGTCGCATAGTGCTCAGAGCCACTTGAACCATTTGAACCATTAGTACCCACGTCAAGTAGCAGAGATTGATGGCTGAACACAACGAGCGTCTAGCCAGACAGTCCTGTCGCTCGTCGGCCTTCCACCACCAATAATGCTTGCTCGAATCTGAGTGAGTATTTCGCATTGCCCACTATTCGTAAACACTGTAAGAACAATTATGAGTGCTGCAGTGTTCCTAAGCGAATGATAAAACCCTTGAAGAGAAATGTCATCATAGCAACAGTCTTAGAACGAAGCAAATACTACATGTAATACAGAAATATAGTTGTGCCTGGAGCAAACACAGTTCACATACATGTTTTGGAGAAGTTTCTGCAATGGCTTTTATTTATTATCTGCTGAATAGTATAAAAAGAATTTATGCATTGCGATATTTATCAATTTTTTGAGATTATAGTATTTACATCACTGTAAGTACTGACAGAAATATTAACGTGAAGAATAAATATATACCTTATTATTACATACTGGTGTTCACAAGTCTGTTTGTTATTTGAAGCACAGCTACAATTATGTCAAATGTTTATGAACTGCGTATATCACTGTTTTATTACGTAATTCCTCACAAGTTTTAAAGGCCTACTGCCATATTATTTTTTTAATATAGTAGTATTTTATGTTGTTTTGCAAACAAAGATACGCTAGTTTACTCTTAGACTGGCATTTTCTATTACGTTACAATACTGTTTTTCGAAAAATGTGCGAAATGTGTGCTGACTGTGATTGTGCTTTATGAAACGTTGATAGGGTGGGGGACCAGACTACGTATATAAATGTGTATACTTACTCTTTATACATTTCGGTTTTTCGTGCTTCTACAGAGTGTTTGAGTGGAACATCCTAACACATACTGTTTCACTGATTGCGTGTTCGCTTGCTCAGCCATCTTATCCTGTGTGTTCTGGGAGGGAATTTTTAGCTTTCCAGTGACTTTTTTTCAAAAAGTAGTATTTTAACCGAAAGAAAAGTTAGCCAAAGATCAAAACAGAGATTATTTGTTTACAAAAAGACATAATATAAAGACATTAATGATATAGAGATAAGAAAAAAGCAATAATATCATAGAAGCCATAGTTGGCGAGAAATTACGTATCAAAACAGTGATAAACTCTTAGTAATTGTAAATGACATGCCGGAAGGCAGTAATTGTAGCTGTGATGCAAATATCGAACAAACTTGTGAACACGAATTTGTAATAATAAGGTACATATTTATTCTTCATGTCACTATATCTATCAATACTTGTTGTAAGGCAAATACTATAATCTCAATAAACTGATGAATATCATATTACAATAAAGTCATTGTATACTACTCAGCAGATAATAAATAAAACCCTCTGAAAAAAATTTCTCCGAAATATGTATGAAGAGTAAAACAGGAAAAATTGTGTTTGCTTAAGGTAGAACCACGTATCCTTATTACATATTAAGAAGCAAACGAGACCACGGACGGAGATTTGACCGCAAAATGGTTTTTATTTATGTTTATGATGCAAATAAATATCATTCCTGAAACAAACAATTCAGCTGTTAAATGAATGTGTGAGTCACCGGTAAACTGTCAGAAGACAAGCAGTATCTATGTCGCTCAAAGTGACCCCTTAATTACTCTTATCACCACATATATGTAAGTTGGTAATCAGTCTTGCAGGTAACTCTTCGTGCAACCTTATGGAAGGCTATGTAACATAATATATTGAAATATAGCGTGATCGACAAAGAATCGAATTGATATTGTGTGAAATTTTAACTATACATTCTTTATTTAGAATTTAAGTATCTGCTTTAAAAGAAAAATAGGTGAAACCAATAGATAACAAGAACATTTTGACCACTGCCCACCGAAAGACTGTTTGCCTTCTTGTGGCGCTGTGGGCGCGAGACGCGGTAAGGAAAGGGTTAGGGGGACTGGAAAGTAATCCCGTTTTTTACCTTAAATTCTAGCAGATAAACTGTCAACAACTTGTTATTTTAATCAGTGGATTAATCACCCTCGACAGCGAAAACCTTTTGCCATCTAGTGTGTAAATTTCTCATGCCGGATCGAAATAAATAAATACACTACGGGCCATTAAAATTGCTACACCAAGAAGAAATGCAGATGATAAGCGGGTATTCATTGGACAAATATATTATACTACAACTGACATGTGGTTACATTTTCACGCAATTTGGCTGCATAGATCCTGACAAATCAGTACCCAGAACAACCACCTCTGGCCATAATAACGGCCTTGATACGCCTGGGTATTGAGTCAAACAGAGCTTGGATGGCGTGTACAGGCACAGCTGTCCTTGCAGCTTCGACACGATACCACAGTTCATCACGAGTAGTGACTGGCGGATTGTGACGAGCCAGTTGCTCGGCCACCATTGACCAGACGTTTTCAATTGGTGAGAGATCTGGAGAATGTGCTGGCCAGGGCAGCAGTCGAACATTTTCTGTATCCAGAAAGGCCCGTACAGGACCTGCAACATGCGGTCGTGCATTATTATGCTGAAATGTAGGGTTTCGCAGAGATCGAATGAAGGGTAGAGCCACGGGTCGTAATACATCTGAAATGTAACGTCCACTGTTCAAAGTGCCGTCGATGCGAACAGGAGGTGACCGAGACGTGTAACCAATGGCACCCCATACCATCACGCCGCGTGATACGCCAGTATGGCGATGACGAATACACGCTTCCAATGTGCGTTCACTGCGATGTCGCCAAACACGGATGCGACCATCATGATGCTGTAAACAGAACCTGGATTCATCCGAAAAAAATAACATTTTGCCATTCGTGCATCCAGGTTCGTCGTTGAGTACACCATCGCAGGCGCTCCTGTCTGTGATGCAGCGTCAAGAGTAACCGCAGCCATGGTCTCCGAGCTGGTAGCCCATGCTGCTGCAAACGTCGTCGAACTGTTCGTGCAGATGGTTGTTGTCTTGCTAACGTCCCCATCTGTTGACTCAGGGATCGAAACGTGGCTGCACGATCCGTTACAGCCATGCGGATAAGATGACTGTCATCTCGACTGCTAGTAATACGAGGCCGTTGGGATCCAGGACGGCGTTCCGTATTACCCTACTGAACCCACCGATTCCATATTCTGCTAACAGTCATTGGATCTCGACCAACGCGAGCAGCAATGTCGCGATACGATAAACCGTAATCGCGATACGCTACAATCCGACCTTTATCAAAGTCGGAAACGCGATGGTGCGCATTTCTCCTTCTTACACGAGGCATCACAACATCGTTTCACCAGGCAACGCCGGTCAACTGCTGTTTGTGTATTAGAAATCGGTTGGAAACTTTCCTCATGTCACCACGTTGTAGGTGTCGCCACCGGCGCCAACCTTGTGTGAATGCTCTGAAAAGCTAATCATTTGCATATCACAGCATCTTCTTCCTATCGGTTAAATTTCGCGTCTGTAACACGTCATCTTCGTGGTGTAGCAATTTTAATGGCCAGTAGTGTAAATAAGTTTTTGAACAAAATATTTGGAGATGGTATTTTCGACGTGTACATTTTGATATTTACTGCCACACGGAAAATATTGTAACGATCGGAATAAAAGAAAATTCGAGGCGGAGGAGGATGTGATTAGTGTTTAACGTCCCGTCGACAACGAGGTCATTAGAGACGGAGCGCAAGCTCGGGTGAGGAAAGGTTGGGGAAGGAAATCGGCCGTGCCCTTTCAGAGGAACCATCCCGGCATTTGCCTGAAGCGATTTAGGGAAATCACGGAAAACCTAAATCAGGATGACTGGAGACGGGATTGAACCGTCGTCCTCCCGAATAAGAAAATTCGAGGGGGCAATGTTGGCGAGTGTGGAAGGTGAGACATTAACTCCAACCCCAATTAATTAATTTCTTCCAGGTCCATCTTGCGCAGTGTCGTCTTGCTTTATCGTGTTATAGAATAACGCCTTTTCTGTTGACGGTCACTAGGCGCTTCTCAATAAAATGTTGATTTTTCGATTCAGTTGGTCGTAGTGAAGGTTGTCATTAACAGTTTGGTTTTAGTTTACAGATTGTCCGTGTTTCAGTACTTCAAGATGAACGAACCCGTGAATACTCCACCAAACACACAAAAGCGTCTTTTTAGGGTGTAACCCTGGCTTAGCCGTACTTCGTGGCTATTCATTCGGAGAGATCCACCGACCTCCTCATTTTCGATTATCTCAGAGGAACCATGTGCCATCTCCAGTGCTCAAGGGATCAAAATACGCCACCATATTGTGCCGCTGAAGCAATAAGATGCGTGTGGTGGACCTGCTAGCTCCGCTTTCTTAACCAGTCTGCTGCACATGTTCTTGGATGGTCAACCAAGGATGTTCAGAGCGCTAGACAGTTCCTTGATCGTCTGACAAGGATTTGATTCCACGTCCGCGCTTAACATGCCATCGTCTGAAGTTGGTCTTCGATACGAATCGGAAAGATCAATATTACAGAATTTGAACTTACAAGGCCACCTTTGTCGTTTACAAATGTCTAAGACACTTTGATAAACATCGCAAAGACACACATCAAAAAAGGTCTGCATCACCTCGGTTTTGAGAGTTCCGGAACCTATACAGAAAATTGGAACAGAGACCAACATAAACATCATTTCCACCCTTTTTATTGCTCATGGAAACCACACATTGCATGCTGTACCGCAATACAGTGAGACCTTCACAGGTTTTGGTCCAGATTGCTGTACACACCGGTACCTCTAATATCCAGTTGCACGTCCTCTTGTGTACTATGCACAAGTTCATCAACGCACTGTTGGTCCAGATTGTCTCACGCCTCAATGGCGATTCGGCGTAGATTCCTCAGATTGGTTGGTGGGTTCAAAAATGGTTCAAATGGCTCTGAGCACTATGGAACTTAACATCTGAGGTCATCAGTGCCCTAGAACTTAGAACTACTTAAATCTAAGGACATCACACACATCCATACCAGAGGCAGGATTCGAACCTGCGACCGTAGCGGTGGCGCGGTTCCCGACTGAAGCGCCTAGAACCGCTGAGCCACAGCGGCCGGCTGTTGGTGGGTCACGTCGTCCATCAACAGTCCTTTTCAATCTATTCGAGGCATGTTCGATAGGGTTCATGTCTGGAGAACATGCTGGGCATTCTAGTCGAGCGATGTCGTTATCCTGAAGGAAGTCATTCACAAGATTGGCCGGCCGCGGTGGCCGTGTGGTTCTAGGCGCTTCAGTCCGGAACCGCGGGACTGCTACTGTCGCAGGTTCGACTCCTGCCTCGGGCATGGATGTGTGTGACGTCCTTAGGTTAGTTAGGTTTAAGTAGTTCTTAGTTGACTGATGATCTAAGATGTTAAGCCCCATAGTGCTCAGAGCCATTTGAACCACAAGATGTGCACGATGGGGGCTCAGATTGTCGTCCATGAAGACGAATGCCTCGGGAATATGTTGCCTATATGGTTGGAGGATAGCATTCACGTATCGTACAGCCGTTACAACGCCTTCCATGACCACCAGCGATGTTCGTCGGCCCCACATAATGCCACCCCAAAACAGCAGAGAACCTCCACCTTGCTGTACTCGCTGGACAGTGTGTCTAAGGCGTTCAGTCTGACCGGGTTGTCTCCAAACACGTCTGCGACGATTGTCTGGCTGAAGACATATGCAACACTCATCGGTGAAGAGAACGTGATGCCAGTCCAGAGCGGTCCATGTAGCATGTTGTTGGGCCCCGCACAGCGTCGTGGTTGCAAAGCTGGACCTCGCCATGGAGGTCGGGAGTGAAGTTGCGCATCATAGAGCCTATTGTGCACAGTTTGAGTCATAACACGACGTCCTGTGGCTGCACGAAAAGCATTATTCAACATGGTGACCTTGCTGTCAGGTTTACCCCGAGCCGTAATTCGTAGGTAGCGGTCATCCACTGAAGTAGTAGCCCTTGGACGGCCGGAGCGAGGCATGTTATCGACAGTTCCTGTCTCTCTGTATTTCCTCCATGTTCGAACAATATCGTTTTGGATCATTCCGAGACGCCTGGACACTTCCCTTGTTGAGAGCCTTTCCAGGCACAAAGTAACAATGTGGACGCGATCGAACAGCGGTGTTGACAGTCTAGGCATGGTTGAACTACAGACAACACGAGCCGTGTACCTCATTCCTTGTGGCATGACTGGAACTGATCGGCTGTCGGACCCTCTCCGTCTAATAGGCGCTGATCATGTATGGTTGTCTACGTTTTTTGGGCGGGTTTAGTGACTTGTCTGAACAGTCAAACGGACTCTGTGATACAATATCCACAGTAAAAGTCTATCTTCAGGACTTCTACCGAGCGAGGTGGCGCAGTGGTTAGCACACTGGACTCGCATTCGGGAGGACGACGGTTCAATCCCGTCTCCAGCCATCCTGATTTAGGTTTTCCGTGATTTCCCTAAATCGTTTCAGGCAAATGCCGGTATGGTTCCTTTGAAAGGGCACGGCCGATTTCCTTCCCAATCCTTCCCTAACCCGAGCTTGCGCTCCGTCTCGAATGACCTCGTTGTCGACTGGACGTTAAACACTACCCACCACCATCAGGACTTCTGGGAACCGTCGTGATGCAAAACCTTTTTTATGTGTGAAGTATAAGCGGCTGCCTGTGTCGTATTTGACTGCATATTACGGTACAATGCTGGTGTGGGCATATGTGTTGCGGAGCACACCAGCTAGTGCACGTTGTTGACCATGGGGCTCCGCAGAAGACAACCCCTACAGAATTTGCGAACTTGTCCACTGAATCTGTTGGAAGACATCCAGTACTTTTAGAGGTGCATTTCTAAGACCACAACAAGATCAGTATATGTCATACGATAGCAGTGTTGAAGAAGGGCGACCTAATTCTCTCGAAACACTGCTGAAAACGTTGAAAGAACAAACTGCGCAACAGTTCTACTGACTCCATCTCAGTGCAGGATAATCGATGAGAGGGCGCGTACTGAGACGTAAAGACAGCCATTTTACCGACCTAGGTGGCGTAGTAGTTAGCACACTGGACTCGCAATCGGGAGAACAACGGTTCGAACCCACGTCCGGCCATCCTTATTTAGGTTTTCCGTGATTTCCCTAAATCGTTTCAGGGAAATGCCAGGATTTGTTCTTTCGAAAGGGCACGGCCGACTTCCCTCCCCATCCTTCCCTAATCCGATGGGACCGATAGCCTCGCTGTTTGGTCCCCTCCTCCAAAACAGTCAACCAATCAATAGGCATTTTTCTCCACTTGTCATCAGATTGAACTGGGAGTGTCTAATATTTCTAAGCAATGCCCTCTACCACACACTATAATGTGTACTGAGGAGTAATTTGTAAAATTGGCTCTGAATATGTGGCTGCATAATCTGTTGTCTGTATAGCAGTGTTTCCTAAGAGACTAAGAGAGCCACAGGTCTACAAGATTAGCAGCAGCATTGATTTTCGTGGTGGGTCTCATTCGAGACGCTGTCTCATATATTAACCGAATTATTATGAAGGGGGAGGATATCACGCAATTCAACTGATAGAAAACGACAGTTGATTCAGTGATATCACGTACATTTGTCACTGAAATAAACTGCACCAATAACTGTCAAAAGTTCGTACACGCAGATTCCATGCCCCACAACACGGCCATGTTGTGCATTCATCAACGTTACGGTTGGCTATGCGGAAACAACAGACGACGCAAGCGCTGGCGTGTTATTATTGTCTTGCGAGACAATGCAAGTCCGCATTCCGTCATGCTGGCACAAATCTTGTCGTGTGATAGACGCCACTCAGAGGCATTTGATCATCCTCCGTACAGAACAAACGCATGGTATGAAGCACTAACCATTCGTATTTTATAGTACACTTGTATCAGGCGTCTAATGGAGAAACAAGTGACAAGTGATTTGCCTACTGTTATTGTAGTGTTACCTATTAAAAACTAACATACTGTCCACGAAGATTCAGTGATTAGCTGTGTTCTTTAATTATTTTCATATTTTCAAGTCACAGTCATACGTACATTTCACAGTGCAGTAACTAGTTTCCATCAAGCAGTGATAGCCTTCAGCATATTTGAGAGATCACAATGTGCAAATGACGATAGAGCAGTGATGCCAGTTTAAAAAGCGTTATATTTAAGCTGATCATCCAAAAAGGAAAAAAAAGTAAGAGTAAAAATGCACGCGGTTCAAAAGTCTGAATTTTTCGACCTTTGCACATTTAGTGTGATGTATGTGCTTGATTTTGTTGAGAAAGCAGATAAGCACATCCAGTCTTGGCTGCATCTTTACAACAGCAGCTCGCCGATCCTCTTATCTGGCGTCGAGACCGATATTTCGTCTTCATTAATGCCATGGCTGAAAATGTTGAATCACACAAGTAAGTTGACGTGAAGTGTAATTACTCGTCCACTCTCCTTCTTGCTAAACTGGGTTATTCATGTTGCGTCTGCACCCAAAAATCTTCAAGAGACTTCGAATTAAATTCATTTCGAAGTCTTCTGTCACATGGGAGTTCTAGTAACTCCTCCTGTTCAACCTGTTGAGAAGTGGTTTGTTATTATCTCATCGAACAGATTTTGGATCCGGTCAGATGTAGGTTTTGGAAATTTATCCTCAAATTAGATACATACTAAGCCAATTCTAATAATTTTACATATATGCAACTCAGTTACTCTTATCCATCAGGTTTTCCCAAAATCCAAGATTTCTCTTGAACGTAAACATTTCCTCTCTTCAAAAGACTATATTACTCCGGCCTTTAAGCTATACGTTAAGATCATACTTTCTCAGAAACGTCGTCTGATTAGCACAATATTAAGAGCCATTTTTCATCCAAAAACAGAGCCAAGAGTGTAGGACTTCTGTTCAGCAGGAAACGACGAAGTTCAACCTTCAGCTCCACAATAAGGAGAACTTTACCACGACGCAACCAAGGAACCACTAAGTGCAATAAAAGTAAATCATGAGTGGAACCGATAGTCTTTGCAAAGAATGGAAGATAGCCTACTGTTCAAAGCTCGTGCTTTCACAAAATTTACGACACTGACTGCTTCGTTCAGAATTTTATTGACTTCGGGGCACTACTTCAGCAGTCACTGCCTCCCAGCGTACCATACCGTGTGTGAATTTTACAGAAGGAGCACGCACTCTTGCCATGAACCCCCTTTTAGTTCCTGTAAATGCTGGCGCCCCATCAGTGGATATACTAACACAATTAATTCATGACAGATTGTTGTCAACAGCAAAGGAAGTCACAATAAATCTTCGCCAGCTGTTCTCCCTTCCATAGACTAACAAAACAGAACGTTCTCGTGCATTTCATTTTCATAACAATAGCATACAAAAACATGAAGCTGTCATCGATGCAGGATGAATTTCGGGCTGTCATGAAGACGTGCTAGCAATCGATTTTCCATCACCTGTGAGTAGTATCGACGTCAGACTCTTGCCAAACCTTTCTCCATGCATTATTTCACACATTTTGACAGGTGCGGGAAGAAGTAATTTGTCACCAGTTATGTGCGGCGATTTGAATCTTGCAGTTAAGCTGAATACTTTTTGGATGCTGTTAGGGCTGTCTTAGGAGCTGTAGGAACTGATACCTATTTTTATTTTATTTTAGGGAATCCAACACTTATAGGACGGGATGTTTTGCTTGCAGGTTTCTCTTTAGTTTCGTCTCTTTAGTTTATGTCGTTCCTCCTTATTCAAAAGTATTCTTATAAAGCCTGACGTCATACAGTCAACCACATATTTACAAACTTTGGTTTTGCGTTTAGAACTAACGCTGCTGACCGGAACAGAGAAAGATGTGAAATAAGAAAGTATTTTGATTAAATTCGAATATATTTCCTTATTAAAACCGCAAACTTTTGGAGGAGAAGAGACACTAGGTGAATCGTTTCCAGGGGATCTCTTGTTACCACAGCCAGTCAGCCACTTATCCACGGGAATGGCGGCACTGTCTTATAAACCCGATTAATTATTCCACTGAACACGCACTAGAATTCGACTTGTAGCTAATTCACTATCTTTGAACTACTCCGGAAGCCTGAAATGAAATCGAGTGAACGGTCACAATGGCTGCTATTAACAACCTATTCTTGTAGTTCGTGTTGCAACAAAGTGGCGGTCGCATTGTCAAGCGGCTTATTGTCACTAGTGGTTGTTAAGTGTGACGGGGGTAGTGTGATGAAATATTATTCGCGATTTTTCTCAGGGTTCATGGTGACAGCGTTTTCTGGTCAGTTCTCCTGAAGTAAGACAGCACATAACGATAAAGGAGCTTCCGTGGTTCACCTGGTGAGAATCTAACACTGGCAACTTTATTCACTGCAAGTCCTTTTTTTCTACATAATATGAAATATAAATATTTCAATAAAACCCCACGCTTCCCTCTATTATTACTCTCTACGATGCAGGCTAACTGAAAGAGGCCACATCGTCAGTTGATCAGAGTCGATGATGATGGTGATGATTGCATCAGTAACTTTGATTGATCCTGTTATTAAATGATGGACAGGTTTATTCAAAATATACGTGGTAAGTACTTTGTTTGCCATCAAACACCACACTCTAAAGGGAAACTGAGTAAAATCAGATAGTACTTCAGAAGCTTTGAATCTGCGAGATCATGATAAAGGTCGCGCTTATTGTTCGTATTATTTCCTGAAACAGAACCAAGGACACTATTCGTTATCTATCCTGTTCATAAGGTCTTTGCTTGTTTTTGATAACTGGCGTCTGACCTTCCCTCCGCGTTTCCGCATAAACAACGAAAAATCTTGGTTTCGTCCTACTACCTCCATCTCATACTAGCTACTACGCCAGTGGAAATTCGGTTCCAAGTCTGCCTAAAGTATTTGTATCTGCTACTGAGTTATGATATCGTTTTCTTCAGTGTCAGATCTGAAAAAAAAGTATTAAAAAAATCGTCAGAAGAAACCAGTGACTGTTGCTTGTCTTTTTTCTACAGTAATGGCTCTGTTGTGCAATCCACTGTCTCACGCCAGAAGCATCAGTGGACAAACCCATTCACACGTCCACGACAGGCCGGGGCGCTCTCATCGTTGGGTCAACATTACACACAGTCGTCAATGAAAGGCAAGCCGGACTATCAGACGTAAGCCGACTACAGCCACATTAGTGCCTACGTCCGGACCGGAAGTAGGGCTCGTCTGATAACTGTCGAAATAGTTTACAGCGGCAACAACCTTTACTTTCCCCCTGCAAACAACAGATCCGGTTTCTGAGGCAGCTGTTCAGTTTTAATCGTCTATGAAAAACTGTTTTGCTCGTCCTACTTTGTACTATAACGCCACGTGGAGAAATGTAGCACTTAAGTTTACAGCTTAGCTAGAACCAAACACACCGTAGCTGTCGTGAAATTAGGCGGCAGATAAAATCCGCCAGAAGTAGCAACAGTCGGCATATATCTTTCAGGCAACATAAGGCTATTTACGACTGTCCTCGACACTTTAGGAAATACCACCTAAACGTCACTGAAATTCACGTTCTAAAGGAAATTGTTGCAACCAGAATGTCTCAGTCCGGCGATAGGCAACTTTGTTTTAGAGAAATTAACTTTCTTGTTCATGTTATTTTTTAATATACGATAGATAATGGAATTTACCCCGACCCCCCCCCCCCCACCCATGAACCATGGACCTTGCTGTTGGTGGGGAGGCTTGCGTGCCTCAGCGATACAGATAGCCACACCATAGGTGCAACCACAACAGAGGGGTATCTGTTGAGAGGCCAGACAAACGTGTGGTTCCTGAAGAGGGGCAACAGCCTTTTCAGTAGTTGCAGGGACAGCAGTCTGGATGATTGAGTGATCTGGCCTTCTAACACTGACCAAAACGGTCTTGCTGTGCTGGTACTGCGAACGGCTGAAAGCAAGGGGAAAACACAGCTGTCATTTTTCCTGAGGACATGCAGCTTTACTGTATGGTTAAATGATGATGGCGTTCTCCTGGGTAAAATATTCCGGAGGTAAGATAGTCCCCCATTCGGATCTACGGGCGGGGACTACTCAAGAGGACGTCATTATCAGGAGAAAGACAACTGGCATTCTGCGGATCGGAGCGTGGAATATCAGATCCCTTAATCGGGCAGGTAGGTTAGAAAACTTAAAAAGGGAAATGGATAGGTTAAAGTTAGATATAGTGGGAATTAGTGAAGTTCGGTGGCAGGAGGAACGAGACTTTTGGTCAGGTGAATACAGGGTTATACATACAAAATCAAATAGGGGTAATGCAGGAGTAGGTTTAATAATGAATAAAAAAATAGGAATGCAGTTAAGCTACTACAAATAGCATAGTGAACGCATTATTGTGGCCAAGATAGACACGAAGCCGACGCCTACTACTGTAGTACAAGTTCATATGCCAACTAGCACTGCAGATGATTAAGAAATTGATGTATGATGAGATAAAAGAAATTATTCAGATAGTGAAGGGAGACGAAAATTTAATAGTCATGGGTGACTGGAATTCGGTAGTAGGAAAAGGGAGTGAAGGAAACGTAGTAGGTGAATATGGATTGAGGGTAAGGAATGAAAGAGGAAGCCGCCTGGTAGAATTTTACACAGAGGATAACTTAATCATAGCTAATACTTGGTTCAAGAATCATAAAAGAAGGCTGTATATATGGAAGAATCCTGCAGATACTAGAAGGTATCAGGTAGATTATATAATGGTAATACAGAGATTTAGGAACCAGGTTTTAAATTGTAAGACATTTCCAGGGGCAGATGTGGACTCTGACCACAATCTATTGGTTATGAACTGTAGATTAAAACTGAAGAAACTGCAAAAAGGAGGGAATTTAAGGAGACGGGTCCTGGATAAACTGACTAAACCAGAGGTTGTACAGAGTTTCAGGGAGAGCACAAGGGAACAATTGACAGGAATGGGGGAAAGAAGTACAGTACAGGAAGAATGGGTAGCTTTGCGGGATGAAGTAGTGAAGGCAGCAGAGGATCAAGTGGGTAAAAAGACGAGGGCTAGTAGAAATCCTTGGGTAACTGAAGATATATTGTATTTATTTGATGAAAGGAGAAAATATAAAAATGCAGTAAACGAAACAGTCAAAAAAGAATACAAACGTCTCAAAAATGAGATCGACAGGAAATGCAAAATGGCTACGCAGGGATGGCTAGAGGACAAATGTTAGTACGTAGAGGCTTATCTCACTAGGGGTAAAATAGATACTGCCTATAGGAAAATTAAAGAGACCTTTGGAGAGAAGAGAACCACTTGTATGAATATCAAGAGCTCAGATGGAAGCAGAAAGGTGGAAGGAGTATATAAAGAGTCTATACAAGAGCAATGTACTTGAGGACAATATTGTGGAAATGGAAGAGGATGTAGATGGAGATGAAATGGGAGATATGATACTGCGTGAAGAGTTTGACAGATCACTGAAACACTTGAGTTGAATCAAACCCCGGGAGTAGACAACATTCCATTAGAACTACTGGCAGGCTGGGGAGAGCCAGTCCTGACAAAACTCTACCATCTGGTGAGCAAGATGCATGAGACAGGCGAAATACCCTCAGACTTCAAAAAGAATATAATAATTCCAATCCCAAAGAAAGCAGGTGTTGACAGAACTACTATCAGTTTAATAAGTCACGGCTGCAAAATACTAACGCGAATTCTTTACAGACGAATGGAAAAACTGGTAGAATGCGACCTCGGGGAAGATCAGTTTGGATTCCGTAGAAATGTTGGAACACGTGAGGCAATACTGACCCTACGACTTATCTTAGAAGATAGATTAAGGAAAGGTAAACCTACGTTTCTAGCATTTGTAGACTTAGGGAAAGCTTTTGACAATGTTGGCTGGAATACTTTCTTTCAAATTCTGAAGGTGGCCGAGGTAAAATACAGGGAGCGAAAGGCTATTTACAATTTGTACAGAAACCAGATGGCAGTTATAAGAGACGAGGGACATGAAAGGGAAGCAGTGGTTGGGAAGGGACTGAGACAGGGTTGTAGCCTCTCCCTTATGCTATTCAATCTGCATATTGAGCAAGCAGTAAAGGAAACAAAAGAAAAGTTCGGAGTAGATATTAAAATCCATGGAGAAGAAATAAAAACTTTGAGGTTCGCCGATGACATTGTAATTCTGTCAGACACAGCAAAGGACTTGGAAGAGCAGTTGAACGGAATGGACAGTGTCTTGAAAGGAGGATATAAGATGAACATCAACAAAAGCAAAACAAGGATAATGGAATTTAATCGAATTAAGTCGGGTGATGCTGAAGGAATTACACTCCTGGAAATTGAAATAAGAACACCGTGAATTCATTGTCCCAGGAAGGGGAAACTTTATTGACACATTCCTGGCGTCAGATACATCACATGATCACACTGACAGAACCACAGGCACATAGACACAGGCAACAGAGCATGCACAATGTCGGCACTAGTACAGTGTATATCCACCTTTCGCAGCAATGCAGGCTGCTATTCTCCCATGGAGACGATCGTAGAGATACTGGATGTAGCCCTGTGGAACGGTTTGCCATGCCATTTCCACCTGGAGCCTCAGTTGGACCAGCGTTCGTGCTGGACGTGCAGACCGCGTGAGACGACGCTTCATCCAGTCCCAAACATGCTCAATGGGGGACAGATCCGGAGATCTTGCTGGCCAGGGTAGTTGACTTACACCTTCTAGAGCACGTTGGGTGGCACGGGATACATGCGGACGTGCATTGTCCTGTTGGAACAGCAAGTTCCCTTGCCGGTCTAGGAATGGTAGAACGATGGGTTCGATGACGGTTTGGATGTACAGTGCACTATTCAGTGTCCCCTCGACGATCACCAGTGGTGTACGGCCAGTGTAGGAGATCGCTCCCCACACCATGATGCCGGGTGTTGGCCCTGTGTGCCTCGGTCGTATGCAGTCCTGATTGTGGCGCTCACCTGCACGGCGGCAAACACGCATACGACCATCATTGGCACCAAGGCAGAAGCGACTCTCATCGCAGAAGACGACACGTCTCCATTCGTCCCTCCATTCACGCCTGTCGCTACACCACTGGAGGCGGGCTGCACGATGTTGGGGCGTGAGCGGAAGACGGCCTAACGGTGTGCGGGATCGTAGCCCAGCTTCATGGAGACGGTTGCGAATGGTCCTCGCCGATACCCCAGGAGCAACAGTGTCCCTAATTTGCTGGGAAGTGGCGGTGCGGTCCCCTACGGCACTGCGTAGGATCCTACGGTCTTGGCGTGCATCCGTGCGTCGCTACGGTCCGGTCCCAGGTCGACGGGCACGTGCACCTTCCGCCGACCACTGGCGACAACATCGATGTACTGTGGAGACCTCACGCCCCACGTGTTGAGCAATTCGGCGGTACGTCCACCCGGCCTCCCGCATGCCCACTATACGCCCTCGCTCAAAGTCCGTCAACTGCACATACGGTTCACGTCCACGCTGTCGCGGCATGCTACCAGTGTTAAAGACTGCGATGGAGCTCCGTATGCCACGGCAAACTGGCTGACACTGACGGCGGCGGTGCACAAATGCTGCGCAGCTAGCGCCATTCGACGGCCAACACCGCGGTTCCTGGTGTGTCCGATGTGCCGTGCGTGTGATCATTGCTTGTACAGCCCTCTCGCAGTGTCCGGAGCAAGTATGGTGGGTCTGACACACCGGTGTCAATGTGTTCTCTTTTCCATTTCCAGGAGTGTAGATTAGGAAATGAGACACTTAAAGTAGTAAAGGAGTTTTGCTATTTGGAGAGCAAAATAACTGATGATGGTCGAAGTAGAGAGGATATAAAATGTAGACTGGTAATGGCAAGAAAAGCGTTTCTGAAGAAGAGACGTTTGTTAACATCGAGTATAGATTTAAGTGTCAGGAAGTCGTTTCTGAACGTATTTGTATGGAGTGTAGCCATGTATGGAAGTGAAATGTGGACGATAAATAGTTTAGAGAAGAAGAGAATAGAAGCTTTCGAAATGTGGTGCTGCGGAAGAATGCTGAAGATTAGATGGGTAGGTCACATAACTAATGAAGAGGTACTGAATAGAACTGGAGAGAAGAGAAATTTGTGGCACAAGTTGACTAGAAGAAGGGATCAGTTGGTAGGGCATATTCTGAGGCATCAAGGGATCACCAGTTTAGTATTGGAGGGCAGCGTGGAGGGTAAAAATTGTATAGGGAGACTAAGAGATGAATACAGTGAAGAGATTCATAAGGATGTAGGTTGCAGTAGGTACTGGAAGATCAAGAAGCTTGCACAGGATAGAGTAGCATGGAGAGCTGTATCAAACCAGTCTCAGGACTGAAGACCACAACAGCAACGGAATTAAAAAAATAGATCACAATAAAGACGATTATGAAAGCAAGCTACTTCAAAATAAAGTACACCTTCAGCTACAGGGTGGGGCAAATATAAGTGACCCAGAGAACAGAGGTCCTGGGTGCAAAGACGTACAGCAGAGGAAAAGAAATACTGTTCTAACCTGACTATAGCAGATTGAAGCTGGACTGCTGGAATTGCTGCTGCCTCATCCGAAATGTTCTGCTGCATTTATTGAAGACTGTGAGGGTTGTTGCCGTACACCTTAGACTTGAGGGGTCCCCACACAAAGTAATTGCACACTGACAGATCAGATCACCTGGGTGGGTCTGGCCTCTGACAGACGTGATTGTGTAAATGTGCTCCAAGGCTCGGCCGTTGTATGGGCAGTTGCTCCATCCTGTTGGAAGGAACTGTACGTCTTTTCCTCCCCCGTTAACGCTGCTACTTGTCCGGGCCACTTGTATTAGCCCCATCCTGTACTTCCATAGTACGAGGTGCACTCAAGTTCTAAGGCCTCCGATTTTTTTTCTAATTAACTACTCACCCGAAATCGATGAAACTGGCGTTACTTCTCGACGTAATCGCCCTGCAGACGTACACATTTTTCACAACGCTGACGCCATGATTCCATGGCAGCGGCGAAGGCTTCTTTAGGAGTCTGTTTTGACCACTGGAAAATCGCTGAGGCAATAGCAGAACGGCTGGTGAATGTGCGGCCACGGAGAGTGTCTTTCATTGTTAGAAAAAGCCAAAAGTCACTAGGAGCGAGGTCAGGTGAGTAGGGAGCATGAGGAATCACTTCAAAGTTGTTATCACGAAGAAACTGTTGTGTAACGTTAGCTCGATGTGCCACGATCGTGTAATGGTATTATCATCATTATTGTTATTGTGTTCTGCACGCAGGAAGATTGTCACACGGCCACTCTCATGTTCTTCTGTCTTCCGCTGCTCTCTTCATTTCCTCGTAGCTTCCACTATCTTTGATGGCTTCCTCCATCTTGTATACCCTTCGTTTTATTCTTCTTCCACACACTAATGCTTCCAGTGGAATCACCGTCAAACAGCCGAGGTGTTTTATTTTACTTCTTCAGTGTTACGTACTGTACCTCCTTTGCCAATCACCATGCGCTTTGTTTTCCTCTTATTGATATCTGTATTATTCATATCATATTCTTAACAAATCTCATCATCATCTTTGAACATTTTGTTTTCACTACTTTTACTTCTTCCTAGTAAAACGTATCATCTGCAAATTATACACATACTATTGTATTCCACCAGTGATGTGGTTTATTAATCAATGAAAATAAAACAATTTAACTTATTACTGGCATTTAGAATAATTAGACCTTCTACACGTAGATTTAATAATGTGGAATTATACAGCTTTAATGTGACAGCGAACTATGGGTTTGAAGTTGTGTACACGAATTATTTACGGCAGATTTTCATTGTCAGACATTTCACGACGAATGAGGGATACTGTGACTTCCAACGTAGGCCGCTCTCATTCTCGCTGTGCTGCCTCCGTAGCGTAACTTCGATTGCTGCCAGGCCCGTCCTGCATTTTGAATGAGTAGGCTTTCCAGAGGTAGTGCACTCTCCCAGAAGCTGTAGAGCGACTGCTTCATTTACACTTCGGTTGATGGGAGGAATCACCACTGTTCCTGTACTTCTACTCCACAAGTCAATTTTAATGGAAATTCAGCCCCTAGCCCTACCCAGCGCCTGATCCTTTACCATTGTGTATTAGCCCATTTATTTGCAAAACAAAGACTGGTATTTTTGTAATTAGGAATGACTGTCTTAAGGGGCTCCGGAACGCGCTATACTTGCAATGTTAAAATAACGCTTATAAATTACACCTTTCCTCACAAAGTATTTGAGGTAGGAAGTTGAGCTTTTTACAGATTATTTATTAGAATATGGGCTACAACTTAACACAGGGATTTTACAAAATTTTAGTTCAGTTATTAAAGATGATTTTTTTTCAATTGTAATGAAAAGTCACAACATTTTTTTGCAATTTTTTATTTATATATTCAAAAATATACAGTTTTTTGGAAATAGGCTGTGTTAAATTATGCAGAAGGTACTGTGTAACATTTACTGAAAGTTTGAAACAAATATGTTTGGAAGATCCTTAGAAAACATGTAATTAGCATGAGAAAATAAAAGTTTTGGGAATCGAGCGACAAAGATTGGATTAACTTTTAGTGCATTCCAGGTCCATAGGATGGATTATCTTCATCCTCTGCAAACTCTTCCTCCAGCTTCCTCTTGTTCCTCCTCCTGTTTACTCTTGCTTGTATTTCTAGACTCTTTACAGCCCTGTCTGCAGCCCGAAGGCGTTCCTTGTCTAAAGCAAGCATCGCACGTTGTTGTGTTCGTAGATTTTGCTACCATTTTCTTCAGTTGCAGTTACTGCAACACTGTTCCAAAAGGTGGTCATGTATGAACACTTATCACATTTCAGTTGTATTTCACTAGCAAGTCCTACGTGCTTTATTATGGAGAGTTCCAGACCAACTTCACTACAATGAATACATCTTACACAGTTTGAAAAGATTCCTTTGAGAACCGACATATCAAATATTTCGTTCACATCCGATTCGCCCATAAAACATTCATAGTTTTCACTCATTGAACCAAGCTTCTTCTGTGAAGTATTTTCTTTCCCACTTTGACTGCTATGGGCAGGTGTACTTGAGAGGTTAGGTTCACTCACTTGGTTATCGTCTTTATTGTTTACAGTAATAACACATACCTTTGGCTTTCCAACATTTCTCCTTTTCTTAAAAGCCTTCAGAGGATTTCTAATAACTTTACTTTTACTCATTATTATACTTCAACAAAACAGAGACTCAAGAAACAGAATTAATTACGAATATTTTCGAGATAACGACAGAGTAAATAAACATGAAACAATCGACAATCACACCAGCGATATGTATTGAACCATCACAGGTTAGCCACAACACATACTTTATCTCACATCACTAAAATGTACCTGATGAACACGGACGTTAATAATAACACCATTTGACAGCAGTTTAACAGCGCCACAGTGGGTCACGCCCATGTAGAACACATTTCAAAAAAAATTTAAAAATAATTGTGGTCTTCGGAATTGAATAAATTATATATCTATTAAGAGGTAATAGTCTGCAGATTCAGAAAACGCAAAAGAGTAAAAATTGAACTTTTCATGATTTTGAGCCTTTCCGGAGCCCCTTAAGGAGCGCGACTAAATGTAAGTTTTTTCATGTTTATTGGATGTCAGTACGGTAGTCAAGCCATAGTAGCAGTAAATTACAGAACGTTTACATGATTAGTTTCGGTGAAGTTCAGCCAGTATTATCAAATGTACCAAGTATGAAATAAGTCTTCTGTTGATTATGAGAACCTGAAACATAAGTAACTTCTAATCACAACGTCTTTGTCATTGGAAACAATACTGTGAATTTATCACGTTAAATCAAACCTCGTTGTGTAGTAATGGCAAAGAAGCAATATCATCGCAATTGATCGCTGTAAAGCCTTTATCTATACAGAACATTAAAGTCTTAACTTCGTATATGTTGGATTAGGATCGGTGTTGTCTAACTACTAGCATAACGAAACTGACAAGTGACGATCTTGTCTCATTAATCTTAGCAAGTCTACTGTTGTTCTGAAACAAACGTCGCTCAAGTATGAGATGGAACCGTTAACTGAATTATCAGAACGCTCCTTGATGAAGTTAATGAAATAACAACCTCCATGCATGAATGCTTTATGTTATTATCTGTATTTATTGTTTCCAAACCAACTGGTCAACTCTGAGACAAAAATCTCTATATCTCAGCGTCTTAAAGTTGAAAATACATGAGTGATGTATACATGATGATGATTTGGCATGAGAAATTCACAGTATTGTTTCCTATGACAAAGATGTTATGATTAGATGTTACTTATACATCAGATTCTCATAATTAATAGAAGACTTATTTCATACTTATTACTTTTGATAATGGTGGCTGAATTTCACCGAAACTAGTCATGGTAAACTTCCTGTAATTTACTGCGACTGTGACTTGACTGCTGTACTGATGTAAAAATAAATTTGAAGAATTTGTCTCGGTACATTGCTGAAATGCTTTCATCATGCAAATACTTATTTTTCTGATTTTAGTGTCCGACAGTATTGTACTAAGGGTACCTATGAAGCTGTTAACTACACCATCAAGAAGAGAAATTAGTGATGCCAGTGGTGTTACTTCTTTTCGACATGTTCAGGACATCGATTTGTTGAAGAATCATGGAACATATTTTGGGTTCAGACATATTGACCTTTCTAGACTCTGAGAAGCTCATCTGCAGAAACCAGCACGGTTTTAGGAAATAGCGGTCATGCGAGACACAGCTGGCCCTCTCTGTGCATGATAGAGAACAGGCTCTAGATACCGGCTCCCAGGTTGATGCCATATTTCTCGACTATCGAAAGGCGTTCGACTCAGTTCCGCACTGTCGCTTCTACAAAAAGTGCGCGCTTACGGTCTATCCAATGACATATGCGGTTGGATAGAAAGTTTCCTAACAGACAGGGAGCAGTATGTCGTCCTGAACGGGGTAACTTCAACAGAAACAAGAGTAACTTCAGGTGTGCCCCAGGGCAGCGTAATAGGTCCCCTGCTTTTCACGATTTACATAAACGATCTGGTTGATGGTATTGACAGCGGCGTTAGACTGTTTGCCGATGATGCTGTAGTCTACAGGAAAGTGGTATCACACGAAAGTTGTGAACAAATCAATAAGGATTTGCAGAAAATAAATGCGTGGTGTAATGACCGGCAGTTATCTCTCAATATTAATAAGTGTAATCTACTGCGTATAACAAGGCGAAAATCCCCATTAATGTGTGAGTACAAAATAAATGATCGTTCTTTGGAAGCGGTAACATCAGTCAAGTATCTGGGTGAGACTATTCGAAATGATCTCAAACGGAATGATCAGATTACAGAAGTAACCGGTAAGGCGAAGTCTAGATTGCGGTTTATTGGTAGAATCCTGAAGCGATGCAGTCCTTCAACAAAGGAAATAGCTTACAATACGTTAGTTCGTCCAGTCTTAGAGTATTGTTCGTCTGTATGGGACCCTTACCAGTTGGGGCTGATTCAAGAGATTGAGAAGGTCCAAAGAAGAGCGGCAAGATTCGTGACTGGTGCATTTACCCATCGCGAGAGCGTTACAAATCTCATAGAAAGTTTGAAGCGGGACACACTTTCAGATAGACGACGCGCTAAACAGAAGGGGCTGCTCTCTAAATTCTGAAATCCAATCTTCACCGAGGATGTAGAGCATATATTATTAGCACCAACTTTCAAATCGCGTAATGATCATCATTCAAAGATAAGGGAAATAAGAGCTCGTACTGAGGCGTTCAGACAGTCGTTTTTCCCTCGCGCGATCCGCGAGTGGCACAGAGGGGGGGCAAATATGGGTTTGGCGCGAATTGTGCCCTCCGACACACACCGCTTGGTGGCTAACGGTGTATATATGTAGATGTAGACGTAGAGAACATGGTGGGTCGGTACGGGAGCGGGAGGGGAGAGGTGACGAGGTAGAATTTCTTAGTCCACGACGATTCGTCTTCACAATGTCTTGTAACACCGTCAACATTTCGGTAGTTACATCTGTGACGGAGTGCCCGTTAAGAGCATATAATCTGTTAGTTCCACACACCAAGGCAAAATGGCTCAGCCTCACATTACTCGATGATGACTGGATCTTCGTCTTGTTTCACTTCTTTGTTTCGTGGTCATAATGATAGTCCTAGTACTCGACCTTGGTAATCAGGCAGCTCCGGAAGTAATTTGGTGGCCTGTCACAGCCGCAACATCTCCACTGCTACCACGGTTCGGCTGTCTTTTTGAATGGGTGTGAGCAGTCGTGGAATCACGTGGGTGTCGATCTCTATCTTGTTCAGAAAATTGGGTAAGATGTTGAATACTGCCCCATGACATTTTGACTATTTCCACTATCTTCCCGATTGCCACACTCCAGTTACAGTCTTACAGCACACCACGAGGGAAGCAGAAAAAGATGCAGTCCATTGATAAAATGGCGTATCGCGCGCTAATTCGCTTTGTGTTCAAATTGGCTCTGAGCACTATGGGACTTAACATCTATGGTCATCAGTCCCCTAGAACTTAGAACTACTTAAACCTAACTAACCTAAGGACAGCACACAACACCCAGCCATCACGAGGCAGAGAAAATCCCTGACCCCGCCGGGAATCGAACCCGGGAACCCGGGCGTGGGAAGCGAGAACGCTACCGCACGACCACGAGATGCGGGCTCGCTTTGTGTATTGGAAGGGGAACAACGTAGCAAAAATCCATGGTGAGTTGATGGAAGCGGACGGCAACAATGCACCATCGTGTGCCGCAGTGGTAAGGTGGCGTCGAGCTGTGCTCAGATAAGAATTATTCCCTATTCCGTGCTGGACTTCTGTTAAACGATAATTTTCGTTTCAAAAGTATTTTCTTCTATTAGCTGACAGTTTAGTTATTTTTCCCATACACCACCGGTGCTGCAGCACCACCAATCTCGTTCTAGAGACTTCCGATACAGGATAATCAACGAAAGCAACAAAGCCCTTTCCGTAGTCTCAAACGTAGAGCATGCACCATTCAGTGATTTTTTATTAATACTTTAGTGGTTTAAAGAAATGGAAAATGTTCCTAGATTCCTTTCTGGAAACAGACATCACAACTTTCTAAGTAGCTTTTGTCGAGGGCCTGTCGGTTACAAAAGAAAATGGACTAGCTGAAATTGTTACTCGTAAGTTGCTGTAAACTTAGTCTGTTCAGCGCGTTTTTCATTTTCAGCTATGATCCTATATCTTAGAAAGTGCATTTGTACCGTTCCGATCGTATCATTACTTTTGCCCTTGGTTCCAGTACTGCGTATCTAGTGTGATACGTCCCAGCAATCTTACTGGCTGCAGCGGCTCGATATGTGACTTTTAATGTGATCCAGGAAAATGATAACTTTGCCTGTACGTTAATCTACAACTTATACTTTTAATAACTGTCAGTTATTAAGTTGTCACCAATCTATGTACTGTAACGTACAAGATAAATTCGAAAATGTCTGTACGATTCTCTCAAAACTGCAACTCAGATTAATATATACTCAATTACCTGCATAAACGAACATCTCCTATTCCTATATATTCATAACATATACTATATCTAAGGGAGTGCAGTTACTTTTCTTTGAATAATCAAACGTAGGCGTATTAAAGTCAACTGAGCTCACCGCTCTGTACAGCTCTAAAAAAATACTAGTATCTCTGACTAATCGTATCAATAACAGCCAAATAATTTTATAGCAGCGTTACTTCCCGCAACTGTTTAAGAAAAAAGTCTTAAGAAAATTTTTTTTCGTAACTACGTCCTGTCATACGTAATGTGGAATCTTCACTGTTAGTCTTTTGTTATGGTCGTAATTTTAACTAAGGAAATAGTTCCCTACTAATGAAGTCTAAAATGCAGTTTCTTTTCGTTTTTATGACCTCATTAACTTCAGTATTAAAATACTACATTTATTATTCATTTTAATAGGATTTAAATGTTAATTTTCTTGTTAGTAGTAGGAAAAAACTCTTGCTATCTCATAGAGTCTCTTTCCTTAGTATTCTGAATGTACAATGGTGAAGGTAAAATTATTTTCTTTCCGACATGAGGTCACAGTGCTATCTTTGAAAGTACTTATTACGGGAGTCATTATTCTATCTCTTTGTGGTTTCTTTATCTTTCTTTTCAAATTTTTTATAGGGGAATTCGAAATAAAATTTCTAGTCTTTTCACTATCACGTACTCATGTGCCTAACTACAGAACATCACAAACGCACTGATTGAATTTAAAAGAAGCTGGTTGTCTCTGTACAGACACATTTTTAAAATTCTCATTGAAGGTGTCACAGTGGGTGTTGCCATATTGCTTATGTGTCAGTGTCGCACGCCGTCCCTCAAACGCATGAGCATCGTTTGTTGCTTCGCATCAAGTTCCAATTTCGTCGAATGGTTTTGACCGGGTCCTAGTGGATGTAACCTGTACGTGAGAGGAAAAATTACAGTCTCGCTGCAACCCCAAAAGGGGTGCGATACCTTTGGAAGGCATCGCACACGCTCAGTGTCCTCAGAAAAGGACTGCAACGTCTGGTGGAGTCTGCAGCGTCAAAGGTTGTCAATGTCGTCCTGTTGCTCGTAGCACTGCGTATTGTCGTTTCCGAAATATGTGGGAATCAATATCCCGAGGAAAGGGACAGTGGCATTGTCGCCCTTTATGGCATCGTCTGATGATTTTCCGTGTAGATCCTGAGCGGCGATGTGACTTAGAAGGTTTTCTTTGCAACAGATAAGAATAATGGTGATTCCAACGCTGGGCATCATGGTTCTGACCCCCATCGCAGAGGCGTCAAAAGTAGAGGCGGGATGTGGGTAAGAGGGGGCGTGACGACCTTCCCACGGTGTGACAGTTCCACGGTGGTGCTGGACACAATTGCGGTGCCAATGTGACGTCATTAACACACATTATACCTCATATGAACTTCTCGGCTCTGGCCCTTCTTCGGAGGTGTCGTCACTTTGCTGTTCGAAGAGTCGGTGAGCCCGAGGGTGACTTCCATGGGCATTCCAAACTTTTGCGTTAGAATGGGAGACCATTACAGGGTTTCGAAAAAGTGATCCTTTAATTGTGTTGCGCAGTGCAGAAAGACAATGAGGTAAACTTGTTCTGCTATTAACGGAGTATCTACTCTTATGGGCAGTAACAAAGTTTTAATTACTACCCAGTAAAAAACTGCTACATGAAACTTAACGACGTTATTAATCCACCTCTACATATTCACCCTTCAGCGCGACACATTTGTCTCAACGATGGTTGAGACTTCGGTTGTAAAAATCTTACAGCGCAAAGAAGTAGAATGTGAGAAAGTATCTTTGTGAGAATGTATCCTACACAGAATGAGCAGTGGCGTTGTCGTGGAGTAAAAACAGTTACTTGGACAACTTCTTCCCGCAACCCGCAACGCTTCGTATCGACAGCCTCCCTGGCTTTCGCCGGAGGTTTCGCTAGCTTGCTCCGGTGACGGTCTACCTCTCACGAGTAGTAACTGTTAGGATCGTACCATGGAACTCCAAAAATACCGCCTTGCTCGATGATGCTTGTGTCTTCTCTGTTTTCGGTAAAGGTGGTTCCATGTGTTCTACTGCTTGCTTTGCCTCTTTGCCTCGCAGTCCAGCTCTCGTCGATGCTGATCAGCCGACTAAAGAAGCCATCATGCAACATTTCCGCTGCTGCCTCAACTCGGTGGACTTTTCTGTACGTTTGTGTGTGACTTTGGGGAGGGGGAGGTCGCAGAAGTGGTCAGTTTGGGGAATGGTAGAGCTTTCTGCAAGTCAAAAGTGAAGGCATAATACAATTTATCTTTCTGTGACTTTTCTTTATCTAATTTCATGGATGTTCTAGCAGCCTCCGCCTTTCGAAGATGAAGTTCGTATTGTACTTCCACGTTCTTTCTTTCTATTGCATCTTCTAAAGTGGACATCTGTATTTTGTACTTGTCACGCTTCACACAGGTATCGTTACGTGGAGCATGAAAATGCAAGTTGAAGTCATGACTGAAACATCCGCGATAAATGGGCTCTTTAACAGGTAAGATTTTTTTTCTCTTTGCAATATTCTCTGTATAAGTTATACATAAGACGTACATTAAGGTCAGGGAATAAATATTTTCTGTTTGGGTTTTGAGCTCTTGTATAATGAGACTGGTATGAGGGGAGATTTTGTTCACGGGTATCCCACTTCTTCGTTTGTCCGATCCTGGCTGCTCTCCCATTTTCAACTTTTGTTCAGCTCTGGTCATCCGCCCATCTGATATTTGGAATGTTTGAAGGAAATATTTTTTGCATACTTTAACACTAGTTCCATCAACTTGAATATAAAATTGATTGCTGGTTGACTTTGGCAATCTTGACCCAGCTCTAGGACGCCTGTGTTGAGGACTTATTTGCTTAATTAACCCATACAGAAAAGCGTTCTGACAGGAAAAAGAACCTAAATTCCAAAATGTTTCGAATGAACTTTTGCGTGCCACTTCTGATATCTTATCTATACATTTTAATCTGCAGTTACAATTTATGTTTGAGAACGTCTTTTCAGGAACCTTTCTCCCTTCCTTAGTTTCATATGCCTGACCCAAATTTCTTTTTTTCTTTCTTTCCTGCTTCGTACTCCCCCTGTTTTGCCTCTTTCTACTTCGATTTGGTAATTCAAGTTGTGTTATTTCCACTTCTTCCTCTGCAACCAAACAAACACGCATAATTATTTTCCGAATGTTATGCTACGACGTTTTGAGGTTGTGTATCAAGACTGTTATTATTTTTACGAATTGTTTTGCAGAAATTATGCTACATCGTTTAGCTCGAGCACCACGTTTGCTATTATTTTCAGTGAAATTACGTTTATAGGCGTCATTGTTAAACTTCAAAGACATGATAATGTGTTACTAACGTAATTGGCCAAATGATAGACTACGTGAGTTAAACTTACCTGAAGAACCAAACATTTCATTCTCTGAAGGATCATAATCATCACTAGATCCTGCATTTTGCAATATACTGCGTTCACTATTTGTGTCTTCATCAAATTGAGGATCCATCTTCACCAAAACACGTAAGCTACACAGTACGAAAGCACAACTTAGAAGCACTTAGAGGAATAATGGTGTAAGTCAGACTTGCACCGCAATGCCTGTAAAAAAGCAGCCGTTTCATTCACAAGTGAAACTGCTAACGCCATCTATGGGGGTAAGAAAAAACTGTGAGTTACACCATTCGTCCATTTAACAGATCTATATTTCAAAATTGTATTGCAGCACTTAAGTCAATAATTTTAAAAACGTGACTTACACCCCTTCGGCTTTAACCCCGTCATATGACATGTTAACTGCACACCTAAGAAAGTTTCTGACATGAGAATAAATAAAATAAAACTTGTATTTCAAACTACAGAGACTGAAGCCAAGTAGCAGTGAGAGCGAGGTTTGTGCGTTTACAACAAACAAGCTAACAATGAGATCAAGGTGCCATATGATGGCAACATTATCCATCATAACAAGTGCCCAAATATTTTGGCATTACACTTGACCGCACTCTGTCTTATGAAAACTTCTGGGAAACATATCAACCAAGATAAAAAATCGCAACAGTGTCATTTGGAGGCTGTGTAGCACAACCTGGGGTGGTTCAATGGAGACTATGTCTACATCGGCTGGCGGACTGCGTTTTTCGGCCTCGAAGTATTGTGCTTCAGTGCATGTAATAGTTGTCATACCAACCTCATTGATGCTCAGCGCAACAACAAGATGCACATGATGACTGGTGCAATCAGACCAACTCCTCTCTCCAGGCTCCATCTGCGAAACAATATGTACCCACCAGAGATTCGCAGAACTGAGACCTTGCTTAAAGATTATCACAACATATAAGAAAATAAGGAACTTACTCATTCAGCACGACATACCTGTCTTACTTTCGAGACACCCGCCACTACTGTGCACTGAAGAACTAGCTACAAGTAACACCAAAGTAAGAGATCCCTGGAACGAGAACAACACATCGGAAATTACCAGGAACGGAAGTGGTTCGAGAAATATAACTGTGATACTGTGAGTGTCGAAGTTGACAGGAAATTGTGGGTCAAATTAAATAGGACCCGCACTGGATGCGGTTGGTACTCTAACCAATTCTATAAATAGGGTATTGTTCAAATGGTTCAAATGGCTCTGAGCACTATGCGACTCAACTTCTGAGGTCGTCAGTCCCCTAGAACTAAGTACTACTTAAACCTAACTAACCTAAGGACATGACACACGTCCATGCCCGAGGCAGGATTCGAACCTGCGACCGTAGCGGTCACGCGGTTCCAGACTGAAGCGCCTTTAACCGCACGGCCACATCGGCCGGCTAGGATATTGTGGAGTCTCCGAGTTGTGACTGTGGTGCACTAAAACGATCTATCAGACGTACAAGAGAGGAGGGAGCCCCACGATGCTACAAGGGCACGTGGAATGATTTTATGAATGCCAGTCCCACAGCGGTGGAATGGATTAGAAACTGATATTAATATTTAATAGTTTTATTTTTGTTTTACGCAACGGCGTTCACTAAATATCATAAATTTACTGCATGTGTCTAACATAAAAATAATGATGATGAGGACAAAAATATTCGTAGAATGGTATGTTAAAGATCAAATTTTTATTATTTCATTTCCACAAAAATCTAGGACACACACTATAAACTTTCTATGAAAATTATCTGAATATGTAATACTGAGTATTCTTTTTCAAAAACTTTCTCTCGTGTAACGTGTCCTTTAGGTATCATATTCAACTGCTGACCAAAAATGACTTACGCTTGTGAACAGTGTCGTTAAACAAAACTTTAATCTAAATGAAACACTGAATTTGAAATAACGTAAATGAATCTAATTAATCCCAAAAGAAACTAATTGTATGCTCAGTGAAGTCTATTTAACTGGAAGTTGATACTGAAGTAAGTTATGAAACCTCCGAAACGTGAAGGGCAATGCCCAACTTGTAATGTCCACAAAATGAAATATTGCTAACTCGGAATAAAATAACTTTTAGAGATTATCTTCGCTGTCCTCTATAAATTAATCTGCCTACTTGGCACAACACTTGAAAATTCTGACAGCGTACTATTTGCTCAGAAGAATGCAAAGTGAGATCTGCCCTGACAGAAAAGTAACTTACCTCGTGCTCACCACACTATTTTGTGTCTGCTGCATTGACGTCCTCGTAAGCAAATTAAGATCAGCAAATGCCGCAGCTAAAGAAAAATAATCTACTAACTACTAAATTTTTCTTTGCTTGTCAGAAACAAACTGTGTCTAAGTGTTGCGGCAAAACATTTAAAACTGTACTAAGAGTAATGGAGGACTATTTTACTTCAAAGAAAAGCGTTCTAGAAAAAGTGAACTCTGATTATTGTCAAAAACGCTGTACAACGTAAGAAGACTAACTCATTACAAAAGTTAGACATTTAAACCGATTGAGTTATTTATGAAATAATGAAAACAAAGAGATAAAATTAATACTAAAGATGCGTGTTATTAGTTATCAAAGGAACAATGATTTCCTTCTGTCAAACTAGCATTTCATTCTTGCTCTTGCACTGGTTATCTTGAAATATTCCTTCAAAAATATTCTCCATCCACACAGTCAAGGAAATATCCTTACAAAAAAGTTTTCATCTCCATAATAAAGTATTTCAGATAATTCCTTCCCGAGTCCCAAATATATCTCCTTCTCTAAAACTCAACTGATCGCAACCATGCCTCTAACAAGAATGCCATAAGGCTGTGCAAGTGCCCGGTGATCAAGTGCTCCACAGATTATAGGAAACACACAGTCAAGGACCTCAGGCACTACTAGTAGAGTGCGCTCATGCCTCTTTGTTCCAGTACAGCAAACGTGAAATACTTAGAGTGGCAGAAAACCTATGAAAACCTAACAACACAACTGTGTGGGTCACGACTGTCTCACATATTCAAATCATTTCTTACACTGGTATCCACGGAAGCAGTACCGGATATTCCACAAACTAGATAAATATTACACTTCACGCATCTCTTCCTCGTTCTCTTTCTGTAATTATTTTTCCTGCAGCAATGAGTGGAGTGCGAATCGGCAATAGTAGGCCAGCTCTGATACCTGTGTAGCTTCTTACTGTCACATAGTGTAGTTGCTGGTTTGTGCATTCTGTTTGGTAGCTCTTTGTCAGGTCCATATAAGTGCTCTTTATCCTAAGACGAAGAAATTAACGCTTTCCTATCCATCTGTCGTAAGCCCACTGAAGTCTTCCAGTTTGGACTGATCTAGTAAGACCAGCGTTTCATCAGTAAGCCCTAAAAATAATATATAAAGTTAACGGTAATGACATATCAATTTCATAATCTCCCTGAATCCTAACCTCAGACACTGACTGAAAAGAGCATCCGTCAGTGACATAGTCCCAATACGCACAGTTGTACATATGGAAGTTACAGACGTTGTAGCTTTGAAACTATTGAAAATTTTTCATCTACTAATTTTTAATTACTTCCGTAGACCTTCCAAATTCTGAAACACATTTTTTTCAGATGTCAATACGCAATAAATAATCAACAATTAAAGCTTTTCTTGACACAGATGTTCCCGAATAGACATAGTGAAAATATCCAAATATCTCGCGTCTCTAACAAAATATTGACTTGTAGACGAAGTAGCAATTCCTGCACAGTCGTTTCAATCAGGACTCAGCGACATGGCCCAATCATATGACGCTACAACGCAAATATACCGCATCCACACAATGGTACGTGCTGCGTCTGAAAGCACTAATATCTACCTTAACTGTATCCTACCTCACCTGTCTCAACCCAGACGAATGATCGAAGCCACTGTACTCCCATCTAACTAAAATCTTATTCATCTGATCCCAAATCCCCTGCCCAGGTTGAGGAACCTAAGACTAATAAGCATTCCGGGCAAAAAATTAATCGTTCTAGAGGACATGAGGCTCGTGTTACATCATCCCTAGCCTGATAATGGCCTCAGTTTGGCGCACACGGCAGTCTGCAAATTTCTCCTGGTGTACTATATTCAACTGAAACCACTCCTTGTGAATCAAGTCCAGTAGAGCTACCAAACTGCAGCAGTGTTCCTCGTCTCATACGCTGTTCCAGTTAATCCCAGGGTGACGGTACGTCACATAAATATTGACATTTTTATCGGTTGTCAGCAGTGAACAATATTGTGAAGTGTTAAGGGTGAACTAAAAATTATTTGTAAACACTTAACGTATTTTATGAACACAATTAGTAGAAAAGATGCAGTTAATGTTCTTGGAAAAAAAAACTTAGATGCAGCGATAATCTAAAAGTAGCATCTTTATTTAAAACATGTCAATGAAAATAAAAAACTATCGCTAAGAGACGTGATTGTACGACCGAGGAGGACGGACATACTTTATGGTACACACACTGTTTTGTTTCGCGATACGGAAAGCAGCCATTGAGCGGCTACACATATTTTATGTAAGCTATTCCGTATTCTGCTAAAATAAATTAATTATTGTTATCACAAAATGAATTTCTTTGTAATAGTTGTGACCTCAAATGGTCACAGTGGCTAATTATTTTTAATAAGCATTTTTTTTTCAGTAATTTGCGCTGCCGGAAGCTCATCTTCCGATGCAACCTCTGTTCGGCCATTACGCGTTGAAGTATTAATTTATTTTTCAAAGTGTTAACAGTAACTGTAAATGCGAGAGATTACATTGTAAGAACCTTTCTAAATTGCAACAGGCAATTAATTTAACGTTAAAGATCATTTTTAAAATTATACCGATTCCCTGAGTTCAGTAAGTTTTATCTTGGACGCTCCATGACAACAATCAAAATTTTCTCGAGCCTTGCTTTGCAGTCAGTAAATAGAAATTAACAAAATTACATTCAATTCAGTCAACGGCAACTATACACTACTGGCCATTAAAATTGCTACACCACGAAGATGACGTGCTACAGACCTGAAAGTTAACCCACAGGAAGAAGATGCTGTGATATGCAAATGATTAGCTTTTCACAGCATTCACACAAGGTTGGCGCCGGTGGCGACACCTACAACGTGCTGACATGAGGAAAATTTCCAACCGGTTTCTCATACACAAACAGCAGTTGACCGGCATTGCCTGGTGAAACGTTGTTGTGATGACTCGTGTAAGGAGGAGAAATGCGTACCATCACGTTTCCGACTTTGATAAAGGTCGGATTGTAGCCTATCGCGATTGCGGTTTATCCTATCGCGACATTGCTGCTCGCGTTGGTCGAGATCCAATGACTGTTAACAGAGTATGGAATCGGTGGGTTCAGGAGGGTAATACGGAACGCCGTGCTGGATCCCAACAGCCTCGTATCATTACCAGTCGCGATGACAGGCATCTTATCCGCATGGCTGTAACGGATCGTGCAGCCACGTCTCGATCCCTGAGTCAACAGATGGGGACATCTGCAATACAACAACCATACGCACGAACAGTTCGACGACGTTTGCAGCAGCATGGACTATCAGCTCTGAGACCATGGCTCCGGTTACCCTTGACGCTGCATCACAGACAGGAGCGCCTGCGATGGTGTACTCAACGACGAACCTGGGTGCACGAATGGCAAAACGTCATTTTTTCGGATGAATCCAGGTTCTGTTTACAGCATCATGGTGGTCGCGTCCATGTTTGGCGACATCACCGTGAACGCACATTGGAATCGTGTATTCGTCATCGCCATACTGGCGTATCACCCTACGTGATGGTATGGGGTGCCACTGGTTACACGTCTCGGTCACCTCTTGTTCACATTGACGGTGCTTTGAACAGTGGACGTTACATTTCAAATGTGTTACGACCCGTGGCTCTACCCTTCATTCGATCCCTGCGAAACCCTACATTGCAGCAGGATAATGCACGACCGCATGTTGAAGGTCCTGTACGATCCTTTCTGGGTACAGAAAATGTTCGACAGCTGTACTGGCCAGCACATTCTCCACATCTCTCACCAATTGAAAACGTCTGGTCAATGGTGGCCGAGCAACTGGGGCTCGTCACGCCCGCACAGCTGTCCCCTAATGAGGTGGGAGCATCATGGTGCTGAAAGGAAGTTCGAAATAACCAGTTTCAAGCAGCACCGCTATCAACTGCAGATAAAGGGCTGCTGTTAGGGAATTAAGAAGGGCCCAACAATACGTGAAAATCGTTTTCCACGCCAAACCGTCCCTTTCGATACGCCATCTATTCCTGATGGGTGCATCCAGTGGGTGTTGATATAAAACCAGTATCTGTGATAGCTTTTCTACCTGTCCGTCCACAAAGAAATTAGATTCAACCGTGTGTGATAGGGAAAAGGAAGATTTTCGTCCAGCTTGCGTCTCACTCATTCTGCAAACTGAGTCCGACTATCTGGATATTCCTCGGTGAGATATTGTACCATTCGCATTTTCTATGGACGCCCTTTATAGGTGGCAAAAATGCTTGTAAATGATATAAGGCTGACCCCAGTTTCCTGTGGAGTGCGACGAGTGCTGAACGGTGCCAGAATAGTGGTTGATGTCGGTTCATTGGTACCCGTTTTCGATCACCCAGCGTCCGGCATTGATAGATGTGCTCTGCGATAACTTTGGTGCTTCTCTTTCCTGATATCAGTACGATCTCAGGGCTTAGGCTTACGTTAACGCCATCTGCTTTGACGTCATCTGTAAAGAATAAAGATGTCACAATTTCAGAATGAATAAAAAGCTATTCTCAAATTAAAGGCACAGTTGTGTTTCTCGTACAATTCCCTATGTATTTCATAAATCACATGACCCCCTTTCAATTTGAAAATTACGTACTTCATGCAGAATGGCTGACTACAAAATGGCCGACATGCTGGTAAAATAGCCTCACAGGATTTCCCCTCTTCCATCTCTTACTGCTTCTTTCATTTCATACTACTGGACTTTAAATTTATGTTACTCCACCTGTTTGGTCTAACATCATGACGAAGTTTCACTGTCACAACTTAACTTGTTGGAGGTGATTTTAAAATCTGATGAATCCTCTTGGACAGGCTGAGCCTGAATTCCACCAACGAAAAATAAATTCAGTTTTTTCACGGAATTTACTTTTCACAACAACAATGTCCACTTTACTCTTCGGTCTCAAGCCTGCATTCAGTACTGCTCGGTTCTATGTCGGGTTTGTTTTTCCAGCAGTATTAACTGTACTTTTACAATGTTACACAACATTGTGGACAGGCTTACTAATGAGGAATTCTCCGAAACGCACCTCCCATGCGGATCCAATGAATGCAATGGAAAACTTAAACGACGACGCCATACTGAGTGTTCCCGCAGCGACGACAATTACGATACAGTATTTTTACATTATCTGAGTCTTGTTTCACTACAATGTGTTTTGGGTGATTCCGTGTTATAGGCTTTTTCACTGCTGTGGAAATATTTAGACAGAAAAAAATTATCATTGGGGCAACAAACCGGATGAATGATAATTGCATTAGTTCTCTGTAATGAACCACCGCAGACAAAGTGTCTCTTATATTTAAATACATAGAAAATATCTCTGTACATGTCTGAAATTGTGTCGATGGAGATTGTGTTCATCTTGAATGCTAAATAAAGCTAGCACTAATTCAACCTAGATGTGATAACAGAGAACTGCCAACCAAAAAAATTGGTACAAGTAGAACTACAAAGGATGCCGCAAACAGTTTATTGTGTAAACTGTTCCCGCTGCACTTGAAGCGTTAATTCTCTATGAAAATCCGAGCTCTCAAGAATAACTATCGTTATCAGAAAAAAAGGAAAAAATGATACATTGCAACAGCTTGAAAGTTGCGTATTAAATCGCCACTTTCAAAAGTCAAAAATTTTCTTTTTCTTTCTATATTTCCATTACTTCGCAAGCTCGATGCCGCATTACTGAAAAGAGGATTCTGTTCCCTGTATCGATTACAAACGCTGCCTATCTTCGAAGCATATATCTATTGAGTTTACGGGGAGCATGGACAGTACTTCCGGATGTACAGGTGAACGAAAGAGTAGTCCGCTCTCAAGGTAGGCCGGGACTAGCTTTGAAATACGTTCCGTTGCGAGGGAGGGCCGTCTTTGTTCCTGAACCCGCTGTAGGTTGCTGTTTGATGAGATGGTTCACGTAAATGGGTTGTGCGTACGCAATCCATATCTGCAATGTTATTTCCTTAATTATTCACTAGCTGACCCGGCGAACTCTGTTCCGCCTTAAAGCCAATAAATAATCAGATTTTGGATGTTAAGTTCAATTTTTTTATTAGGAAATACAAATAAAAAATTATGTATTTTAATGATTCTTTATTCTTATGTTTTTTGGTGCACAGCTTCCACTCTTCAATTAAGTACCTTGTGGTACACAACCTTTTTCGTTTTATTATCAGACGCAGATGGTCTTCCGACCCGTGAACATGCCACATATAAATGACCACGTGAAAAACATGGATATTCCAGATTTGAACCACAAACTTTGAAGGATTGGCCTTGTGATTTGTTAATGGTAACGACGAATGCAAGACGGGTCGGAAATTGAAGTCTTTTAAACTCAAACGGCATATCGGTTGGGATCATCGGGAGAACTTCCTCACCTCCGAATTTTCCTTTGAGTATCGCCGCGTAACTAACATTTTTCATCAATTTACTTACCACCAAACGCGTACCGTTGCACAGGTTTGGTTGGTTTATGTTCCGAAGCAGTAATACTGCGGAGCCAACTTTTAGGCGTAAATTGTGCGGTGGTACGCCATGCACAGCCAAAGAGTTTAAAAATTCAATTCGATATTTGGTGGCTTCATCTTCATTTGTTACACTGTCAACAGATTTGAATGAATGCAATTTACCAATGATCTCATTCTGAATTATGTAGTTTAGGTCATCCAAATCTTTATTCTTAGCCGCTAAAATTGCTCGCTCACTCAACCATTCATTACTTTTGTAGTTAGTAATGATGTTTGGGAATACTTTGTTGATAAGTTCGTATTTCGATGGGACAAAGTTACAACAATTATGAAGAAATGAAATCAATCCGCTCGATTCTTCGACAGGTACGGTGTATAAGTACAAAAATAAATAAACAAATGTCGGATTAAATCCTCGTTCTTCGACACTGTCTGCCCCAAATGAGGTCATTTGGAACCAACTATTGTATTTTTGGGTGTCTGAAAGAAATTGACGTGATTCGGGTGTTTCACCACAAAGCAATGAATGCAATGGCCCAGGTGGCGGAGGCAATAATGGCAATTTCACTTTCCCACTAAGGCAGCACAATCCGTGCGTTTCTCCTGAAAACGTCAATGCGCCACAATCCTCGCAAACAACGTCCATCGGCCCAATGCGAACGTAAGGATGCAAGCAGTAATTAGTGCTGCAATCGTATCTAAACGCTGCTCGATTCAAATCATCACGTGATAAATCTCTTCTTGTGCGTAGAAAATTATCAACATGTTGATCTCTGTTGTTCGCTCGACGATTTCACACTGCCAACCGAGCCGTTTCACGGCTGCCTCACTTTGCTCTTGTGATTGAGAAGTACGAAGTCGAGCCATACTAAAGCGGCGCTCTTCACGGGCAATTTGTTGTTCTTCTTCAGTCCTTTCATGTCCGCCCCAGTAGCTGAGTGGTCAGCGTGTCGGATTGCCGTCCTCTGGGCCCGGGTTCGATTCCCGGCTGGGTCGGAGATTTTCTCCGCTCAGGGACTGGGTGTTGTGTTGTGTTCATCATCATTTCATCCCCATCCGGCGTGCAGGTCGCCCAATGTGGCGCCGAATGTAATAAGACCTGCGATATGGCGGCCGGACCTGCCCCGCGAGGGGCCTCCCGGCCAATGACGCCAAACGCTCATTTCCATTTCCAGTCCTTTCATTCGAAATGTTTTGTATCCTTCTTGCATTACGGATTTGTCAAGAAATATTCGATCGTGTTTGTCGCGGCATTGTTAATGATGATTCAAAGAAAATACAAATTATTTCTTTAAATTTTCATTAATGATATATACTCATACTTAACCATAGACGCTTAGCTGTCAATTGCGTTTTTGTTATACCACGTTTTATAGAGGTTGAACGGGATAAAAAGTATCCTATGTCCGTCTCCTGGTTCTAAGCTACCTCTCCACCAATTTTCAGCCAAATCGGTCCAGCCGTTCTTGAGTTATAGTGTAACTAACACGACTTTCTTTTATATATATAGATTTACACAAATTAATGTCTAAAACAAACAAATATAACAGTACCTACCTGAACTTTCGAGACATTTTACACAAAATAAATTTCTGAACGCACACATAAATAGTTGTTACAGTATTTGACAGGATTGGACAACAAATGTTTGACATGTAATAAACAAATGAGCATTTATTGAAATGATTAAGTATTCATTACACATTTCTGAACGCACGCGTAATATTTTTCAATCTTTTTAAAAAAATACACATAATAGTTTATTCATCCATTTTAAATAGTTTATGAACGCATGCATAAATGTCAATCATTACTTACAGATTTTGACAAAAAAATTTGACAGCTCCGAAACTAAAGAACTTTTAGGGAAAATAACGCATTTTTCAAGTATTCGTCAATTTTTCATTATTTTTAAGATGTATTCTGCTATTCGGGGCGGAGACAAATCCAACAAATCAAAAACCATGAAAATTTTTATTCGACAATTTTCATTATTTTTAAGATGTATTCTGCTATTCGGGGCGGAGACAAATTCAACAAATCAAAAACCATGAAAATTTGTCCAGCAGATCTCGAGTTATAAGTGTTGTAACAAACCCGACTTTGTTTTATATATATGGATATGGATCTGGCAAATTTTCATTAGTTCTCATTGCGAACTTGCTATGAATAGCGAGAGTGGACTTGCATTCCACGTGTCTTCACTGAATCTTGTTGCTTAGCGAAGACAGTAGTTACGAGGGCTGATACATAATGTGACTGAAGTAAATTAATCAAAGGAGTATCACAATCAATTCAGTAACACTTCTCATCAGTTTATCTTCATAAATGGTTTGTGAGTTGTATAGTTTTACGGTGATTACGTATTTTGGACTTTATCTGCCACGTGTTGCTTGTGCACTGATATACTTATCTTGTTGATCTGGATCTCTAAAATCAATTGTATGAAGTGGTATCGAAAAACTTTCTCTCATTTAAGTTTCCCTGCTTATGTATTAGCTTTTGAAATGAATTTGCCGGGCTTGCATTCTGCAGTCGTTATATGGCCGCTTGTTGCAAAACGTAACCTATGTCTCCAGTAATTGGCACACTGGACTATTCTCGTATGGTATTTCGCATCAAGTCAGCAGTCACTCTTCTATTATATGTTCCGCTTTTTACAAGTATACCTCAGGTAAGTTGTGACGCTGATGTCATTTGCAGAGACGCTGTACTTGCTTCTACGCGAGTGTGTATGTTCGATGCATCATGTTTAACTGTCATAATTTCGCATCAGGGTACACAGATCAGGGTATACATCGCCAGAGCATAGTAACTGACTGTAAGTCGAGTTGTTAAAACGCACAACATAGGACAAAAAAAAACGACACAACTCTATGAAATTATCCAACTGAGTTGGAAATATGTAGGAGTAATCTACACGTACAGACAAACAAATGATTACGATTTCAACAAAATTGGATGATTTATTCAAGGGAAGAAGCTTCACAAATTGAGTAAGTCAATAACTGCTGCGCTGAGTGGCCGTGTGGTTTGAGGCGCCATGTCACGGACTGTGCATCCCCTCCCGCCGGAGGTTCGAGTCCTCCCTCTGGCATGGGTGTGTGTGTTCTTCTTAGCATAAGCTAGTTTAAGTTAGTTTAAGTAGTGTGTAAGGCTAGGGACCGATGACCTCAGCCGTTTGGTCCATTGGGAATTCACACACACATTTCAGTAACGCGTTGGTCTACTTCTGGCCCTCAAAAAGTAGTTACTCGGCTTAGCACTGATTGATGGAGTAGTTGGGTGTCCTCCTGAGGGATATCGTGCAAAATTCTGTTCAACTGGCGCGTCAGATCGTCAAAATCCCGAGCTGCTTTGAGGGTTCTGCTCATAACACTTCCTGGCCAACGTAGTGTTTGGCCATCATCTCGTACACAAGCAACTGAAATTCTTGTCATGTCTGAATTTTGACCATCTAACTCGCCCATTGGACAGAGTTTGGCGTGATGTGCCTCAGGAGAACATCTAATAATCAGTGACAAGCCGAATAACTGCTTGCATAAGGTCCAGCGATGGACCAATGCGTTATTAACTTACCTAGTTTGTAAAGCTCTTTCCCTGGAATAAATCATCATTTTTCTCTGAAATTAAAATCATTTGTTTGTCTATACGTGTACATCATAGCTATAGATACCCTTCCTATTCGGCTAATTCCTTCGTTCAAATGGTTCAAATGGCTCTAAGCACTATGGAACTTAACATCTGAGGTCATAAGTCCCCTAGGACTTAGAACTACTTAAACCTAACTAACCTAAGGACATCACACACAACCATGCCCGAGGCAGTAGTACTCGAACCTGCAACCGTAGTAGCAGCAGCGCGGTTCCGGACTGAAGTGCCTAGAACCGCTCGGTCACGACGGCCGGCAATTACTTCGTGGTGCGACACATTTTGTCTTAAGGAGTATTTATTTCTGCAGACATACCTCGCATGATTCTGCGTATTCATTTAAGTTCAATTTTTTTTTTCTATCCGTGTTACTATTTGTTGTACTTTTAAAGTGTTTACTTCTCAGGTGTATTTTCTTTACCATTTTGTAGTCAAATAGCGTTCCTAAATTGATTGCGTGGATCAAAACTCCGCATACGAAACGGGATAGCTTTCCAAATCAGGGCATCTTCGGATTTACTTATACTAGCAGTCAAACTTTAAACCGATCCGTGAATTTACAAATTAAAATCAACAAAATCCATTTCTCAATCTTTCTAATTTTTTACAAGGTAATAAGAAATTTAAATTCCATAAAAAAGAACCTTACTGGATTGACTTCTGTTACAGCTACAGTTTCTGGATCATATTTTGCAACGTATACTGTAGAACTCACTGTGCTGTTGAGGAAGAAATGTTTTTTCATAAAATTTTCCAGATACACGTTGTTCTACACCAACATTTTACTATTTTTGACAAACAAATTATCTCCATCCAATACAAAAATGTTTGACAGCTGCAAACAAAAATTAACACTCATTCCGTTTACTATGCAAACTATGCACCACCTAAATGGAGGAGGCGTTGATGCACTGCACTTGGAACTCCAGAGGAAGCACTGCTTGCCACAAAGAACACGCGCATCTGCTAACGAGTGTTTTAAACATGTGCATCACGGTGTCTTCTATCAACCATTCCCCATCTTCTAGTCACTCAGTGTCATAAATTTCGTTTTTCCCCATTTTGGTCCAGTACTTCTTCATTGGGTTTAGTTACTCCGCGTACCCATCTAATCTTCAGTATTGTTCCGGAACACAAAATGTCAAATGCTGCTGTTGTCTTCTTGTCTGAAGTGCTTATCTCCACGTTTCACTTCTGTACAAGGCTACACTCCCGATGAATAATTTCTGAAAAGATTTCCTACAACGTAAGTGGATATTAGATGTTAACAAATTCTTCTTTTCCAGTAATACTGTTCTTGCTATAGTCAGTATTCATTTTATATCCTCTCTACTTTGGCAGTCATCAGTTACTACATCCAATGTAATTAGCTTTTTATAAAAGCAAAATATTCGTCAACCTATGTACACTATTAAGAGATTCAACTCCGACTCGTAGAATGCCAATTCTGTTTATCTGATGACATCCTTCTGAATGGAATATTTTACCTAAGACGATACCATAATCATTATGCCATACGGAATAGCGACATGTCTTCGGGGAAAATAACAGCTGTAGTTCACCCTTGCCTTCAGCCGCTCACAGTACCAGCAGAAGAAAGCCATGTTGCAAAGCCAGATCAGTAAATCATCCAAACTGTTGCCCCTGAAACTACTGAAAAGGCAGCTGCCCCTCTTCAGGACCTACGTGTCAGTCTGGGCTCTTCACAGATTTCCCTACGCTGAGTTGCACCTACGGTACGGTTACTTGTGGCGTTGAGGCACGAAGCCACACCATCCCGGAAAACCCCATTGTTCATGGGCCGTTTTATTAAGTACGCCGATTTAAGGGTTTGACTACCAAGAAATATTTTCTCGAAATATCGCTAGCCACTTTTCGGCTATTTGGGTCATCATCATGTGATAAATGACTGTCGCAACCAGAGATGCGATCAATAAGGTCTTTCCAATTTTTTGTTACTGAAGAGTTTTCTATTCGAATACGCATTCACCTACCCTCGAATCAAGAAAGAAACATGATGGTGCAGAATAAACTCTCAGATAATATGGAATATTGTATGGTAAAACATTTTACAAGATACAGAAAATGAAAGGACAAGAGTTGGTAAATGAAAATGTTGGAATAAATATCCTAGTTCACATTAACGGTAACATATGTGGGTGGAAGTCATAGAACAAGAAACACCCCCAAAACATAACAGAACTATTTGTGGCATGAAATGAATTCTTCACACACTGCAGGTTAGCAACTTATTCTGCCGTCGATGCACACGACGTCTTGTGTTATTTGAGGGGAAAAAAGGCAAATTCGTCACAAGCCCCAGCCAGGTGGGGTTTTTCTGTCGTATGTCCCATTGAAGACATGCAGCTTCGTGTGGCCCTGTGTGCAATGGCCTTCCGCGGGGTACCCGCCTCCAAATGTCAATGGCATGCAGTTCCCTCCGCCATGTTTGGAATGGTTGAGATGGACCTTCACTCACTGGCAACAGCAGTTCGTGTGGTGTTTAGAATCATTATCATTAATTAGGCGTGACGGTCGTCTCCTGATCCTCTGGGCTAGGTTCAAATGGCTCTGAGCACTATGGGACCTAACATCTGAGGTCATCAGTCCCCTAGAACTTAGTACTACTTAAGCCTAACTAACCTAAAGACATCACACACATCTATGCCCGAGGCAGGATTCGAACCAGCGACTGAAGCGATCAGGTGCATATGTGAAGGCCCGGGTTCCCGGGTTCGATTCCCGGCGGGGTCAGGGGTTTTCTCTGCCTCGTGATGACTGGGTGTTGTGTGATGTCCTTAGGTTAGTTAGGTTTAAGTAGTTCTAAGTTCCAGGGGACTGATGACCATAGATGTTAGGTCCCATAGTGCTCAGAGCCATATGTGACGGGGTTACCATGTGCTTCTTGGTGCACAATACTGGATGCTACCTTGTGGCGGTGAGACGTGTTCAACTAAAACCTTCACAAGTATGCCTGTGCTCACGTTCCCATGTACTCCAACATCGATTCACTGTCACATTACAATGCCTCACAAAATTGGATATTGCAAGACTTGATCAAAATGGCTCTAAGCACTATGGGACTTAACATCTGAGGTCATCAGTTCCCACCGAGCGAGGTGGCGCGGTGGTTAGCACACTGGACTCGCATTCGGGAGGACGACGGTTCAATCCGGCGTCCGGCCGTCCTGATTTAGGTTTTCCGTGATTTCCCTAAATCGCTCCTGGCAAATGCCGGGATGGTTCCTTTGAAAGGGCACGCCCGACTTCCTTCCCCGTCCTTCCCTAAAACCGATGAGACCGATGACTGCGCAGTTTGGTCTCTTCCCCCAAAACAACCCAACCAATCATCAGTTCCCTAGAACTTAGAACTGCTTAAACCTAACTAACCTAAGGACATCACACACACCCATGGCCGAGGCAGGATTCGAACCTACGACCGTAGCAGTCGCGCAGTTGCCGACTGAAGCGCCTAGAATAGCTCGGCCACCGCGGCCGGCTCTGAGCTAGGATGATTACTATTACGCCGCGTTACATAACTGCGAATGATACATCATTCTCGGACAAGTTAGATAGTCTGCGTCGACACACCAACAAATGTTGCAACTTCATTCGAGCTGTGGCTATGGGTACGTTCAGACAAGACGGCTCGATTCTTCAATTGTGCCACGTCTGCACGTCCATCTCACTGCACGCATTCCATCCAGCCGCCTGTTTCATACACGCCGGCTTACAGAGGTTGGATAAAAACATGGAAACACCGCAAACGCAACACAAACTTGCTTGTACAGTGTAGGAAAACCGTTGGCATTCAGGCCAGCTTTCCACTGATCGCAGAATGGATGAATAGAGGTACTATATGGCTTTGTAAGAGCTCGTATGCTATTCTTCCTGTAACACAGTGGCAACTTCAGGTAACAATTATGGAGGTGGACAGAAAACACGCTCACTTCTTTCCAAAGTAGACCATAAATGGTCAGTAATATTTAGTTTTGGTGACTGTGATGGCCAGGCTGGATGCGACAACTCATCCTCGTGTTTCACCAAATCATTTCTGGACGATGTGATTTGTGGGAACTGGGCTGTGTTTTTAAATACGGCAACACCATTGGGAAGCAGAGATTGGACCAGACCAGCAAAAATGGTCACGTAATCCTTAGCATTAATATGACGTCGCACAGTAATCAAGGGATCCATGGAATACCACGATATACCTCCCCAAATCATCCCCGAAACCCCGCCGTAATTCACTCCTGGGAAGCAAACTCGAGTAGAAGTTGGAAACAGTTTGAAACAAGACGCACCCGACTGACGTCCACTGCTCCGTACTCAAGGTTTTACCGCTTCGGCACCAAGGTTTCCTGTTACGGGCATTTACGTCACTGAAGAATGCTCTCACTGCAATTCCAGGCTTCTGGAGATCTGTTTTGTGTTGTTTTGGTGTTCACTGGGTCCGGGTGAGCCTCATTCGGTTATGCAGCGACTTTTGCAAGTGTCGTCTTATTATGTGACATTTCAGAGTATATATTTCAGAGTATGCAGACACAATAGCGCCTTTCTTAGCGATCGTATACAACCGCTGACTTGACAAAGAGTCTGTTCCTAAAGATTGGAAAGTAGCACAGGTCACACCAATATTCTGGCCGAGATGTTCTAGGCGCTATAGTCTGGAACCGCGCGACCGCTACGGTCGCAGGTTCGAATCCTGCCTCGGGCATGGATGTGTGTGGTGTCCTTAGGTTAGTTAGGTTTAATTAGTTCTAAGTTCTAGGGGACTGATGACCTCAGAAGTTAAGTCCCATAGTGCTCAGAACCATTTCAACCAACACCAATATTCAAGAAAGGAAATAGGAGTAACCCATTGAATTACAGAACCATATCACTGACCTCAATTTGCAGTAGGATTTTAGAGCATATACTGTACTCGAACATTATGAATCACCTAGAAGACTTATTGATGCACATCCTACACGGATTCAGAAAATATCGTTCTTGTGCTACACAGCTAGCTCTTTATTCGCATGAAGTAATGAGTGCTGTCGACAAGGGATCTCAGATCGATTCCATATTCCTAGATTTCCAGAAGGCTTTTGATACCGTTCCTCACAAGCGGCTATTAATCAAATTGCGTGCATATGGAGTATCGTCTCATTTGTGTGACTGGATTCCTGATTTCCTCTCAGGGAGGCCACAGTTCGTAGTGATAGACGGTAAATCATCGAGTAGAACAGAAGTGAGATCTGGCGTTCCGCAAGGTAGTGTCATAGGCCCTCTCCTGTTCCTGATTTATATAAATGATCTAGGTGATAATCTGAGCAGCCCCCTTAGATTGTTTGCAGATGACGCTGTAATTTACAGTCTAGTAAAATCATCAGACGATCAATTTCAATTACAAAATGGCAAAGTGGCAAAGTGGAAATTAACACTAAACAAAGAAAAGTGCGAGGTAATCCGCATGTGTACTAAAAGATTTCCGATAAATTTTGGGTATACGAAAAAATTGCACAAATCTAAGCGCTGTCAATTCGACTAAATACCTAGGAATTACAATTACCAGCAACTTAAATTGTAAAGACCACAAAGGTAATATTGTGGGGAAGGCGAAACAAAGACTGCGCTTTGTTGGCAGAACGCTTAGAAGATGCGACAAACCCACTAAAGAGACAGCCTACATTATACTTGTCCGTCTTCTGCTGGAATACTGCTGCGCGGTGTGGGATCCTTACCAGGTAGGATTGACGGAGGACATCGAGAAAAAGTGCAAAGAAGGGCAGCTCATTTCTTGTTATCGCACAGTAGGGGTGAGTGTCACTGATATGATACGCGAGTTGGGGTGGCAGTCACTGAAACAAAGGCAGCTTTCTTTGAGGCGAGATCTATTTACGAAATTTCAATCACCAACTTTCTCTTCCCAATGCGTAAATATTTTGTTGACACCCACCTACGTAGGGAGAAATGGTCATCATAATAAAATAACAGAAGTCAGAGCTCGAACGGAATGATTTGGGTGTTCCTTTTTCCCACGTGCCATTCGAGAGTGGAATGGTAGAGAAGTAGTAAGAAAATGGTTCGATGAACCCTCTGCCAGGCACTTAAGTGTGAATTGCAGAGTGACCATGTAGATACAGATGTAGATGTTTCGTCGCAATCCTCTTCAGAGACCGACCATCACGATCGCTCAACATACACTTCCGTCCGCAATGTGACCTGACGGTTGAAGTCTTTCCGCTTTCCCTGTATGCGGTATAAATCTTCGACAGTGTGCCACTTGAAATACGAAACATTTCGCTACCTTGGTTACGGAAGCGCCCACCATGCGAACACCGACAATTTGCCCGCGTTCGAATTCGCTTAGCTCCAACACACTGCACTCACAATCACGCAGAACATTGTCCCGAACACCAATGGCACTCGCGACGTTTTGAGGGCACTGCGCGGTTGCCGTTCGAGTCAAATACAACGGCGCCGTCTGCAGTCGTGGTTAGCATCTGCGTTTTGTTCAAGCAGCATTTCCCTCGGTGTTTCTACACTCCTGGAAATGGAAAAAAGAACACATTGACACCGGTGTGTCAGACCCACCATACTTGCTCCGGACACTGCGAAAGGGCTGTACAAGCAATGATCACACGCACGGCACAGCGGACACACCAGGAACCGCGGTGTTGACCGTCGAATGGCGCTAGCTGCTCAGCATTTGTGCACCGCCGCCGTCAGTGTCAGCCAGTTTGCCGTGGCATACGGAGCTCCATCGCAGTCTTTAACACTGGTAGCATGCCGCGACAGCGTGGACGTGAACCGTATGTGCAGTTGACGGACTTTGAGCGAGGGGGTATAGTGGGCATGCGGGAGGCCGGGTGGACGTACCGCCGAATTGCTCAACACGTGGGGCGTGAGGTCTCCACAGTACATCGATGTTGTCGCCAGTGGTCGGCGGAAGGTGCACGTGCCCGTCGACCTGGGACCGGACCGCAGCGACGCACGGATGCACGCCAAGACCGTAGGATCCTACGCAGTGCCGTAGGGGACCGCACCGCCACTTCCCAGCAAATTAGGGACACTGTTGCTCCTGGGGTATCGGCGAGGACCATCCGCAACCGTCTCGATGAAGCTGGGCTACGGTCCCGCACACCGTTAGGCCGTCTTCCGCTCACGCCCCAACATCGTGTAGCCCGCCTCCAGTGGTGTCGCGACAGGCGTGAATGGAGGGACGAATGGAGACGTGTCGTCTTCAGCGATGAGAGTCGCTTCTGCCTTGGTGCCAATGATGGTCGTATGCGTGTTTGGCGCCGTGCAGGTGAGCGCCACAATCAGGACTGCATACGACCGAGGCACACAGGGCCAACACCCGGCATCATGGTGTGGGGAGCGATCTCCTACACTGGCCGTACACCACTGGTGATCGTCGAAGGGACACTGAATAGTGCACGGTACATCCAAACCGTCATCGAACCCATCGTTCTACCATTCCTAGACCGGCAAGGGAACTTGCTGTTCCAACAGGACAATGCACGTCCGCATGTATCCCGTGCCACCCAATGTGCTCTAGAAGGTGTAAGTCAACTACCCTGGCCAGCAAGATCTCCGGATCTGTCCCCCATTGAGCATGTTTGGGACTGGATGAAGCGTCGTCTCACGCGGTCTGCACGTCCAGCACGAACGCTGGTCCAACTGAGGCGCCAGGTGGAAATGGCATGGCAAGCCGTTCCACAGGACTACATCCAGCATCTCTACGATCGTCTCCATGGGAGAATAGCAGCCTGCATTGCTGCGAAAGGTGGATATACACTGTACTAGTGCCGACATTGTGCATGCTCTGTTGCCTGTGTCTATGTGCCCGTGGTTCTGTCAGTGTGATCATGTGATGTATCTGACCCCAGGAATGTGTCAATAAAGTTTCCCCTTCCTGGGACAATGAATTCCAGGTGTTCTTATTTCAATTTCCAGGAGTGTATATTTTTGAATGACAGAAGCACATATACAGGCCATTCACATTAATGTGATCACCGCCTATGTTCGATGTCAATGTGAAATAACTATGCTGTGCGCCCACGTTTAATTTTGCGCAGCTCTCGCGGATTTGGAACTCCTCTGGCCGCCAGAGCGCATGGAGTATTACTGTCGCCGGTAGAGGGCAGGTCGGAGGAGAAAGTAGTTGAGGGCTGCGGCGACCTGGAGGAAAACGGGGTGAGGAGGGGGGACGGGGGGGGGGGGGGGTGGTCTGACACGGATGGCGAAGAGCGCAAGTAAGGCGGCGTGTTGTGGCCAAGCGCCTGCCGTGGCCCATTGGCAAGTGTGGTGCCTTTGCCCACTGCGGGTTTGGTGCGTCCGAGTGTTGGTCGCAACCGTGGATGTAGCACGTTAAAAAGCTACTTCGGCAGAACGCACAGTTTTCGGCATGTCCTCTGCTATTCAAGTTGCAAGCAGTTTGTGTCCATTGTGGTGCGGGGTTGGAGTCCGGTCTGACCTTTGCAAGTACTGGACGCGGTGGCGTCTGCTGGATTGTACCCGTGGGTTTACGACTACGAGTAATGTTTGCTACATTAATCTCTCGGCGCTCTCTAAGCAAGCGTTTGTCAATGGGCGCTGGATTTTACGAGAAGCACATCACTTGGTATCGTGTAGTTGCTATTTTGACACCGTATCCTGGTTGCCCGTTGTTAGGTATTCTCTTTTCTTTTAATGTTCAATTCTAAGGTTGGTTTGCAGCAGAGCGCCAGTCCTCTCTTCTGTCTGCCTTCCTCTTCATTTCCACGTATGTGTTACATCCTACGTCATTCATGATCTATTTCATGTATAATATCCTTGGTCGTCCCCGCCGATTCCTTCCCTCAATAGCTCGTTCTGCTATTGTTCCAACGATGTTGTTGCGTCATAGGATACGCCCTAGGATGTTAGGTACATAAATGTGTTATTTATGAAGGTTTTTCCTGATGCTGCTTGAGTTGGCTGGTGGCTGTCGCTATTACAAACTGATTTTAGAATGTAAGGGTACAGAATGCAGATATAATTCTTCTGATTTACAAATTGTACTTTATAGCCAGTGAAAATTGTTGAATCTAGCTGCCTTATTTCTGAGGCCTGTCCGCCCCGATAGCTGAGTGGTAAGCGTGACGGATTGCCGTCCTACGGGCCCGTGTTCGATTACCGTCTGGGTCGGGGAGTTTCTCCGCTCAGGGACTGGCTGTTGTGCTGTCTCCATCATCATTTCATCCCCATCCGGCGCGCAAGTCGCCCAATGTGGTGTCGAATGAATAAGACCTGCACCGAGGCGGCGGACCTGCCCCACAAGGGGTCTCCTGGCCAATGACGCCAAACGCTCATTTCCATTTCTGAGGTATGTACATAGTTACCTGTTCGCTATTATCACGAGCTCCAGCTGTTTAATAAGTTGTTTGCTTCTACAAAAGAAACTAGAGAAGAATGTCTGCATTTGTAGTATGTTTAATTGTTACTAAATAATAAACTAGTTGACTCTGTGTTACAGGATAGGTGATTGTATCTCTGGTTAACTGTGATCTGGTTAAAGATGTCTGTGTACCATGACTGAAATTTTTAATGAAGGTTTCTACTACTGTGGCAGCGGCAGTCGCCGTCCTAAGTTAGTAGAGAAGGAGGAATTATTGCTACTGGCGTCCCCTCTGCCATCGCCTCTATCATCATAAATTTGAACCACCGTTGCCAGTCATTTTCGCAACTTCTAAGGCAATGGCGTTTTGATAATTACTGGCAATGTCCGTGCCCAGTAGCTCAGTGTTGCCAGCACGGAAGCTCAGCGTGTTCGGTCAGAAGCTTAGCTGTCAGTTTGCAATGAAAAAACTGAGTTAATGGATCACCGATGAACTTAAACAAGCATCATGGTACGTCCGCCCCAAACAAATAAAACGAACACTATCAAACAAAATGAGATAAAGAAAAGTGTTAGTGAGACGGAATGTCAACCGTAGGGACCCGGGTTCGATTCCCGGCTGGGTCGGAGATTTTCTCCGCTCAGGGACTGGGTGTTGTGTTGTCCTAATCACTATCATTTCATCCCCATCGAGGCGCAAGTCGCCGTAGTGGCGTCAAATCGAAAGACTTGCGCCCGACGAATGGTCTACCTGGCGGAAGGCCCAAATCACACGACATTTACATTTTCTCTGGCAATAGCCCATAGTTGAGATTTGTGACAATCATTTGATCGTATGTTTTGCTGTTTGTGATGTAAATGTATTTTCTTACTCCATCTAATATTTTTTACGAAAAGGAAGTGATTATATACTGTTACCATCTTGAAGTTTTGGCCATCAGTTGGTTATTGAAATTCAGTCTTTTCAGTTGTTGTTATTCTTGGATGTTTGCCTTTAAAAATAAATTCATTAGTCTTTTTAGAAACCTTAATAAACTCATTATCGCTCACTACCTTTCCACTCAACACTAGCTCTCTACCGTATTTCAATAACCATTCACAGAAACCAGGTGAGACCACTAGCAGTGGTAAGCACATAAAGCGTTTCGGCGGACACGGAAAACAGTGTACTGATTGTCAAAATGTGAAAACTGAGCTATTTATCTGACGTCCAAAAGGGTATGATCATTGGCTTTCGGTCCAAGGGCGGAAGCATTTTATAAACTGTTCGGCTGGCGTCATTGTTAAAGTGCACTACTGGTCATTAAATTTGCTACACCAAGAATAAATGCAGATGATAAACAGGTATTCATTAGACAAATATATTATACTAGAACTGACATGTGATTACATTTTCACGCAATTTGGGTTCATAGAGCCCGCATCTCGTGGTCGTGCGGTAGCGTTCTCGCTTCCCACGCCCGGGTTCCCGGGTTCGATTCCCGGCGGGGTCAGGGATTTTCTCTGCCTCGTGATGGCTGGGTGTTGTGTGATGTCAGGTTAGTTAGGTTTAAGTAGTTCTAAGTTTTAGGGGACTGATGACCATAGATGTTAAGTCCCATAGTGCTCAGAGCCATTTGAACCATTTGGGTGCATAGATCCTGAGAAACCAGTACCCAGAACAACCACTTCTGGCCGTAATAACGGCCTTGATACGCCTGGGCATTGAGTCAAACAGAGCTTGGATGGCGCGTACAGGTAGAACTGACCATGCAGCTTCAACACGATACCACAGTTCATCACGAGTAGTGACTGGCGTATTGTGACGAGCCAGTTGCTCGGCCACCATTGACCAGACGTTTTCAATTGGTGAGAGATCTGGAGACTGTGCTGGCCAGGGCAGCAGTCGAACATTTTGTGTATCCAGAAAGGCCCGTACAGGACCTGCAACATGCGGTCGTGCATTATCCTGCTGAAATGTAGGGTTTCGCAGGGATCGAATGAAGGGTACAGACACGTGTCGTAACACATTTGAAATGTAACGTCCACTGTTAAAAGTGCCGTCAATGCGAACAAGAGGTGACCGAGACGAGTAACCAGTGGCACCCCATAACATCACGCTGGTTGATAACGCCAGTATGGCGATGACGAATAAACGCTTCGAATGTGAGTTCACCGCGATGTCGCCAAACACGGATGCGACCATCATGATGCTGTAAAGAGAACCTGCATTCATCCGAAAAAATAACGTCTTGCCATTCGTGCACCCAGCTTCGTTGTTGAGTACACCATCACAGGCGCTCCTGTCTGTGATGCAGCGTTAAGGATAACCGCAGCCATGGTCTCCGAACGGATAGTCCATGCTGCTGTAAACGTCGTCGAATCGTTCGTGTTGATGGTTGTTGTCTTGTAAACGTCCCCATCTGTTGACTCAGGGATCGAGACGTGGCTGCACGATCCGTTACAGCCATGCGGATAAGATGCCTGTCATCTCGACTGCTAGTGATAGGAGGCCGTTGGGATCCAGCACGGCGTTCCATATTACCCTCCAGAACCCACCGATTCCATATTCTGCTAACAGTCATTGGATCTCGACCAACACGAGCAGCAATGCCGCGATACGATAAACCGCAATCGCGATAGGCTACAACCCGACCATTATCAAAGTCGGAAACGTGATGGTACGCATTTCTCCTCCTTACACGAGGCATCACAACGACGTTTCATCAGGCAACGCCGGTCAACTGCTGTTTGTGTATGAGAAATCGTTTGGAAACTTTCCTCATGTCAGCAAGTTGTAGGTGTCGCCACTGGCGCCAACCTTGTGTGAATGCTGTGAAAAGCTAATCATTTGCATATCACAGCATCTTCTTCCTGTCGGTTAAATTTTGCGTCTGTAGCACGTCATCTTCGTGGTGTAGCAATTTTACTGGCCAGAAGTGTATATCGTGTATGGCAAAATGGCGCCCAGGTATCTCTGGCCCACTACGGGCCAGGAGTGAACGACGGGCGGATAGACGTGAAACTGTTGAGCAACTGACCGTTCTTATGATCCAAGAGACTACCAACGGCGTCTCCTCAACGACCATTCTTCGAACATTGCTCCACATGGGCCTCCACAGCAGGTGCCAGGTTCATGCTCCCATGCTGACTGCTGTTCATCGGCGACGAAGACTGCAATTTTCACGCCAGTTCCAAAATCGGACTTCCACTTAGTGGCCTTTTCAGATGAATCACGTTTTATGCTGCATTGAAATAGATGGCTGTTGGTGGTCGAAACTTGAAACATCTGAAAGTAAACTCCATTATGGTCTGGGGAGTGCTTTCATGCCATTCCCCCGGTGATATCGTGATTCTGGGAAGCAATATGGATAAAGACAAGTATGCATCTATCCTTGTTGACCATGTCCGTCCCAACATGCAGTTGTTTTTCCTCGTCACGATGGTATCTACCAGCAGGACAATGCAACGTGTCACACAGCTCGCAGTGTACATGCGTGGTTCTAAGAGTGCAAAGATAAGCTTACGGTATTCTTCTGGCCAACCCAGTCGAGAATCTTTGGGACCACCTCTATCGGCTGTTCGTGCCTCAACCGAGTAACCTAGTGCCACTGGCCACGGTACTGAAGTCGGCCGGGTACATTCCATAATCTCACTGACTTTCTCCCTCCACGTCTCGCAGTGGTCCGCGCTGCAAAAGGTCAGCATTCAGGGTTTTGACAGGAGGTCACAGGCAATACCTGGGAAGTGTATGGCCATCTGGTATCAGTTCCATAACATCTAAAGCGCTCCAAAGTGACCAGTGTGCTCTGTTAAGATCGTAACTACACTCATGCTCGTAAATTAAGGATAATTGCAGAATGTGGTGCCACACAACCTGGCACCACACAAAACTGGCGCTAATAGCATAGGCACATAGGGAACACACACGACACAGATCTGTATGTCCACGGTATTCGTGATAACTTGAGAAACCGTCCCGAAAGACATGTGCTACAAAACGCCACTGTTCCCTGCTCATGTACCTCGACATCAATATGGGATATGATCACCATGCACACGTACACAAGCCGCACAACGGGTTGGCATACTCTGGATCAGGTGGTCGAGCAGCTGCTGGGGTATAGCCTCCCATTCTTACACCAGTACGTGTCGGAGCTCCTGAAGTGTCCTAGGGATTTGAAGACGTGCAGCGATACGTCGACGGAGAGCAGCCCAGACATGCTCGATGGGGTTAGGTCTGGAGAGCAGGTAGGCCACTCCATTCGCCTGATATCTTCTGTTTCAAGGTACTCCTCCACGATGGCAGCTCGGTGGGGCCGTGCGTTATCATCCATCAGGAGGAAGGCGGGACCCACTGCACCCTTGAAAAGGCGGACATACTGGTGCAAAATGACGTCCCGGTACACCTGACCTGTTACAGTTCCTCCGTGAAAGACATGCAGTGGTGTACGTGCACCAATCATAATCTCACCCCACACCATCAAACCACGACCTCCGTAAAGGTACCTTTCAAGGACATTAAGGGGTTGGTATCTGGTTCCTGGTTCACGCCAGATGAAAACCCGGCGAGAATCACTGTTCAGACTATACCTGGACTCATCCGTGAACATAACCTGGGACCACTGTTCCAATGACCATGGACTGTGTTCTTGACACCAGGCTTTACGGGCTCTCCTGTGACCAGAGGTCAGTGAAATGCACCTTGCAGGTCTCCGGGCGAATAAACCATGTCTGTTCAGTCGTCTGCAGAATGTGTGTCTGGAGACAACTGTTCCAGTGGCAACGGTAAGGTCCGGAGCAAGGCTACCTGCAGTACTTCCGCGGGCACTGATGGTGAGGTATCGGTCTTCTTGTGGTGTTGTATACTGTGGATGTCCCGTACTGTAGCTCCTGGACACGTTTCCTGTCTGCTGGAGTCGTTGCCATAATCTTGAGATCACATTTTGTGGCACACGGAGGGTCCATGCTACGACCTGCTGTGTTTGACCGGCCTCCAGACGCCCTAGTATTCTATGTGGTGTCACCGCCAGACACCACACTTGCTAGGTGGTAGCTTTAAATGGGCTGCGGTCCATTAGTACATGTCGGACCCGCGTGTCGCCACTGTCAGTGATCGCAGACCGAGCGCCACCACACGGCAGGTCTCGAGAGACTTACTATCACTCGCCCCAGTTGTACGGACGACTTAGCTAGCGATGCAACACTGACGAAGCCTCGTTTATTTGCAGAGAAGATAGTTAGAATAGCCTTCAGCTGAGTCAATATCTACGACCTAGCAAGGCGCCATAGCAATTGATAGTTATCGTATGAAGCATGTCTCATCAAGAACGATGAACACAAATGGATTAAAGTTAAATATTCCAGCAGCTACTTACTTTTCTTTATAGCATTCATTACGTATCCTGTTTCAGACCTCACGCCATCCTGCGTGAGCTTATAGCGTGCATTTCGGCCTTCTCTAGCAATATAACATTCTACCCCTCATAACGTCACCAATGTGGGTTCTTTGTGCCATTTTAAATTCACAGTCACCACTAGCACGTTTGAAAACGTCTGCAAACTTACTCGCTGCACCGTACTCTGACATGCACCAACGCACCTCTGCGTATGTGGACTGTTGCCAGCGCCACCGTGCGTCGACCGCAGGTCAAATGCACCACATGGTAATATCCCGAGGTGAGTTAAATCCGCAAACCGCCCACCAGAGCGTTGTTTCACCATGTATCAGCATTATCCCTAATTTATGAGCATGAGTGTAGTATCTCATCCGGTGCGCTTAGTAGTGCTTGATGCTGTCACAGAGCCACTGCGGGTACTATTTTCATGACTTTGTCCAGCAGTGCGTCTCGTCTCACATACGACGCAGTTTCTCCCGCTCGAGAGCTGGCCGAACGCAGACAGCCTATGCGAGCGAATGTAGCCCAGCGGCTATTCTCGCGTGTCCGTCAAAATTCCTGGAAGCCGGCCTCTCGCTGACCTGCACTTCTCGCCTGCAAGTTCCGAGTCACGGCCAGTCAAGCAGCAACAAGCAGAGTCAGTGTCCAGCAGCGGACGCTTACCTTGAGTGCGTGTGCGCTTCTTAGAAAGAAAGATTCCATCCCACTTGAGCTGCGTTACTTGCAAACACGAATACTGTGCCTTAGTCTGTAATACTGACGACGCAGTATTTGCGGCAACAAAGCTACGAGTTAAAAAACTGAACCAAATTATCCTCTTAGAATATTATAAAAGGCACAACGCAGTGAAGTTGTCATTGTTGTAGACATGCGATTTACGCTATACATTTGAAAGTAGTCCATTTCGAACACCTTTACGGCAAGCCCAAAGGAAAATCATCTTATATTTAAGACTGCCCCAGTCGTTTCCTTTTAGAGAATATTCTTCACAGTTAACATTATTTCAAGCTGTACTTAGACAACTTGCTAGGAAATTTTAGTTGTAGCAAAATGAATACAGCAATTTGACTGATAATGTGTTATTTGCACTCAAATTTAATGGAGATCAGAATTCAAGACACTTTTGAACTAAGTATCAAGTTTGTAGCAATGACGATAGCACGTCTGGGAACCAAACAAAATTTCTTTATAATTTTTGGTAACTTCGCCGTGGGTACTTGATGAAAATCTATTGCAGGGAAAAAATCAGGCTATTTGTCGGTTGTGTTACTGATTATTTATTTTAGTGTCCTACGTTTTACGTTATGAGCCTTTTCTCTAGCATTAACGGCAAGAGCGTGGGGAAGGAAATTGGCTGTAACGTCTTTATATTCAGGGTGTTTCAGAATTCACGTTACACACTTCTAGAGGTTGTAGAGGGGACTTAGCAGATCAAGTTTTACAGAGAAACCCGTGTCCAGAAACGTCATCCAGCGACTCTACAGAGCGCTGAAGTTACAGGCACCGGCGCCTGTAAATGTATGTACAGGTTGATTCAAGAAAATGTTTACAAACTGGCACATCGGGCATACAAAAACTTCAGTAATCACATATAAACGGCGGTTCGCAGAAGCCACAAGAGGGAGCTACGGTCACGAGACCGAAGCTTCACACCGAGTGTCCTTTTCACCGACGAGGTTTCGTTCTCACTCGGGAGTGTGATAAACATTCACAACCTGCATACATGAGCGGATGTGGAACCACTGTCGGACACTGTTTCATTGGCCGTTGATTCTCCCGGACCGGCTTGATGGTCGCACGTATCTGGTATTCTTGCAAGAGGTTCTGCCAGTCATTCTGAATGCTGAATGATGTTCCCATGCCTATTCGTCACCACATTCGATTTCAGCACGACGGTGTCCCCGTGCATGTCAGCAGACATCTGCAGACAAACTTTCCGGGCCGCTGGATTGGACGCATGACCCAACCGATCTGTCTCCGATCTATTTTTTCCTGTGGAGGTACCCGAAGGGCCTTGTGTAACACCTGATACATCGCCGGAGGAGCTAGTAGACGGATTGTTGCGGCAGCAGAATGTCTTCGAGGTACACCAGGTATCTTTGAGATCGTGAGCCCTTCGAAGCAGCGTCGATGTCAGGCCTGTCTCGATGCCTGTGGGAAAACTCTGAGCATGTCGTCCTGGTTCCTATGCGATTACTGATCCTTGTTGCATGCCCGATGTGCCATGTCAGTTTGTAAGCCTTTTTTTGAATCACCCTGTGTATGTTACATACTTTCTGGGATGATGGAGTACGAGACATGGTCCAGCCGGGGTGGCCGAGCGGTTCTAGGCGTTGGAACCGTGCGACCGCTACGGTCGCTGGTTCGAATCCTGCCTAGGGCATGGATGTGCGTGATGTCCTTAGGTTAGTTAGGTTTAAGTAGTTCTAAGTTCTAGGGGACTGATGACCTCAGAAGTTAAGTCCCATAGTGCTTAGAGCCACCAGCCAGTACGAGAAAGCTAACAATCTGAGGTAAGGGTCCGTGTGCCGGACACGAACTAGTCGAATGTTATAAGCGAAATTCGTTCTGATGGATCTGACAATGGAATACATGTTATGTTACTGTTTTTGTTAAGATTGTAGGGTAGGCGACTTTCAAAGGTGGTAGTATGGCCAAAAACAAGCAAACTGTCTAGCAAACATGGGTTCGAAGATGCATACCTTAACAGCTAAGAGCACTTGTTCAAGAGAGGAGATGTGTTTCACAGTAGCAAAGATGAATAAGTGCTCATAGCTCCTCAAATATGCATTTTATAGCCCATGTTTACTTCCTTGTTTTGGTCCTACCTTACAATCTTAGCAACGACAGTACCAGTGCATGTATTCCTCTGTCATAGTCGCTTATATCTTTCGACTTGTTTGTTTCCGGTACAGGGACCCTTACCTCAAATTGATGCATTTATCCTTCTCCATCATATTGGACAGTCTGTAACATCATCACGGAATCACCCTGTATATACATACATTTACAGGCCCCGGCGTCTATGACTTTGAGGCTTTGTAGCGTCGTTGTGTGACGTTACCGGACTTTATCTACTAAGTCGGCTCTACAACCTGTATGAATGGGTAACATAAATTATGGAACACCATTTATAAAGCAGTTTTGAAGAAATTGTGTAGAATACCCAGCCTGAAAAAGCCGACCAGGGATAGGAAACCTGCTTTTCTTGCCTCTAACCGTCCAGTATCGAAATGGTGACACAGACCCGAGAGAACAACAATCGTTTAGCACACCCTTGAGACAGTTTTCGAGTTCCACCGGGCTCCTCAGTGCGTCCACCGTTATGTTCGTTGCATATGCAACGGCCTAACGACGTCGGTTACGCGTTTCCAAAGAAATCGCCGCGTCACTACAATGAGAAAGCATCCGCAAGGGCACCATCTGCCAACTCATCTGGCGACTGTGACGTCAGCGCGCCCCTAGCAGCCGGCTACGCAGCATGAGCAAGCAGCAGTTGGTGTACAGCTACAGCATGGCCAGTCGCAGCACTAATTACCGATGTAGCAAGGTCTCAGGAAACACAAAGATCTCTCTCTCGCCCGGAACCACCCGTATGATGTTTATAAATGTTGGCTGACAATTCTGTCCTGTAATCTTACACTGCCCCATCTGTTTCAGCACAACAGTCACTTCATGACGACATAAAAATTGCCGGCCGGTGTGGCCAAGCGGTTGAAGGCGCTTCAGCCTGGAACCGCGCGACCGCTACGGTCGCAGGTTCGAATCCTGCCTCGGGCATGGATGTGTGTGATGTCCTTAGGTTAGTTAGGTTTAGGTAGTTCTAAGTTCTAGGGGACTGATGACGTTAGATGTTAAGTCCCATAGTGCTCAGAGCCATTTGAACATAAAAATTAAAAAAATAACTTGTGTAACCAAGCCCTACCGGCCACGAAGACATCATATACCTCACAACACAGCAGAGTTCCTAGAAACGTTTCGCTGTTAACGTACTTAGATGTGTTAGCGAAACCCGTATTGTATCCTATACTGTGTGTTACAGTGACTCCACAGATAACACAAATCCACTGTAATAATCGTAAGGAAATGCACTTAAGCCACGAAAGATGTGGCTCACAAAAACTCGACAATAGTTCGGTAAGCTGGGGCTGTTACTCGGTACAATTAATAGAGGAGACATGGAGAAAATCAATTAAGTGCGATGCATTTCGTCACGGCTTCGTTTAATAAGGATGGGAGCAGGACAGAGATACTAAACTCCAGTGACAGGCACTGCAAAAGAGGCGTCTTACAGAACAGAGAGGTTTACTACTAAAGAGTGCGCAGGCAAGAAGTGGCAGGCAGATACTACCTCCTCACTATCGACATCTCAGGAAAATATCATTAAGGGAAACTCAGAAACATTCTGGCTCATACTGAAGTTTTTTGATGGTCATTCTTCTCAAGAACCATTCGTAAATGAAATACGAAAGGTGAAACATTAAAGTAGTACAAAACGCACGACTTGTTGAGTGCAAGTGTAGATATAACACATCGGATGTAGTTGTAAGTGAACAGAACAGCAAACGTACATTGAAAATACACTGCCTGACAAAAAAGAGTGAAACATCTAGAAGGTATGGTCGAAGTCAGAATAACTTGGTAGACGAATACACCGCCGGCGGTTGGTGGCCGAGCGGTTCTAGGCGCTCCAGTCTGGAACCGCGCGACCGCTACGGTCGCAGGTTCGAATCCTGCCTCGGGCGTGGGTGTGTGTGATGTCCTTAGGTTAGTTAGGTTTAAGTAGTTCTAAGTCCTAGGGGACTGATGACCTCAGATGTTAAGTCCCATAGTGCTCAGACCCATTTGAACCATTTGAACGAATACACCACCGGCAACTATATAAATGATTAGATTTGAAATTCTCTTGGACAGGTAGAATGGCCACAAGAGCGTAATAATGTTGTTCGTGTTTAGTGTTGTTGTCAACAGCCTTGCAACAGTGGTAACACCGGTTCCCGTCATATCACGCAAGTTAAGCGCATGGCAGATACTCTATCCGACTGAGCCGTCAAAGACACAGAGGATAGTACGACTGCAGGGACTTATCTCTGGCATGCTTTCCGTGAGACCCACATTTCCAACTTGCTGCCCACACCCTACATTTGTAGTGACCCTGCCCACTTACGGCAATCGGTAGATTGACTGCCGCACTACAAATGTAGTGTTTGGATAGTGGTTGGAAATGTGGATCTCACGGGGAGCGTGCCTGAGGTAAGTCCCTGCATTCGCACTACCCTCTGTGTCCTCGATGGCTCAGTCACATTGAGCGTCTGCCATGTAAGCAGGAGACCCCGGTACGAGTCCTGGTCGGGGCACACATTCTCAACTGCCCACGTTAATATTTGTATATTTATCAACGCCTGTAAGCATCTAATGGTCTGGATTTCATTGTAATTTCATTTTTCGAGAGCTGGAAGATCACCAATTGTATCCGTTCTTTCGAACATGTCCGCAAAAACAATCTTCATATATGATAGAGAAGTAGCGGCTTCGGTCTCGTAAACTGACATACCGCCCGGAGAGCGGTGTGCTGAGCACATGCCCCTCCATGTCCGCATCCAGTGACGCCTGTGGGCTGAGGATGACACGGCGGCCGGTCGGTTGCCACTGGGCCTTCCAAGGCCTGTTCGGGCGGAGTTCAGTTTGTTAGTGTTTAGTCTTGTTACGAGGCCTGGTAGAGTATATACACTGAAGAGGCAAAGAAACCGGTACACCTACCTAATATCGTGTAGGGCGCTCTGGAGCACGCATGGATTTGACTACGGTCTGAAGTGGTGCTGGTGGAAACAGACACCATGAATCCCGCAGGGCTGTCCATAAATTCGTAAGAGTGCGAGGGGTGGAGATCTCTTCTGAACAGCACGTTGCAAGGCAACCCAGATATGCTCAATAATGTTCATATCTGGCGAGTTTGGTGTTGAAATTCATAAGAGTGTAACAATTCCGGACATGTGGTGTGTTGCAGTGTCCTGCTGGAATTGCGTAAGTCCGTCGGAATGTAAAATGGACATGAATGGATGCAGGTGATCAGGTTGGATGCTTACGTACTTGTCACCTGTCAGAGTCGTTTACATATGTATCAGTGAACCCATATCACCCCAGCTGCACACGCCCCACACTATTACAGAACCTCAACCAGCTTGAACAGTCCCCTGCTGACATGCAGGGTCCACGAGTTCATGAGACTCTCTCCATACCCGTACATGTCCATCTGCTCGATACAATTTGAAACGAAACTCGTCCAACTAACCAACATGTTTCCAGTCATCAACAGTCCAATGTCGGTGTCGACGGGCTCAGGCAAGGCAGAAAGCTTTATGTTGTGCAGTCATCAAGGGTACACGAGTGGGCCTTCGGCTCCGAAACCCATATCGATGACGTTTCGTTGAATGGTTTGCACGCTGACACTTGTTGACGGCCCAGCATTGAAATCTGCAGAAATTTGCGGAAGGGTTGCACTCCTGTTACGTTGAACGATTCTCTTCACTCGTCGTTGGTTCACTTCTTTCAAGATCATTCTCCGGCTGCAGCGATGTCGGACAGTTGATATTTTACCGGATTCCTGATATTCACTGTACACTCGTGAAATGGTCGTACGGAAAACTCTTCACTTCATAGGTACCTCAGAGATGCAGTGTCCCATTGCCCGTGCGCCGGCTACAACACCACATTCAAACTCACTCAAATCTTGATACCCTGCCATTGTTCTAGCAGTCTTTTGGTTTATCCTTACGTTAAAGAGTTTATTTGTGACTATTTTTGATCCCTCTCTGATTATTAAACAATTGTTGGTGGACACTTGTCCTTTATAGGCGTTGCCTACCGCAGGGCTGTATTCTTCCTGTTTATATATCTCTGTATTTGAGTACTCATGTTTTGTACAAGTCCCTTTGGCGCTTCAGTACAAGAGGAGCGTCAGATTACGAGTAATCCATGAGAGGGACACAGAGATGCTGTGGACTCGTGTGAGATAGCGTTATCAGCACGTGACAGAGTTTTGAAAAGGGCCCTCATTGTGAGTCTCCATTTGGCATATTTGTCGGTCGGCAATATCCAGATTTGTGGGACACTCGGATATGACAGTGGCCCAGTGTTAGACTGCGTGAGAACTTGAGGGCAGCATACTCGTCCAAGTAGCGTTCGACCACGTCTGACCATCACAAGAGAGGATCGCGGTGCTGTGCACCAGGCACAACGTAGCCCTTTCACATCTGTGCCTGCCATCCGACAATGAGTAGGGGCCTGATGGCCTCTTTGCAGCATTCAGTGTCATCCCGTGTCATCCAAAAAATGGTTCAAATGGCTCTAAGTACTATGGGACTTAACATCTGAGGTCATCAGTCCGCTAGACTTAGAACTACTTAAACCTAATTAACCTAAGGACATGACACACATCGATGCCCAAGGCAGGATTCGAACCTGCGACCGTAGCAGCGGGGCGGTTCCGGACTGAAGCGCCTAGAACCGCCCGGCCACATCGGCCGGCCGCTTGTCACTGATCGGAGGCTAGCAGCAGACAGACTAGGTAATTACTGTCGTATTCGTAGCTGCCGTTAACACCACAACACAAACGGCTGTGTTTGGAGTGGCGCCGTGACAGAGAAGCATAGACTGCTAATGAATGGCGTCGCATTTTCTTGTGCGATGAACTGCCGTTCCGCACTACCCCGAATCACAATTATCGACGAATATGGCGACCATCTGAGGAGAGGTCCCGTTCTTTGAATGGTTTGGAGAGGCACAGCGTTGTTACTTCTGGCATCGTGGTGGGGGAACGATCAGGTGTCTTCACAGGGCTGGTAGTGACTGAGGGAACTTTGACAGCACAACGGTACGTCACAGACATCCTTCAGCCTCATGTGTTACCTATCAAGCGACCATTTAGTGGTACCGTGTTTCAAAGGGACGATGCTCGTCTATACACGGCACGTGTCGCTATGGACTGTCTCCGTTGTGCAGAAGTACTCCCATGGCCAGTAGTATCTCCAAACGTGTTCCTGAAAGAACATGTGAACATGACTGGGATCATCTCGGATGTCAGTCGCAGTATCCAGGATATCAAGGACCCATTACGACAGTGTTGGGCAAGTTTGTCTCAGGAGATGACATAACGGCTTTTGTGACACTCTTCCCAACCGAATCAGTGCATCCATTCAAACCAGAAGGGGCTCATTGTCGTACTGACAAGTGGGTTAATCCTGGCAAGTTCTTTGTAAATTTCACTAGATTTTGTAATTACCGTAACAACAGCACAGACCATCTCCACACGTGACGTTTCATTTCGTTTACTCCTCCCGTTCAGAGTCCTTCACTTTTCTTGTCAAATAGTGTATGCTCTGAAACAAATGTACCCACCATACATCTATGGTGTTGCTGTCTGCCGTGATAGCTATGCCAGCACGGTAGCTCAGCGTGTTCGGTCAGAGAGTTAGTTACCCTTTGATCACCCCAAGACTCGAACCAACTCCGTCACCTGGATATGTGGACATGCGGTCCGTTACCTCTGCCGTGACGGACACAAGAATTTTGCATGACTTCTGGCTCTATTTGCAAGAAAGTCATAATGCTATTTCCTGGGTCGGGGATTTTCTCCGCTCAGGGACTGAGTGTTGTGTTGCCTTCACCATCGTTTCATCCTCATCCGGCCCAATGCGGCGTCGAATGTAATAAGACCTGCACCAAGCCGGCCGGACCTGCCCGTAAAGGGCCTCCTGGCCTATGACATCAAACACTCATTTCCATTTTTCCGTAGATGTTGTTGCTGAAAGTTTTTCGTTCTGACTCGATCGTTCGTTCTTTCATGAGTATTAAAATGTTTGCCTACTTTTTTATTCAAAACTGAATGTTCTGTCCTTTGTTATAAAAAGGTTGAACTGACACTACTATTGCGAACAGCACATCTCAGTGCACAAATTTACATAAAGACAAAACTAACTGGCGTTCAGTGTGCAGGAAATTAAATCAAAACTGTTACTCAAAAACCAGTACCATAATCAAACTGTGTATTGCCCAAAAAATACTGAAATTACGCAGCAACACTATGAAACACACAGTGTTGAGTCGCCGATTAAAAGTCTGAATTATAAATGAAAATTAGAATTTGTGCAATGGAAACGTGAAATGAGAAACGAAAGAGCCAACAAAATATGAGAAGAATCCCACCTGAAAAATTACAGTATAATCAGCAGCAATAGCATGAAGAAACTGCGCCAGCTAAAATATGCTAAAGTAAAACTAAACTACTGAGAGAAAGATTGGGACGATTTTCTCTTATTAAAAAAAGCTTCTTACTTGAAATCAAAATACTGATCCGTTCATTATAATGACAATGTTGTAATTCAAACTATTATTTCACAAGAACATAAAACTCACAGAAAACCAAAAATTTACCTTCCATGCAAAAGTCTTACAAGGCAATGTTTTTAAGATTATGCAAATTGAAATGAATTAAACTGATATGACATAAACCGAGGTGGAGAGATGGACTGTTCCGTTTGCAAGAATCGCTAACATTATCAGTACGCGCCAGCAAAAATTATTACTTTAAAAACATTCCACAACGCAAATCCATCCCCTCCGTTCCATAAATCCGTCCACCGGATTAATAATTCCTAATAATTTTCTTCCTCAAAATCCTCCTCCAATAAGCACTGCGCTAAAGGTTCTGGCAGCCTTGCTCCATGTCCAGTATTCGACAATCGTCCGCTCTAGAACTAAGCCAAAGATATGCATGTTCACAGATACTACTGTCACTGCCGTAAGTCCACCTTTCCACAGATGTCACACGCGACTGCTTAGCTCTCGTAACATGAAATTTTCACTCATTCTCAAACTAGCCGAAAATAAATGTCCAGTGCACCTATGTATGTCCACCTTTCACTGCTTTACGCTCTATGACTACTACGTGACTAAATTTGTGAAAGTACACCAGTTAGCTTAAAAACCACGATACAGGTTACATAACGTTACCGCTATTAACTCAGATGTTTGCGTTGTCATTTTTTCTATGTATTATCCATGTGGTCCATTACAACAGACGTTTTGTAAGGGGGCATCATTTGCATGTCTGCTCCGAAGCAACATATCTTCGACGAAAGATAATAAACAAGAAGAATGACATTTAAGGCCATTAGTCGCATTTGGAATATTAATATTCGTAGGCGTACGACGGTGTGCATCGTTTTATTTTTATTTAGGAGGATTGAGACTGGTTTGATGCGGACAGCAACTATTTCCCCTCCTGTGCCAATCTCTTAACCTCGAGTAACACTTACACCCAACGTCATGAATGTATGTTACACGCCCTGCCTTTTTCTGAGAATTTCACTCTCTCACTATTTTATATCGTCGACACTTCTCGACAAATCATAGGAAGATATCTTGATTTTTCTTAAGTCATGCTTCCATTATCAGTCGCAACGTCAGATCTGCGTCTCGGCGCCTTTGTCTTTCCTAGAGTCGAACTGGTCGCCATTTAGCAGATTATAATTTTATTTTCCCTTCTTCTGTATATTATTCACGCAGATTTTGGGAAAACCGGAACAGAAGAGATTCGAAGCATATGGAATGTGCTGTTACAGAAGAATGTAAGCGAACTGGCAGAATCGGCGAGGAAGGGAATATATGGAAAACAAAAAGGAGGGACAAGATGACAGGAAATGTGTTAAGAGATCAGGGAATAAGCTCCATGGTACTAGAGGGAGATGTAAAGGGAAAAACTATAGAAGGAGACAGAGATTAGAATACATACAGCAAATAATTGAGGGCGTAGGGTGCAAGTGAGATACAAAGTTTGACACAGGAGAGGAATTCGTGGCGTGCCGCATCAAATGACTCAGAATACTGATGACTCAAAAGAAAAGAGAAAAATGTGTGTGTGACACCTCCTGGTTGATTGAAAGTGTGTATGAAATCGGGAGTCTAAACTTCCTCAGTAGTATTTCACGCGAGAAATACATCTTCCCTCCACAGATTCGAGTTCTGGGTAAAGTTTCGTAATACTCGCATGTTGATTGAACATGCCGGTAAATCCAGCAGCACACCTCATTATTGCTTAAACGTCTTCCTTTAATCCGACATGGTGGGGATCCGAAACATTCGAGCAGTACTCAAGAATAGGTCGTACTGGTTGTTACGGCGTAAAGTGAAGCGCCGGCACGCCAGTCGGGAACGAGAGAGCAGAGAGGGCTGTGAGAAGATGTCAGCTAACTGCACGCTGACCGACACCTCTCCAGGACGACAACGCGACAGCAGCGGCCTCTGGTCTATGCGAAGACGACGTAAGCTCCGCTCGGAGTGGCCGCGGGTCCAGTTCTACAGCAGCTTGAAGACTAGCAACTAGACAGAAGCGTCGAAGCTCGTTACTTTGCTCGTACATTCTTTGTAGCTCAAAGATGGAATTGTTATACTGGATAACGTTGTTTATTTTGTCCGTAGCCCTTTGCTTGCCACACATCTGTATTTCTCAAAGCTGAGTATTCATTTATCTTATTGTAATCAGAACTTATTAATATGATTTGTTTGAGTGTTGTCTAGCGATCCGAGAGAGCAGGTTTCTTAGACACCCTATATCGACGACTAGGGAGGATTCAACATTTCTGGTCTGACTAGCTACATTTTTCTAGAATTCTCTCAATAAACCTAAGTCGACAATTTGTGCTCGTTCCATTTCATTTCACTTTGCAACGTTACGCCTAGATATCTAACCAATGTGGCTGTGTCAAGCACATAAAAATTCCCTTGACGACTAAGAGAGAGCCTCCATTTCTAAAAGTCTGATTATGTAAATGCGGACCAAATGTAGTTTGAATTCAAAGAAATAGTATCAGTGACAGCTGAGAGATATATACGAAATAAATTAATAAGAGGTAGCACTGACCCCCATAGTACACACAACAGGTCAGAACACTGCTGCAGAAGCAACGAAAAAAGTAAAGTACATCAGTAGATGAACATAATCAATACCCCCCACTGCGCGATAAGGATTGTGATGTTATGGATGACAATGCCACTAAAGTAGAGTTACTAAACGCAGTTTTCCGAAATTCCTTCTTAAAACACAAGAAAGGCAAGGCCTCCGGTCCAGATTGTATAGCAGCTAGGTTCCTTGCAGAGTATGCTAACACAATAGCTCCATACTTAGCAATCACATATAACCACTCGCTCGTAGAAAAGTCCGTATCCAAAGATAGGAAAGTTACGTAAGTCACATCAATACCCATGAGATGAAATAGGTATAATCCGCTGAATTACAGATCCGTATCACTAAAGTCGATTTGCAGTAGTATTTTGTAACAATTACTGTGTTCGAACATTATGAATTACCCCGAAGGAAACGAATAATTGACAAATAACCAACAAGAATCCAGAAAATATTGTTCTTGTGAAACACAACTAGGTTCCTACTCTTATGAAGTAATGAGTGCTATAGACAGGGGACATCTCATTGGTTGCAGTAGGCTTTTGACACCGTTCCACACAATCGATTTCTAATTAAATTGTGTGCCTATGGAGTACCCTCTCAGTTCCGTGACTGGATTCGTCATTTCGTATCAGAAAGGCGACAGTTCGTGATAATTGACGGAAGGTCAACGAGTAAACCAGAAGTAATATCTGAAGTTCTCCAAGGAAATGTTATAGGTCTTTTGCTGTTTCTAATCGACATAAAGGAATTAGGAGACTATCTGAGCAGCCCTCTTAGATTGTCTTCAGATGGTGCTGTCATTTACAGTCTTGCAAAGTCATCAAATGATCAAAACGAATTGCAAAATGATTTAGACATTTGTATGGCATTAAAAGTGACAATTGACTCTAACTAATGAAAAGAATAAAGTCTTCCATATGCGCACTAAAAGGAATCCGTTAAATGCCAGTTACACGATAAATCACAGAAATCTAAAGACTGTAAATTCAACTAAATACTTAGGGATTACACTTACGAATAACAAATTGAAATGATCACATACGTAATGTTGTGGGGAAAGCAAAGCAAAGACTGCAATTTATTGGCAGAACACATAGAAAATGTAACAGCTCTACTGAAGTGAGTGTTTACATTGCGCTTGTCCACCCTCTATACTACATACTTTTTATAAGTATGGCTCTGAGCACTATGCGACTTAACTTCTGAGGTCATCAGTCGCCTAGAACTTAGAACTAATTAAACCTAGCTAACCTAAGGACATCACACACATCCATGCCCGAGGCAGGATTCGAACCTGCGACCGTAGCGGTCGCCCGGCTCCAGACTGTAGCGCCCAGAACCGCACGGCCACTCCGGCCGGCTGTCCACCCTCTCCTGGAGGACTGTTGTGCGGTGTGGGATCCGCACGAGACAGGACTGACGGAGAAGAAAAAGTTCAAAGAAGGACAGCTCGTTTTGTATTCTCGCGAAGTAAGGGAGAGAGTGCTACGGATGTTATACACGAAATGGGGTGGCAGTCATTAAAACAAAGACGTTTTCCTCTTTGGTAGGACTTTCTCACGAAAATTCAATCACCACCTTCCCCTCAGAGTGTGAAAATATTTTGCTGTCGGCCACTAAATAGGGAGAAATGATCATCATAATAACATAAGAGAAATCAGAACTCGCACGTAAAGATTTAAGTGTTCGTCTCTCGCGTGCGCTATTTGACAGTGGAGCGGTAGAGAAGTACGAGTAGCTTGAAGGTGGTTCGTCGAACCCTCTCTCAGGCAGAATAATGATGATGTAGATGTGCAACACTAATACTGTGTTCGAATGTTACAGCATTGTTTTTCGTACTCATCTGCATTAACATAGATTTTTCTATATGTAGAACAAGCTGCTACTCATTACACCAAAGACAAATCCTGTCCTAAGTCATGATGTACCCTGCTGCAGTCATTCAAAAACGACACTTTTCTGTCCACTAGAGTCATCTGCATACAGTCGCAGGTTGGTGCTTACCCTATCCGTCAGATCTTTTATGTGTGTGGAGCAGTTCTATCACACTTCGCTGGCTCACTCCTGACGATACCCTTGTCCCTGATGAACGCTAGCCGTCGAGGACAGCTTACGGGTCCCGTAACTTAAAATGTCTTCGAGCTGCTCAAATATCTAAGACCCTGTTCTGTATGCCCAGACCTTTGTTAACAGTCTGAAGTGGGGCACTATGTCGCTCCATCCGTCAAGCTGTGACAAGTTGCACAGCAGTGTAAGGAGTGGACGTGTTAGACCGTGGTTTGCGTCGCAACAGATTTAGTAACGCGCGTCAACAGACGAAGCGAGGTGCAGTTGCAGCAAACGAGAGGTGGTGTGGCGGCCGCGGCCGGTGAGATGGAACTCTCAGAATGTGGCGGGCGCTGCCAAACCGCGCCGAGCAATAAACAAACACGTCACTCCGCACACGCGTGGACGGCTGCGAAAGCAGACTAAATGTATCCCTCCCAACTAACAGGCAATGTTTACTGCTATAAGTTTGTCAGAATCCACTGCCTGTGTCAATTTGAATAAAATCCTTTTGGGTGTTGTGACCGCGTCATTATAAAACGCTAGTACAACTAACCACCGATGTCATTGCACAACGATATTACAGCTGTACCACCGATGTTTCGAGCGTCTTTGCAGCGGTTCTCTTCACAGCGACTAACTACTAGATCACTTTTATGCGTTATTATTATTTCGACTACCTACGAAGGGGGCGTGCTGGCAGCGGATAATATCACTCTTGAGCCAAAGGTCACAAAAATTAAAATGATGTTTTAAAATACACAAACTCAAATAACAATAAACGATGTCTTCCTTTTTCGTTATTAAGAAAAGGAAGTTGGTGGAATGAAAATGATCTTTATATAAGAACGGATGGCAATAAAGAATGTTTTTTTAGAAAGGACGTTGGTAGACAATATATATGATTGTTAGAACTTTTTAGATAATTATACACGGCAATTAAAAATAGAATGTAACTAAATTCCCCGCCGTAGCCCGCAGTGGTGCACAATCCCACAACAGGCTACAGCAGTCCACTCACCCCACCGCCGCCCCACACCGAACCCAGGGTTACTGTGCGGTTCGGCCACGAGTGGACCACCCCGGGAACGCCTCATACCAGACGAGTGTAACCCCAATGTTTACATGGTAAAGTAATTACGGTGTACGCGTACGTGGAGAAAGTGTTTGCGCAGCAATGGCAGAGGCGGAATAAGAGGAAGCAGCCCGCATTCACCGAAGCAGATGGAAAACCGCCTTAAAAACCGTCTCAAGAGTGGCCGGCACACCGGACCTCGACACTAATCCGCCGGGCGGATTCGTGCCAGGGACCGGCACGCCTTCCCGCCCGGAAAGCAGTGCGTTAGACCGCACGGGCACCACATGTTACTCTCTGACTCCTGCTGCTTGTCGTCTGGGTCCATTTACAAGTAGCACTCGATATGTCGACCACGGAAATCTAACACCATATCTCGTACCACATTCTGGTAGACACGATTACCAATCCCTGGTCCGCCACAGTCATAACCCTCGACAGTAGGTCTTCCTCGGATGTGCAGCGGTCTCCTAAATCAAGAATTTCATGAGACCTCCACAGGTGGTAGTCTAGCGAGTTCAATTCGGGAGAATGCACGTAACACACTAGTCAGTGGCACCGAAAATACGACACATTTGAACGTGTACTGCGGTATTTTACGTGTTGTTGGACAACGCTACATTTGCGGACATGAGTTCCTGTGCTAAACTCGACCGTCTTGGTCCCCTACTACAAGTCCTCAACATCTGTAAAGGGAATTTGCTTATACACTATGTATAAACTGATGGTAATGTGAATGATGCTGTGATGTAATGTTGACGCAGGTATTGTACGTTGTATGTTAACCGGGGACTTAGAAACGACGGAGAGACTCCGTCCCCGCTATAGCCGCAGTGGTTCACAATCCCAGTACTACTATCGCAGTCCGCTTCAACCCTCGTCCGCCCCACACCGAACCCAGGGTTATTGTGAGGTTCGGCCCCCGGTGGATTCCCCCCCCCCCCCCCCCCCCCACAGGGAACGTCTCACACCAGACGAGTGTAACCCCTATGTTTGCGTGGTAGAGTAATGGTGGTGTACGCGTATTGGGAGAACTTGTTTGCGCAGCAATCGCCGACATAGTGTAGCTGAGGCGGACTGGCCGGCTCACCGGACCTCGACACAAGTCCGCCGGGAGAATTCGTGCGGGGGACCAGGCGCTCCTTCCCACTCCAGAAAGCCGTGCGTTAGACCGCTCGGCTAGGCGCAGGTCTTACTTGAAATGATCATGGCCACGATGGAGGTGGAATAATACGAATCACTTGGGGGCCATTTGAACTGCAGGTAAGGACCCAAAGCCAGTGAGACATAGAAAGTGGGGGGAAGAAAAATTGAAGGATGATTTGAGCTGGATCTTTGTGACTAGGGGCAGATTTCATTGATGGGATGGAGGGGGGGGGGGGGTATAGTTTGGTTGAAATTCCGACGGAAGAGGATGGATAACGCATGAAGGTGCTTGAAATGTGGAATTATGGTGCTGGACTGGTGCCGCGACTGAGTTTAGCGATTCATGTATTGGATCCGGAGATGCTCCAGGAAGAGAAGAAAGTGAGAGAAGTGAATGAGTTGATATAGGTAGGCAGATGCGGAAGGCGAGACAGATTTCATATCTCTTTTGAGGATGGTCTTTCCTAAATACTGAGTACTGTCCTATTTAGGTCGTCAGGTAATTATTGACCTTACAGTCTAGGATACTATTGGGCAGTTTGACGTAACGACTGCTAAGGTTGTGTGGCTGTTCGATACGCTATTGCCTGCACTACTCTAGATGATTGGTAGGCGATAGCGAACTGGCTAATTGAACCGAAGGTTATTATTTTCCCGCACCAGGACCGCGATGCCATACGGCAGTTCCTTTGTGACCAGTTCTTCACAGCTGAACACGGGCCAGTATGGGGCTGCTAGCTGGTGAACACAAGAGGCCCGCTGGACGAGAATCGCTGGCAGGTAGGCCATCAATAACTTGCAGCGATCTTGCTTGTTCGCGCTGTTATTTGGATAGCTCTTCTTGTTTTACGGAACTCCTTATTACTGTTTGAGTCTTCAAAAAATCGCAAAATCAGCTAGGACAGTGTAAAGACACTGGTAGAACAAGCAGTATACACTTTTGTGCAATTTAATAGGCCTAAGTGGGGGTCACAAATCATTCCTTCGAAATTCAAATACATTCAGAGTCAAAAAATTATAGTGCACTGTTCGTTTTGATTTTCATTCGCTTATAAGTTCATTGTTTCGGTGGTTGCTACCAGTGTTTTTTTTTTTTTTTAATTGCAGAAGTCATATTCGCTAAATGTCTTATTTCAGGATGGATGCAAAGATTGTCTCTCAATACATACATTATATGATTGGAAGTATCCGGACACGTTGATATGGGCCTTGTCCACGTTTCACCTTTGTGAGGGCTTGAACTCTGCTGGGGACACGTTCGAAGATTTCTCTGACTGACTGTGGAGGAATGGCAGCCGAAATCAGAGGAGAAGTGATTTGGGTGCTGGGGTCTGGAGCTAAGCCGACATTCTGACTCTTCTCAAGGGGTTCCATTGAGTGTACGTCGGGACTCCGGTCAGGGCAGTCCATTTCAGGAATGTTATAGACTACAAACTATTGCTTCGCACATGCGGTTTTATGACAGAATGCATTGTCATTCTGATAAAATCATCATTTACGAAGTGTTCTCCTGCAGTACGCAGTACACAATGCCTTTCGTATTTAGCGGTTTCTTAAGAGTAACATTTTATCAATGGATATTCACATACGCACATTAACTTTGGAGGAGTCTCGGTGGAATTCTAGATACTCCACTGTTAGTGTGTCAGTCCAGCTGATGCAGGTATGTCGGTTAATTCTTTCTCAAGTGTGGAAGATTGCCTCGTCGTTGAATAGGATCTGGCTGAGGATGTTGCGATTTGCGTCTGCGTCAAGTAATTCCTGTCACATGTTCAAACGCTCTGCCAAATCCTCGTCATGTAATTGGAGGATAACCTGCAGAGGGTACGGCGCTTTTTTCAGCGTGTGTCGCAACGCTTTATGTACCGTCGAGTGTTGAATGTCCCATTCCACCGACAATCACCGCACCGATGTTGGTCTGCGTTGAATCAACGTTTCAGTGTTCTAAATTCGAACAGCAGAGGCTGATGGACGGCCTTGTATGGATTCGTTATTAACGGTACCAGTGCGCTTAAACTTGTTGAATTGCCGTATCAGCAGGTTCAGGTTTATGGAATCGGCGATCAAATCTCATCCGAATTTCACCATACGACATCCCACGTCACAATAGTTATCCTCTCCTGCACAGTTAACATCACGCCAGTACGGGTACTTGGAACAACGGAACACATGTTTAGAGGTGCCTCGAAGCCAGTCCACCGCTTTCAGCAGCGACCACAATTTTTACATCCAAAGTGCACCTGCGATCCACCAACATATATGTCTTACTCCTACAGCACCGTTGTCTCAAAATCGATACTTAGTTTCTGCATACACTGTAGAACTGTTACCCTCAAAAATGATCTTACAAGGGGAGGCCGCCAATTGTGAAATTCAGATTCGATTCATACTGCGCATAATAAAAGCTCATGGCCAAAGGTGTAATGTGGCAAAGCACCAAGATGCACTTCTCAGCCGTTGTCGAGAAAATCGACAGTTAAAAGAAACCGTTGCGGTGAAATACTCTCTACGATTAATAATTTTCTACAGCGTCGTGGCGCAGCGGTAAGCGCTCGGGTTCGTAATCCGAAGGTCGCCGGATCGAATCTCGCGCCAAGCATTTTTTTAATTATTATTTTTTTGAAATTTATATATATAAACTATTAATGAATTGCTTATGCATGTTGGTGAAGGCGGATCGCTCTCCAATTGTACCGCCTCCATTTTTCCGTTTTTTTAACAGGGTGTACCAAAGCTCTCCCGTCCGCACTGATTTTCGACGATGTTATAAGTTGCGCTAGGGACCGCATCTACCTTCTTTCGAAGTTAGCAGGCAACTACGCTGTTATGCGGCGGCTCGTTTCGGCCCATTCAACATCTGTCCTTCAAGTGTAACGAGCGAGTAACGGAGTTTATATTTCATACCTGCCGCAGCAAATTTGTGTTCGTGGGGTCTCTATTCTAATTCGAACGTTTGACTTACGCTATACGTATTCCTTTCGGAATACCGTTTCTACGTCTTCCGTTAACTATACGTGGTTAACATTATGAAGACAATAACATTTGTGAAATACAACTATGTTTGCGGAAAACATAATGATGTTCGAAGTCGCCAGTTTTTTCACGACAAACGACTTTCAACAACTTATTATATGCATAATTGTTGCAACTGATTGCCGGGAATTTTTATATATATATATATATATATATATATATATATATGAATTACAAAAAACAAATACTAAAAAAAAAAAAGGGTTGCATGGTGCGAGATTCGATCCGGCTACCTTCGGATTACGAACCCGAGAGCTTACCGCTGCGCCACGACGCTGTAGAAAATTATTAATCGTAGAGAGTATTTCACCGCAACGGTTTCTTTTAACTGTCTATTTTCTCGACAACGGCTGAGAAGTGCATCTTGGTGCTTTGCCACATTACACCTCTGGCCATGAGCTTTTATTATGCACAGTATGAATCGAATCTGAATTATACAATTGGCGGCCTCCCCTTGTTAGTATAGGACAACACTGAGTATGGGAGCTTTGCGATATCTGAAGAATAAAACATCTCATACACAAGTAAATATTGTTTTATTACCTCATATACGGAATGAATAAACATTAGATGTGCTTCCTCTTATGGGTATATCAGAAGTGTCGTTCAGAGTTAGTGTTCTGAACTCCGTCCTAACAGAGCTTGAATGACCAACAGTACTGACCACCGTGTCATCCTTAGCCCATAGGCGTCACTGACTGCAGCATATCGCTCTCCCGGCCCCGTTACCAGCTTTCGTGACCGGAGATGCAACTTCTCCGTCAAATAACTCCACATTTTGTTTCACGAGGGCTGAGTGCAGCTCGCTTGCTAACAGCGCTCGCCCGGTCAGTGTTCCAAAATTGTATTATTTTCCCAGTTCAACAGTTCACATCATAATCATATTAGCATACAAAATTTCAAAGCAAATGTCTAAAAATATTGAAGTTAAACACACAAAAGTTACAAAATTGATGCAAACCGTGTAGTTCGCTTCTACAGCAAGAAATATAGGAGTTAAAGCATTACTAACGAAAAACTCATAATTTTACTAGAATTGCAGTGATATCACAATGTTACATGTGTACGTCGTATCACAATGTTACATGTTTGCTAACAAGTGGCCCGTTAATTACTGTGAGGCATTTTATGGCAGTACGTTGCTGTGATAAGTAAGTGCATCGAAACACCTAATCAGACAAGAAATACCGTCTTAGAAATATTGAACTCCTACAAAGTGTCCACAGCAATGCATCAGGTATTTAAGTCATCATTTCTCCAGCCAACGAAACGGTTTTTCCTTTTTTCGAAATCCTTTCATCCCGCCAACCCACTGCTGTGACACGAGTTGTTTCTCGAATTTAATATCGGAACCAAGTTTCGCCTGCAACTACATAACGAAACAAAAAGTGCTGTATAATATGTCGAAAATATTCTCAACACTACTTTGAAGTGTTCTTCCACAAGCGTTTTTCGTCTGAGGTGAACAAACGTGGGACCCATCGCACATTCGTCTACCTGACACGCAGAACTGATTTCAGGATGTCTTGCATCCGCCACGATATCGCTACCATCTGAATAAACTCAAAAATCTTAATAGCATAGTTCCATCACGGTACCTCGTCTTTGATATCGTCTGCATATCATAAACTGAACGAATTGATCAAGTGAAATAGACATTAGACGTTTTATTCGTATAGGACTCTATTTCTGTTTACTTTGACTCTTGAAATACAAACAGACCGAAATAATAGTTTTGGGCTCTACAGCTACGATACTATTTTTTGTTCATTACACAACTGATCAGTCTAACGCAGAGGGAACATCACAACATCGCTTTCCGGGGTTAACAATTCACAGCGTCTTACCTCCATATTCCACGGTATCGTGTAACAAATGTTTCAAATGGTTCAAATGGCTCTGAGCACTATGGGACTCAACTGCTGAGGTCATTAGTCCCCTAGAACTTAGAACTAGTTAAACCTAACTAACCTAAGGACATCACAAACATCCATGCCCGAGGCAGGATTCGAACCTGCGACCGTAGCGGTCTTGCGGTTCCAGACTGCAGCGCCTTTAACTGCACGGCCACTTCGGCCGGCAACAAACGTTTCAAGCTATCGATGTCCATGTAGTGGTTCGGAACAGGAACTTAACATAATTCATTTTTTGCTTCAAAAATTGTATAATGCTTCTACAGGGTGTTTCAAAAATGACCGGTATATTTGAAACGGCAATAAAAACTAAACGAGCAGCGATAGAAATACACCGTTTGTTGCAATATGCTTGGGACAACAATACATTTTCAGGCGGACAAACTTTCGAGATTACAGTAGTTACAATTTTCAACAACAGATGGCGCTGCAAGTGATGTGAAAGATATAGACGACAACGCAGTCTGTGGGTGCGCCATTCTGTACGTCGTCTTTCTGCTGTAAGCGTGTGCTGTTCACAACGTGCAAGTGTGCTCTGGACAACATGGTTTATTCCTTAGAACAGAGGATTTTTCTGGTGTTGGAATTCCACCGCCTAGAACACAGTGTTTTTGCAACAAGACGAAGTTTTCAACGGAGGTTTAATGTAACCAAAGGACCGAAAAGCGATACAATAAAGGATCTGTTTGAAAAATTTCAACGGACTGGGAACGTGACGGATGAACGTGCTGGAAAGGTAGGGCGACCGTGTACGGCAACCACAGAGGGCAACGCGCAGCTAGTGCAGCAGGTGATCCAACAGCGGCCTCGGGTTTCCGTTCGCCGTGTTGCAGCTGCGGTCCAAATGACGCCAACGTCCACGTATCGTCTCATGCGCCAGAGTTTACACCTCTATCCATACAAAATTCAAATGCGGCAACCCCTCAGCGCCGCTACCATTGCTGCACGAGAGACATTCGCTAACGATATCGTGCACAGGATTGATGACGACGATATGCATGTGGGCAGCATTTGGTTTACTGACGAAGCTTATTTTTACCTGGACGGCTTCGTCAATAAACAGAACTGGCGCATATGGGGAACCGAAAAGCCCCATGTTGCAGTCCCATCGTCCCTGCATCCTCAAAAAGTACTGGTCTGGGCCGCCATTTCTTCCAAAGGAATCATTGGCCCATTTTTCAGATCCGAAACGATTACTGCATCACGCTATCTGGACATTCTTCGTGAATTTGTGGCGGTACAAACTGCCTTAGACAACACTGCGAACACCTCGTGGTTTATGCAAGATGGTGCCCGGCCACATCGCACGGCCGACGTCTTTAATTTCCTGAATGAATATTTCGATGATCGTGTGATTGCTTTGGGATATCCGAAACATATAGGAGGCGGCGTGGATTGGCCTCCCTATTCGCCAGACATGAACCCCTGTGACTTCTTTCTGTGGGGACACTTGAAAGACCAGGTGTACCGCCAGAATCCAGAAACAATTGAACAGCTGAAGCAGTACATCTCATCTGCATGTGAAGCCATTCCGCCAGACACGTTGTCAAAGGTTTCGGGTAATTTCATTCAGAGACTACGCCATATTATTGCTACGCATGGTGGATATGTGGAAAATATCGTACTATAGAGTTTCCCAGACCGCAGCGCCATCTGTTGTTGAAAATTGTAACTACTGTAATTTCGAAAGTTTGTCTGCCTGAAAATGTACTGTTGTCCCAAGCATATTGCAACAAACGGTGTATTTCTATCGCTGCTCGTTTAGTTTGTATTGCCGTTTCAAATATACCGGTCATTTTTGAAACACCCTGTACCAAGGTCATCAGCCTAGGAAGCTATTCAGTCTGTACATACGCGTTTCCTTCAGAAAGCGATGACGACGTAACATGCCTCTTCATTATTGAAACGTCCTAACGGAACGTGTTTTGTTAAGCGCAATTAGAGGCAACGCGTTAAGTGGGATGAAAGTAGTGTCGTGCGCACGTGTGTCGTTGTGCAATGCCCTAGAGGCGTGCCTGTGTACTCGTAGCAGGCAGGGCACCGAGCGAGCGAAACGCTCTGTAGTAATACTACTAAATATTGGGCCACTCATGTTTATTTACGTTCCTATCCCTCCGCTCTCCTCTTCCGCTCTATCTAGAGCATCAACTCGCACTTTAGCTTCAATTCACTCACATAATGAAGTAATACCTAGGAGCACAAATAAAACTTCACATTACACTTACCGCAGAGCATAGTTCAAATGATCGTTTTTTTGGGTAGAATGAAGCGGAATCTAAAAGACAAGGTGGCAGCAGTTTACGCATAAAATACAGAGACGTGCGTTTAGGCAGAGGAACGTAAGTATACATTTGTGCTGCAATCTTTAGTCGTGTTTTTGAGTCAGGAAATGTGTAGGGCTGTAAGACAACGTAAAGCTAGGACAAAAACACCAGGCGCAAGAATGCCTTTTCTTGTTTGTTCTTGTTGTTTGTGCTTGTATGGATTCTAGCCGATTTTTAGATTAAGATTGTTTTGCCCTTAAGGCGTCAGATGGTTTTGGCCTTGAGCCTAATTTAAGAACTGTTTTACGTAAAGCCTTTGGCATTTTTAAAATTAATGTTATTGACTCTTAAGTGTTGGCCCTTCAGCCGATTTGGAGTTTAGGTTGTTTGGTCTTAAAGTGTCAGATTCTTTGGGCCTTCAGCCTAATTAAGGAACTGGTTTTAAGATAAGGCAATGACTTTTTAATTTCTGATTTTCGTTGAGATTTAAGTTATTGTCTTTCAGCCGTTTTTAAATGAAAGTGGTCTTGCCCTCAAGGCATGAGATTGTACGGCGCATTCAGCCACTAACTAAGTCCAAAAACTTGTAAGAGGTCCATGATTAAGCAATTTGTTGCTAGCGCACTCGAGCAGATGGATTGCTCACGCGCTGCCTGCGATATGTAAGGTATAAGAGAATCTCAGACCAGAGAGCAGCGTTGACTCAGTAGGAACTGTGTAGCTGTAGCAGTAAGTTGTTGCTAGTCTGGAGTCTGCTCTGGTCTGGTATGGTGTATCGTGTTGGCTGGGCCGGTCGTGGTGCAGCGATGGCGGAGCCTGAGCGTTATAGTATAAGGTAAAAGCAGCCTCGCGCATATCTAGTAATGTTATGTGAACTCCCATGTAAATCTTTTAAAAATGTCCTAATAATAATCTTTGTGACATAAAGTAATTTTTAACAAGCATTCATTTCAATTTAAAGAATTTACTAATTTATTCAATCCATGATCATTCCTATTGTTGCAAAAGAAAAATCAGTTGCTTCCTTTCATAAATGACAAATCTATAGGCCAGCATTGCACAGAGCTGTGCCGGAAAAAAGCTATTGTAAGAGCAGATAGTTGGCGACTTTATTGAGGTAAGAATTTTTGCTTTTTTATTCAGAATGATCTTACAGGGCCATGACGCAGCACTGCTGTCGTCCAAAATTTACCAGGTTACTGAATTTATTTTTTATTACGAGGTTTAGGAATTTTTCTGTTTCGAGCTTACATTAAATGAGAAAAGAATTTTGTGGGTACATTAAATGGGAAACAAATTTTGTGTGGAGATTAAATGTGAATGAATTTCTGTAGGGAGGTTATAAATGGGAACCAATTTTGTTCTGAGGTTACACAAAAATTAGAATCATTATTATTATTACTGACTAAATTTTTTTGTGGGGAGGTTATAAACAAAAGCTGTGTTTTTTTAAATTTTGTCTTGGCTCTTGTAATGTTTGATCAAATAAAAGATTATATGGTCGAGTGTAACCGACAGTCACTTTTTTTGGCCCCTTTCCACAACTTAAACTACCTATCCTGCCCTGCGGGTTTAGCAGGGCGTCTCACTCGGTTACAGCAAGATTTGTTTTTAGTACTAACCGGATAAAAAACCGAAATATCGATCATCCATAGTAGCAGTACTAAAATTTTTCGTTTTCGAGTAAACGTTTTTTTAAATAAGGAGTAGTTTTTACTCGTGAAATTTGCATGTTTTGAAATATTGCGTCATTATAGAAATTGGGAAAAAGTGATCAGTGCTATTTTAATAACATACCGACAGAAATAAGCAGCTGACACATTGTGTAAGAATTGGTACAGCATTGCTGAGACAATAGCGTACCTGTTACCACGTGGCAACGTGTATTAGGTGTGGCACGTGTTTTCATCTCAGCGTCGTCATCAGATATCAGTTGTATTACAAAATGGCACCATCCTCAGTCTGGAAGTGTTTTACGAAGTTCGATATAAATCAAGTACACTGCTCCAGTTGCTTTAAATGGTTACAGACGGGAGAAGCCACAACAGACTTGTGACATAATGTAAGGAGAAAACTTAAAAACCTAATCATTGGCATTTACAATAAAAATGGAAAGCAGCAGACCTGCTGCCTAAGTACACAACACGCCCTTATATAATTGTAGCCCCTGAAAACGAAAAATACAATTCTTCAACCTCAGTTTTCACCATTCAGAACTGACTGCGTGTTATGTCCAAATAGTGGTATGATCCGCTATTGCAACATGATTTTTGGGCAGAATTTCAAAAACCTACACTCAATAAAGTAACACTGGTGATTTTTTTGCAGTAGTCAGACACTTACCACTTTCCGAGAAAAGCAGTGAGCGGAGGGCAGGCTAACCATTCTGTTATTTGCCTGTTTAATTTAATGTTTTGAGTTTACGAATCTCGAAACTGAGGGAGTCAAAAATTTTCAATCTTTTCTCGAGCTCTACGTTTATTACATAAATAATAGGAATAAAAAACTAAAAATCGATTATTTAAGAACCCGATTATTTTGAGTGGTTTAAACAGTCCGGTTAAACTGGCGTTGAAGAAAACCAATATAACACGGAACCTGTTGTTTCAGCGATAACCGCCATCCATGTACGAGCTAAACCCTCAGTGTAATACTGCTAAATTCTGAGCTTGTCAATATATTTGAGAGAAATATTCATAGATTCTCTGGCGTATAACGCACGTTATTTGCATCTTGCCAAAGGAGAAAAAGCAAAATTTGTGCCCGATTAACTGGAGTTACAATTACGAACTTACGTCACGGACGCTGCGCCGGCCGAGGTGGCCGAGTGGTTCTAGGCGCTACAGTCTGGAACCGCGCGACCGCTACGGTCGCAGATTCGAATCATGCCTCGGGAATGGATGTGTGTGACGTCCTTAGGTTAGTTAGTTTTAAGTAGTTCTAAATTCTACGGGACTGATGACCTCAGCAGTTAAGTCCCATAGTGCTCAGAGCCATTTGAACCATTTTGAACGATGACGCAAGTGACAGCTGGGAAGTGTTAGTTTCTGGACGAGTAACTCAGTTGAGGGCAGGAAGACCATACAGGGCTTTCACCGTTCTGGACGAGGACACTATGTGTGCTCTCATCAAATGCCCTGACAATCTTTAAGCACCTGGTCCTGGTCGCATTCGGGATCTTTTTCTCAAACGCGTCCATCCCAGAGCCATCACCTTTTTTTACTTATCTTTATAGCCTTCCACCTCCTCTCTGTGTGAAAGTCGTCTGAAATCATCACCCTTACCAAACCTCTGAAAAGCTGCTTCTTCCTGAAAAGTATAGATTTACTTCCCTCCTTGGTTTCGTTAGTAAATTTCTGTAACGTATTGTACTGCAGTCGCTACGGACACCAATACTGACCACAATATTCTTTTCCCAGAACTGTTTCGCTGCGGCGCCGAGCACACCACAACCCACCAGCTCCTGCTCCTGGGCAAATACGTCTGTACAGCCAAGAGCCAAGGAAGAAGCTCTGGACGTGTAATCATTAGCAAAGAAGAAGCTTCTGGCCGCACCTGGCGTAATGGTTTTATACACAAACTGGACTCCTAAGCTTGTCCAAGACATATGCTTCAGATGGTTGAGTCAGTCTTGATAGAGAGGAACTCCTTTGCAGGAATGGAAATCATTGCAAAATCATAAAACGGTACTGACTAGAGCGCTACAGAGTTCAGTTCTGGGATCATTGCTGTATTCTGTCTACAGTAATGACATACTAAATCAGATGGAAGCGGCAAACGCCATGTAACCCAATGAAAGTCCGCTACTAATGCGCTACCACAGTCTCAGTTTCATTGTTGGGCACCTCCAGAGATAGCTGGACAAATACACAGAATGGTGCACTGTCTGGAAAGTGACACTCAATCCTAACATGAACCAAGCGATTACGTTCACTACCAAGCTCAAGCTCCCCAACGGCCAGCTCGCCGTTGGTGACAAGGATTGACATGATATGGCTCAGGCAAATACCTTGGTCTTACCATAGACAAGAGAGTGCGTTCAAGGTCACACAAAACCTGTACTGTCAATAAGGGTTGTGCCCATGTTTTATGAACTGTACCTTCTCTTCAAGAGTAATGTACTTTCAAACAACACAGAACTGAATATCTGGCGCATGATCATACTTCAAGACATTTTCTATGGTTCGGATGTGTGGTCAATGGAAGCCAACAAATACCTGAGAAGACTACAGCATCTTTAGAACAAGGTATTCGGAGCTATAAACGATACTCGCTGCAATACTCTCAACACACATTTGGCAACATTTACGACATCACCATATCAAGCATGTTCTACACAAAAAACAATTACTTCACTCCCACAACCTCATCAGTTCATCAGACAAACCCAAAACTCGCTTCGTGAACGTCCAGATACGGTCCTCATATCACCTCAGGGACTGACACACCTTTACATACACAAAGAGTAACATCACAAACAATGCGTATCTCCTCATTTTCCTCGTCATCAACCGCTCAGACAGAAGTCGGATGGGCATAATGTCCTACGGAGCTTCTACATTCTTATCTGATCAGTAGGCACAGATTTACTTCACCCTGTCAACTCACTTGCAAGATGGCCTGAACCGTGAATTTACTTTCAAATTTTTTTTCTTAAAGAATTTACTTTATTTACTAGCGATTCGTCAAGAACACTAACACATTTAATCACACTAGGCGAGCGTGGAAGTAGTTGCCAGGAAGTAACTGATGGAAAATGAAATTACTTTAACAAATGTGAATTTTATTTCTAAAAGCTTTTTCAAAAAACAGATTTAAAATTATAAGCAGAAAAGCACCCTCGAAATATCAAGTTACAAATTTTATTTAGAGGCAGAAATAACAATATTAACAGTAGGAGCCTTTGGGCTGAGATGCTTGCCTGCTCCCTTTCAACATGACCGCAGTCATGACCGCTCACAACAACCTCTGAAAGAGTACACGGTGCAAATCTGCAACACACCAGATTACTTTAAACTACAAATTTTTTTTAACAAATGGCTCTGAGCACTATGGGACTTAACTTCTATGGTCATCAGTCCCCTTTTTTTAACAACTCACACAAACACGTAAACTATGCACCCCGTAAGAGGGATGGAAATGGTACAACACTCAAATTATTCGCCACCGAAAATGAATTTTTTTCTTTAAGGATTCTTGCGGTTGAAGGGTGTCAACCGTCTAACTTAAAATGACTAAATAAAACCCATAAAATACAGACTTACATAAAATGTACAACATGCTCTACATTACACATATACCACCTCGCAAGATAAAAACATATTTCAAGAATTCGGCCTTTAAGCAATAAATTCGTTAACACCGAATCCGACAAACATGACAGAGGCAGCTATTAACGTATGGTAGATTTACAGGGGCGGGGTTACTAAACAACCCGATCCGAAGATTGCGCTAAACCTCCCCAATTCCACAAGGGAAAAACGGACCACCCAATTCACAAATAACCACCTTCCCGCGGGTGGGCAAACGGAGAAGAATGGTGGGACGACCCCAAAACAAACTGGCTGGTGACCTCACCAAGAAAACAAGTAGAATTTAGCAAGTAAATGAAACAACATATCTCCAATCACTTAACTTCTAATAAACTGCGATTTCTGGCGAAGACCTGGAGCAGCACCCCCAACGCTCGCCCGAACCGTCCGCTGCCAGCCGCTTCAACCACGCAGGAAGGCGCGCCGACCTCCCGTCTCACGGCGTCGCAGCTCGCCCCGGCCAGCCCGATGTCGTGGTTTCGCTCCTGTTGCTCTCGTGTGAACCGCGAAGCCACTGCCCCTTTCTATACGTCGCTGCCCACTGGAATTACGTGGGGACTTCACATGCGCCAAAGCTCAAGGCGGACAAGTCATCTCGTGTCACAGTGCGCGACCGACCAACCGACCGTTCCAACCGCCAATGACCATTGCACGAGCAACTCGAGCAGACTGGCGGCCTAACGCGCAGACTCAGATGCAGGAACTCAGCCCCGACCGGGCGACCACTAGCTGAGTTCTGTTACTGGCGGAGCGGTAAGACTCTCATTTTCTGGCTTTAAAGTTTGATCCGAACGACAGACATACTACCACTCCGACGACAGTCAGGCACTAACTGCCGCACAAATGCAGACGAGAGTCAGACCAGCAACTGGTGACGCGAGACTGATCTAGCCTCACTCCGACTGACTTCCTGCCGAGATTTTTTTTTTCTTTATTGTGATTTCATGCCCCTGCCCCATACGGGCAGGGGAGGGCTGTCAGCAGCACAATCCGCCGCTCTTCAGCCGAGTGAATGACAACTAAAACAAGAATAAAATAATACATACATAGGAGGTAAAACTCCTGCCGAGCTAATAGCGCCCCTTAAATACACGTGAACAGGCAACTTTTCCGCTTTCCCACCAGAGGGAGACACCAAAGCTGCGATTACCACAGCGGCGCCAACGCAAGAAACGGGGGGCGACTGCTTCACACAACGCGCTGCGGCGCGCTCTTCAAAACAACAATTTTTTTACCACGGCTCATGGTCGAAACATATACGACCGAAATATCAGGCGAAGCAATTGGGTTTCTGCGGTTGTACGCCCGAAATCTGAGGGTATATTCATTGCGCCGCGAAAGCATGAAAAAACACAGGTTTTGTATCTGTGTAAAATCTAAGGGATGAACAGCTAAAGGAAAGTGGAAGGACGGAAAAATAACTTGGGGTGGCGTGAGATTTTCTGGAAAAGTAATGTATGTAAATTGGAGTCTGAACGGCTTAAAAACTAGCAATAAGTGAAAAGGACGTATAAGCGTAGAGTGAAGTATGTGACTCCAAGCGATTGAACCAGTTGGGATTTATAAGAGGAGCTGCTTTGTCAACTACACGTGAAGAAAGAAAATTGATTTTTACTGAATGATGGTAAGCAGTTATGGTATTGCGGAGGGGAGAAGGATGGGAGATGACGGAAGCTCGCCGCCCGCTGTTTTGACCGAGCGGTTCTAGGCGCTTCAGTTCGGATCCTACGGATGCTACGGTCTCAGGTTCGAATCCTGCCTCGGGCATGGATGTATGTGATGTCATTAGATTAGTTTGGTTTAACTAGTTCTAAGTCTCGGGGACTGATGACCTCAGATGTTAAGTCCCATTGTGCTTAGAGCCATTTGAACCATTTCTGAGCGGAAGCCCGGGGAAGAAATAGTTGAGGGGTTGCTATGCTGTCAAGTCATTCGATACGCTGAATCAATAAATATCATCTGCACCTTGCACAAGAAATTCGAACGTCTTTGCTGGCTTGCAGGAGGATAATTTTAGTGACAGTCAGTTTGCAATGACATGCTAAAAAATAGTGCCTCCGAATTTTTTACTCTGTTCACAAAAGCGGCTGAAGCATAACATGCCATACATATAACTCGGTCGACTTTCTTGCTTCGCTTGCGGAAGTTGTAACCACCTGCCGCTAGAGTGCACTGTACTGTAGAGTGTAACATTGTTGCCGGCCGGGGTGGCCGAGCGGTTCTAGGCGCTACAGTATGGAATCGCGCGACCGCTACGGTCGCAGGTTCGAATCCTGCCTTGGGCATGGATGTGTGTGATGTCCTCAGGTTAGTTAGGTTTAAGTAGTTCTACGTTCTAGGGGACTGATGACCTCAGATGTTAAGTCCCATAGTGCTCAGAGCCATTTGAACCATTTATTGTAACATTGTTATGTGTAACGTAACTACGCTGGTACACGAGAAAAGCGTGCTGTAATCGCATTTCGAATCCGACGAGTTCATCCACACGTGGAGCACCTTCTCCTTCAACATGAGAACACCAGACCACACACGAGAGCTGCCATGTTTATAGTGTTGCAGAACTTTTTAACAAACATTTTATAACTGTTACTGAAAAGATGGGGCTGTCAGGTTCTGTAGATGATGCCGGCCGCGGTGGCGGAGCGGTTCTTGGCGCTTCAGTCCGGAACCGCGCGACCGCTACGGTCGCAGGTTCGAATCCCGCCTCGGGCATGGATGTGTGTGAGGTCCTTAGGTTAGTTAGGTTTAAGTAGTTCTAAGTTCTAGGGGACTGATGACCTCAGAAGTTAAGTCCCATAGTGCTCAGAGTCATTTGAACCATTTTTTTAAGTTCTGGAGACAGATGAAAATCGGAGGGGCCAAGTCGGGACATGACAAATATTTACAACTAAAACAATACTAATTTACTAAGATCGCATTAATGCACTGAATCTAAAACTTATCCATGCCCCAGGCAGGATTCGAACCTGCGACCGTAGCGGTCGGGCGGTTCCAGACTTTAGCGCCTAGCACCGTTCGGCCACCCCGCCCGGCCCAGAACTTAAAAAACATCTTCGAGGACTTGACTTTGATAGTGATGAAGCCGTGCAAGCAGAGGTGAGGTAGTTGCTCCTTCAACAAAATCAAACATTTTACAGTTACGCTATCAACAAACTGGCCTGTCGTTGAGTGAAATGTGTTCGTCGCCAGGATGAACATATCAGAAATAATTATGAGGATATGAAGAATAAAGATGCAAAAAGTTAATAACATTTGTTGTATTTAAAACGGTTTACGAGTTTTCACATAAAAATTTAGAGGCATTAATTTTCAGGGCACCCTCGGCTAATTAGCATGAATTGCAAGGAACAGCTTATTTCGTAGCTACTCAAAGCAAAAAGTTACATATTTCTAATCCTGATGCCTCTGCCGCCTCCGTAGCTGAGTGGTTAGTGTGATTTACTGCCATGTGGGGGACCTGGGTTCGATTCTTGGTATTGTCAGGGATTGTGCCTTAGTGGGAGGACTGCTACGAAGTGCACTGAGTGCATCGTGAGACTAATTGAGGAGGTACTTGACCACGTAATAGCGGCTCCAAGTTTAAGAAATGTGAGAACGACCGGGAAAACGGCGTGTTGACCACACATCCCTCCATACGGCGTCCAGTGACGGCTGCAGAGGGCGCACAGCGGCTGATTGGACCCGATTGGCACCTATAGGGCCAGAAGGAGGAACTTTACTTTACCATGTATGCCTGTAACAGTCTGCCTCGGTAGCTGCGCTGTAAACGCTGCGGATTGCTAAGCAAAGGGGCTCGGCCTCCTTTCCCGGCCGGGTCGGAGTTTTTCTCCACTCGGGGACTGCGTGTTGTGCTTACGATCGCAAATGAATGGTTCAAATGGCTCTGAGCACTATGGGACTTAACTTCTGAGGTCATCAGTCCCCTATAACTTAGAACTACTTCAACCTAACTAACCTAAGGACCTCACACACATCCATGCCCGAGGCAGGATTCGAACCTGCGACCGTAGCGGTCGGGCGGTTCCAGACTGTAGCACCTAGAACCGCTCGGCCACTCTGGCCGGCGCGTGTTTAGTGACATCTCTAAACAGTCAAAGTTATTGTGTCTGTGATACAATATCCACAGTCAACGTCTATCTTCAGGAGTTCTGGGAACCGGGTTGCATCGTCAAATTAACATTACATTAGTGAGATAGCTGAATAGGCACTGCCTGAAAGCCATTAAAATTGGGAAAAAATATAATGCATTTAGAAGTGAGAGCATAGTTAAAATGGCCTATCAGAACTACGTTCATTATATTACCGATGGCACTTTGCTGTAGGCAAAGGGTACCTTGAAAGTATATGGAGCAAATATTGGAAAGCCCATACAGATACGCATATGTTTAACAGATCACGTATAAAGAGTACTGATAGGCGACTCTATAGAGTGCTGTGTGCACAACGAGTATATAATAAGTAAAATTAGAAGAAAGGTCAGCGTTGGCCGTAATTTTTATCATTTATTAAAAGCAAAATCTATTTTCGATCACATAACGATCATCTTCAGTGCTGGAAGTTAAAAATTTTCACATAGCAATCAGTGAATAAGAAAAGACCACAAATACACCTGAGTGTAAACCGTTGGCAAGAACATACCTTTAGCGTACGAAATAAGTCTCGTAGGCGCTGGTGTCTAGTTATTAGAAGTAACAGTAGTTATGAAACGACCACAATAACTGAAGCCGCTGTTTACATTCACCTATACGGCAGACCTCCGTGTGGCAGGGGCTTGGATCGACCTCTATGTGACATGTGTCACATGAAGACTTAACATTACTTTATTTGGCAAGAGATTACCACAAAATACCAATTGTGCACTTGCAAATCATTAATTGAATATATCAAATTTAAAATTGTACATTAAAAACGCATAGCAAAAAGGAAGGGGGAAATGCACATCTTGCCAACATAAACTGGGGTGTTATTTTCAAAACAACTTAAAAACATGCAAGAATAAAAATTAACAGGTAAAATTATAAGGTGTCAGATTACAGGACTAGTAAAAAAGAAAAATATACAAATAACATGACATCAAATATAACAGAAATTGTTGTAGCACAGTAACAGCCATCTGGCGTGGGAAGTCAGAAGTACAAAGTTCTTAATTTACGTAAAATATTACGTTGAAACCAAGAAGCCAAATACATAAATAGTGGTAATTGTACAATTTATGTCACGATGTAACAGGTCAAAATGTAATGAAACACATGATGTATTATAAAAAAAAATTTAGGGTGCAGACTAACAATTTTTTATCGTATTTAACGACATGATGATACACACATCTCATTCGTCCCGTTGGGACATGTTAACACATTGTAAAAAATTATGAGGCTTAAATACAAAAAATCACCGTAATTATGAAAAGCAGAATGATTTAAAAACACATTGTGGATGTAGAGATCGTTTAGCGCACTCATGAGTAAGAATTACTGTTACAAATTGCAAAGAATTAGTGATATGTTGGCTAGAGACAGAAGTGTACGAAATACGCTAGCCTAGTAGAAACCTACACTACCACACCTATTATTGATAGAAAAAATTTCCTCATATGATACAAACAGAACTTGGGTATCATATGAGGAAATTTTTACGAGCTTTAATTTGTACACTAAAGGTATGTTCTTGCCAACAGTTGGTTTATACTCAGGTGTATTTGTGGTCTTTTGTTTCTTATTCACTGATCGCTATGTGAAAACTTTAAACTTCCAGCACTGAAGATGATCATTATGTGATCTAAAATCGATTTTGCTTTTAGTAAATCATCAAAATTACGGCCAACGCTGACCTTCCTTCTGATGTAAAGAGTACATTTCTGTTCCGTAGCTCGTAACTCCAAGTAGTAATCTAACAAAGGCCTCACGAAAATTCGGAGAATGGAGTGTGAAGCGATGGAAAGTAATAGCGAGACGGTTCACCTCGTGTGCAGAAGCTGCTCGGGTATTATCGCAACTTTTCACGAACTTCCAGCATCGGTGTCGATAGACGTGGGCTAAGAGTGAGAATGTGATCTTTCAAGAACGGTTTTAAACATCCACCCTTCTAGTTTGTCTGTTCAGCAGCTCTCCCATCACTGACTCGGACTACCAACTCAAGCAGGGATGACGTGGAGGAACCATGCCGAGTGTTACCTGCACGAGCCAAGGGCAAGCACCTACCATGGTTGGCAAGACGCGACCACATAGTGCATAAAGGCAGCACACGCATCGCGATCGGGAAAGTATCCCTACGCTAACGGCCACAGTAGGTACCCCTTTCTCGCACTGATCTTCACAGCAGCTTTGTTGAACGTATCTGAGACATAACTGTTGACTGAAATAAACCTGCTATCGGTGTCACAAATAGTGGAACAAAAGTAAATGTGGGGAATAGTTTAGCGAGGTAACTACTTGCTCTGACAATTTACAACCATTATGTTTAACTGGTAGTGTTATGTTTAACTGGATTGGTATTTAAAGAATAATCTATTTCTAATCAATTATTTCACCTGAAGTTTCGTTATAAGCCACCCATTCGTCCTCCAATTGGCAATATACTACTAACTGCGTAGTTTGGAAACAAAGTAAATAATACCTTTGTGGCCAAACACATCTAATTTCTTTATGCTTCTTTTCATTTTAACAAACGATTGCACATCTGTAAACATACACTGCATGACAAAGAAAGTAAAGCAGCCAGAATACGTGGTCGGATGTCAATCTAACTTAGTAAACGTACGCACCATCGACGGGTATGTAAATAATTGGTGTTGCTATTCTCTGTGACAGGTAGAATGGCCAGCAGACTGCATTAGTGTTGTTCATGTTTAGTATGGTTGACAGGCCAGGTAGATATCTAAGTGGAGTGAACAGTGTCAGATATCGAGTGATTAATTTGAAGGATACTAACAAGGGAACCTCCCCATCGCACCCCCCTCAGATTTAGTTATACGTTGGCACAGTGGATAGGCCTTGAAAAACTGAACACAGATTAATCGAGAAAACAGGAAGAAGTTGTGTGGAACTACGAAAAAAATAAGCAAAATATACAAACTGAGTAGTCCATGCGCAGGATATCCAACATCAACGAGAATGTGAGCTCAGGAGCGCTGTGGTCCCGTGGTTAGCGTGAACACCCGCGGAATGAGAGGTCATTGGTTCAAGTCTATCCTGGAATGAAAATTTTAATTTGTTTTCAGACAGTTATCGAAGTTCAGGCACTCACACATAATCAACTTCGCTCTCCAAAATTCCAGGACATGTTCAGATTTGCTTGGACATATGCAGGATTTAACGGTCTACACACGGAAAAATTTGAAAACGTTAAGAACATATGTTTTGATAGAGCACAGGCAAAACTGTGCAACTGTGAAACTGTTGCATTCATTTGTTGCAGTTTATGTGACAAAATCTTATGTTTTCATCACTTTTTTGGAAGTGATTATCACATCCACAAGAAAACCTAAATCGGGCAAGGTAGAAGAATCTTTTTACCCAAGTGTACAAGTTAGGTGGGACGACAACATATTCATCTCATGTGAAGCGCATGCCGTCACCAGTGTCGTATAGAATATATCAGACGTGTTTTCCTGTGGAGGAATCGGTTGACCTATGACCTTGCGGTCAAATGTTTTCGGTTCCCATTGGATAGGCACGTCCTTTCGTCTACTAATCGCACGGTTTTGCAGTGCGGTCGCAAAACACAGACACTAAACTTATTACAGTGAACAGAGACATCAATGAGCGAACAGACAGATCATAACTTTGCGAAAATAAGGAAATTAAAATTTTCACTCGAAGGAAGACTTGAACCAAGGACCTCTCGTTCCCCAAGTGCTCACGCTAACCACGGGACCACGGCGGTCCTGACCTCACATTCTCCTTGATGTTGCCTATCTTGCACATGGACTACTCAGTTTGTATATTTTGCTTATTTTTTTCATAGTTCCACACAACTTCTTCCTGTTTTCTCGATTAATCTGTGTTCAGTTTTTCAAGGCCTACCCACTGAGCCAACTTATAACTAAATCTGAGGGGGGTGCGATGGGGAGGTTCCCTTGTAAGAAGCTGCGTAATTGTATGAGACAGCGTTATCAGCATCTGACAGAGTTTTAAACGGACCTCATTGTAGGTATCCATTTGCCCACCTGGTCGAATCATGCAATGTCCAGACTTGTGAGACACAGTAGTCTGATGCTGGACTTCAGAGGAAAGAGAGGGCCGGCACACTCGTCATCAAGGTTCCTCTCGACCCTGTCCGGCCACCGCAATGGATTATCGCCATATTGTGCACCAAGTAATACTTTCACATCTGTGTTTGCCATCCCAGAACAAGAAACGGATTCTCTGCAACATTTTGGGTCGTCCCGCAGATGGACTGGGAATTACTGATTCCAAAATATTTTATCTTTTAAAGTACCGATAGCTGTTAGGTGCGAAAGTGTATAAACTCTGTTCCTTGAGCCACTCTGTAGCAATTCTGTGAGTGCGAGGTGTCGCATTGTCCTGCTGGTATTGCCCAAGTCCGTCGGAATGCACAATGGACATGACTGGACGCAAGTGATCAGACAGGTTGCTTACGTCCGTGTCACCTGTCAGAATCGTATCTAGACGTATCAGAGGTCCCATGTCAACCCAACTGCACACGCCCCACACCATTACAGAACCTCCACCAGCTTGCACAGTCCGCTGCTGACGTTCAGGGTTCATGGATCCATGAGGTTGTTTCCATACCCATACACGTCCATCCGCTCGCTATAATTTAAAACGAGACTCACCCGACCAGGCAACGTGTTTCCAGTCATCAACAATCCAATGATGGTGTTGACGGGCTCAGGCGGGGTGGAAAGCTTTGTGTCGCGCGGTCATCCACGATATACGAGTGGGCCTTCCTCTCCGAAAGCCTGTATCGATGATATTTCGTTGAACGATTCACGCGCTGACACTTGTTGATGGTCCAGCATTGAAATCTTCAGCAATGTGCGGAAGGGTTGCACCTCTGTCACGTTGAATGATTCTCTTCAGTCGTTGTTCGTCCGTTCTTGCAGGATCTTTTTCCGGCCGCAGCGATGTCTGAGACTGTATCGGATTCCTGATATTCACAGTACATTCGTGAAATGGTCGTACGGGAAAATCCCCACTTCCTCGCTACCTCGCAGATGCAGCGTCTCATCACTCGTGCGCCGACTATAACACAACGTTCAAGTTCACTTAAATCTTGATAACCTATCATTGTGGCAGCAGTAACCGATCTAAAAACAATGCCAGACACTTGTTATCTTATATAGGCTCTTCCGACCGCAGCGCCATATTCTGCCTGTTTACGTATCTCTGTATTAGAATACGCATGCCTATATGCTTATACCAATTTCTTTGGCGCTTCACTGTAGGTTAAAAATCTCCTGCTCGTGCGGATTTTTGTAATTTCCAACCAATAGCGCACTGAAGTTGGAAGGAAGGCAGAAAATATCTCCCACTACATGACAAAATGTTGACAAGGGTCTATGAGAAGTTTGACACATAGGAATGTCCAAGAAAGTGCTCTATGGAAAGTAACACAAAGACCCAACCAGAACACTGTATTATAAAATTCAAACCGAATTGTATTTCGTGACGTCGTCACTGGGTTAATGAAGGTTCGCACACTAAACTCTGGGCAACCCCACCTGGCCAGCTGATCTCTTGTCTTGCTGAAATGTTGCTGCAAACAGTACTGTGCTTTTTCGACAGGTAGCGGCAATCCCATGTCCTGCCTGGAAAGGGTGGGGTGAGGGAACTGAATGCCTGTCTGTCTACCTGAGGCTGCGGCTTCGCCGCATGTTCTGCGCATATTTATGATAGCCGACTACTCTTAAAAGGATTCTTATCTTTTGCTATCCAGCTAGAAGGCTTCCAACTATATAATCTCTCCACTGTACTAAAAAGAGAAGTGAACAAAAAAGCAGTAAAAGAACAGTCACTGGAGGCACTGAATCTCGATTACAATTATTAAGCAGCGATCGACTACTTTATCAAGGTAAATGAGCATAAAAATATTACCGAGCGAGGTGGCGCAGTGGTTAGACACTGGACTCGCATTCGGGAGGACGACGGTTCAATCCCGCGTCCGGCCGTCCTGATTTAGGTTTTCCGTGATTTCCCTAAATCACTCCAGGCAAATGCCGGGATGGTTCCTCTGAAATGGCACGGCCGACTTCCTTCCCCATCCTTCCCTAATCCGATGAGACCGATGACCACGCTGTCTGGTCTCCTTCCCCAAACCAACCAACCAACCAACCATAAAAATATTCTGAAGTATGTTGGATGACAGTTTCAGAGAAAACTGGCAGTCTAACAACTGGTAACAGTGTTGTTTCATTTTTCAGCTGTCTAAAAAGTAGCAATTTTTTAATATTGCTCTCTCGTGCTGGGCGGAGTGGGATTCAAAAATCTGCCTGAAAGAAAAAGAAAAATGCACACTATAAAAATCCCATTATTAGGCAGCAAATTCAGTGACACTATGAGCAATACAAACAAATATCAAGTTCATCAAAACTTCACATCTTTTGTCATGCACAGCTGGATCTGAATTCTAGCGAAGAAACTCTGGAAAACTTGTACTGTCTATGAGATTTGTTTTTAGAAAATGCAAATGTAAAAAAGTCATCACGTGTACTAACGAGGCGACCTAGTTTCAAGAATGGCATACTATAGTAAAAATCTACTGAAGAATGAAGCATCACGAGGGGCCAGAAGTTTATTCAGATGAAACGTAGAGTCATACAAATTAGGTTGTGAATGAATGTTAAAAGTATGCATAGAGTATTGTGAAACAAAAGTGCCCGTTAACTAATGTCTTATTCAGGGCATTCACACATAGCGTCTGAGGGGGCTCCATTTCTTAGAATATTAGAGTATACTCTATCGCTACCTACCCTACCTGTTTCTCTGGCGCAAACACGAATGTGCTGCTACCACTCTGGTTAGTTCATCACTTGGTTCTGCTCGATAAAACAGTTTTCTGAGTTTGACAAGTCAATGTATTGCGGTATGCGATCTTATACCAAGCAATCATACATGCGCATTTATTTATTTAGTACTTATTTCACATTACCATATTAGGGCCTTAAGGCCCTCTCTTACATGTGACCAGGAAAAAATGTACAAAAAATATTAAATACCAAACACAATAATAGTAATCTGCAATATTAATAAAAATAATAATTAGCATTAATAATAATAATAGAAACACTAAAAATGTTGATAAAGTAATGGAGGAATTAAGAATAATATTAATTAATTATTAGATAACAAACTCAATAAAAATAATTTGCGTTATTATCGGAAAGTAATAATTTGCGATAATAATAATAATAGTGTCACTAATAATAATAAAATAATGGAGGCACTAAGAAGAATTATTAGAATGATTACTTTAACACTTTTGAAGCTTGTTTGGTGTTAGAAGAAGTGAGAGGGATGATGAAAGGGGAGAAGATGGAAATGAAAGTGACAATGGCTGTTAGGAAAGGAGAGAATTTCAGTAGATAACTCCGTAGACAAGGGGAGGGAAAAGTAGTGGGGTAGGGTGGGTTGATGGCAGTGAGCTCCAACGAGAAGTACCTATTGTGATAGACGATGGGCCAATACTTGTGTTTTGAAATTTGAAAGGATTTTGATTTTTTTAATATTTTGAGGAAGATTGTTCCAAAGTCGGGTTCTTGATACAGAAAATGATTTAGAGAACATGGCAATGCTGTGTAGTGGTACGGAGGGGTTTTTACTTTGTTGTGAACGAGTATTTCTGCTGTGTTTTTCAGGTAAGGATTGAAGATAAATAGGAAGGAGTGCAATTCTTGGCCGGCCGGTGTGACCGAGTGGTTCTAGGCGCTTCAGTCTGGAACCGCGCGACCGCTACGGTGGCAGGTTCGAATCCTGCTTCGGGCATGGATGTGTGTGATGTCCTTAGGTTAGTTAGGTTTAAGTAGTTCTAAGTTCTAGCGGACTGATGACCTCAGATGTTAAGTCCCATAGCGCTCAGAACCATTTGAACCATTTTTTTTTCAAGTCTTGGGAAGACGATGCAGCAAACACAGGGTATGATAATCTGTACGTTTATCGGCACGTAGCCACGATAACTGTTCATCGGCAGGAGTGATATGGTCGCATTAGAGTACGTCACAAGTGTATCGCACACAAGCATTATCGTCCGTTCCAGTTCCAGCCGACGTGAGGTCTCATATGGAAATTCTTGAAGAACAGGATCACCATAATCAAGGACGTAATTCAGATGTTAATTGAAGGTAGAGAGGGGAAGAAAGGAAAGGAAAGGAAAGGAAAGGGAGGGGATCACTGCTGTCAGTTGCATCGGGTCATTACGGTCATTATGCAGAATCAGAGGCGACGAATAAAAATATGAGCCGCACCAGGGATCTCCTGCTTACCAGGTAGGTGCCGTAACCACTGTACCATCGTTAACACAGCGTTATCGCAACTGCACGGACTATCTGGACACGCCTCACGGCCGATTCACATTCCCATCGAGTGACACCTACCTCAGTACCTGGCCATTTCATCTACATTCACCCACTTTCACTTGCGGCCGTTGATTATGCTCAATGTCCCGGTGCATCTGACAGCAGTGATCCCCTTCCCTTTCCTTTCCTTTCTTCCCCTCTCCACTTTCAGTTTACATTTGATGTATAACACCTGCGTGTTCTGCGTGGTGTCTGCTCTTTCGGACATGTTCGAAAGAATAGACGCCACATTCACATAATTTCTGTAATTAATGAAATGATTACGATACCTTCTTACAGGCTACAGTTGTGTTCAGCGCAGCTTAGATGATGGTCCAGAATTATCACCAAATTCTCTGCAGAAGAAGAAAAGGTGATTTCTGTGCTGGTTAGGGTTAAGGGTGCGGAGGCCCTGCGATTCCTACCACGAAAGTGTCAAAACGAAGTCTACAGAAAGAGAGGACGTCATGTCCCACAGCGAAAGAATGGACAAAGCGATTCTCTGTTCGGGCACAAACTTGGAAATGCGTTTACGTTCCTGTGAAACAGCTTACGTTCCTGGAACAGAAGAAGCGAGCCACGGCCAGCTGGCTCGCGTTTGGTAGGCTTCAAAACAGTGGCAGTCACGATGACTGGCGTAGTTGCAGCTGACGCGTCGCGGGCCACCATGTTACAGCTGAGTCAAGGGGCGTCTAGGAAGGGCCGAGGACACGACACGGTCGGTGCAGTAAAGAAGAAGCACGCCAGTGCCGTAACGATCGTGACACAAAATATTCACCCAGCGCTCGAAATCAACGATATACTCGAATGAGATTTTCACTCTGCAGCGGAGTGTGCGCTGATCTGAAACTTCCTCGCAGATTAAAACTGTGTGCCGGACCGAGACTCGAACTCGGGAACTTTGCCTTTTCCTTTTTGTTGATCCTTCCACTCAGTTTTTTTTTTATTACAGAGGCCAACCAGCTCTCTGACCGAACACGCTGAGCTACTGTGCCGGCATCTGAGCTACCGAAGCACGACTCACGACCCGTCCCAACAGCTTCAATTTTGCCAGTACCTCGTCTCCTACCTTCCAGACCTCACAGAAGCTCTTCTGCGATCCTTGCAGAACTAGCACTCCTGGAAGAAAGGATACGGCGGAGACATAGCTTAGCCCCACACAGCCTGGGGGATGTTTCCAGAATGAGATTTTCACTCTGCAGTGGAGTGTGAGCTGATATGAAACTTCCTGGCAGATGGCTGTGGCTAAGCCATTTCTCCGCAATATCCTTTCTTTCAGGAGTGCTAGTTCTCAAAGGTTGGCGGAAGAGCTTCTGTGAGGTCTGGAATGTAGGAGACGAGGTAATTGCAGAAATGAAGCTGTGCGGAGAGGTCATGAGTTGTGCTTGGGTAGCTCAGATGGTAGTGCACTTGCCCACGAAAAGCAAAAGTCCCCAGTTCTAGCCTCGGTGCGGTACATAGTTTTAATCTGCCAGGAAGTTTCAACGATATACTGCCAGGCTACCAAAACTGTTTTCACAAAGATAGTTCTGTATTAGATTATTTCACAAAACTATCTTTCGACAGGCAAAGAGCATTTATGGATAGACAGTAAGTCATGTTCAAGTTTGTGGATACTGAGGAGGCATATGATAATGCTACCATTCCTTTCTTATGACGAAGAAAGACACAGATCGGACAGCTCTACAGCTTCTTTGTGGTAGAAACAATATTTGTCGTTAGAGAGACTACCCTCTTAGCCCAAAAAACAAAACTGTAAGCCCGAGGTATGCCACTGTTGGCCTTCCACTAGTACTGATACTAAGCCAACTACTGTTTAATGTTTACACAGCGGACACGAGCACCAAAGTGCGAATAATTGTAGCCCAAAAAGGTCCGAGCGTGATTTTATACCTGGTGTATAAGCGCCGTCAGCGCAGTAACTACGGTGGCTGTTTGAACCAACAACAGATACGCAGTCGACCAGCCTGTTGTGAGAAGGCAGTGTTACGAAGAGACCGGGGGGCGTTAGTGTATCAACGCTGTTGTGCATTGGAGGAATACACTACTGGCCATTAAACTTGCTACACCAAAATGACGTGCTACAGACTCGAAATTTAAGCGACAGGAAGAAGATGCTGTGATATACAAATGATTAGCTTTTCAGAGCATTCACACAAGGTTGGCGCCGGCGGCGACACCTACAACATGCTGACATGAGGAAAGTTTCCAACCGATTTCTCATACACAAACAGTAGTTGACCGGCGTTGCCTGGTGAAACTTTGTTGTGATGCACCACGTAAGGAGGAGAAATGCGTACCATCACATTTCCGACTTTGAGAAAGGTCGCATTGTAGCCTATCGCGATTGCGGTTTATCGTAATGCTTCAAATGGCTCTGAGCACTATGGGACTTAATATCTGAGGTCATCAGTCCCCTAGAACTAAGAACTACTTAAACCTAACTAACCTAAGGACATCACACACATCCATGCCCGAGGCAGGATTGGAACCTGCGACCGTAGCGCCTAGAACGGCCGGCCACACCGGCCGGCGGTTTATCGTATCGCGACATTGCTGCTCGCGTTGGTCGAGATCCAATGACTGTTAGCAGAACATGGAATCGGTGGGTTCAGGAGGGTAATACGGAACGCCGTGCTGGATCCCAACGGCCTCGTATCGTTAGTAGTCGAGGTGACAGGCATCTTTTCCGCATGTCTGTAACGGATCGTGCAGCCACGTCTAGATCCCTGAGTCAACAGATGGGGACGTTTGCAAGACAACAACCATCCGCACCAACAGTTCGACGACGTTTGCAGCAGCATGGACTATCAGCTCGGAGACCATGGCTGCGGCCACCCTTGACGCTGCATCACAGACAGGAGCGCCTGCGGTGGTGTACTCAACGACGAACCTGGGTGCACGAATGGCAAAATGTCATTTTTTTGGATGAATCCAGGTTCTGTTTACAGCATCATGATGGTTGCATCCGTGTTTGGCGACATCGCGGTGAACGCACATTGGAAGCGTGTATTCGTCATCGCCATACTGGCTTATCACCTGGCGTGATGGTATGGGTTGCCATTGGTTACACGTCTCGGTCACCTCTTGTTCGAATTGCCGGCACTTTGAGCAGTGGACGTTACATTTCAGATGTGTTATGACCCGTGGCTCAACCCTACATTCGATCCCTGAGAAACCCTATATTTCAGCAGGATAATGCACGACCGCACGTTGCAGGTCCTGTACGGGCCTTTCTGGATACAGAAAATGTTCGACTGCTGCCCTAGCCAGCACATTCTCCAGATCTCTCACCAATTCAAAACGTCTGGTCAATAGTGGCCGAGCAACTGGCTCGTCACAATGCGCCAATCACTACTCTTGATGAACAGTGGTATCGTGTTGAAGCTGCTTGGGCAGCTGTACCTGTATACGCCATCCAAGTTCTGATTGATTCAATGCCCAGGCGTATTAAGGCCGTTATTACGGCCAGAGGTGGTTGTTCTGGGTATGATTTCTCAGGATCTATGCCCCCAAATTGCGTGAAAATATAATCACATGTCAGTTCTAGCATAATATATTTGTCCAATGAATACCCGTTTATCATCTGGATTTCTTCTTGGTGTAGCAATTTTAATAGCCAGTACTGTATCTCTAAATCAAGTGTTCAAAACATTATGAGGATGTCTTGCAGAAGATTAAAGTGTGTGCAAAGTTTGGACCGCACACCTTGACTCCCGCACAAAAACTACGGCGCATGGCCGCCTACCACGAGTTAATTGAAATGCATGACGTAGACAATTCTTTTCCGGAAAAAGACATTACGGGTGATGAGACTTGGTGTTATCTGTACGAACCTACTACAAAACGGTAAGGTGTAGCAATTCACATGAAGAGTCAAAGTTTGGACAACATAATAGACATTCGAGCCAATGTGATGCGCCAGTTGAACAACACACCAAACAAGGACTGTAAACAGTTTCACATGACTATATGAACATTCTGAGCGTTGTACTCAAGTACAGAGGAGGGGGAAGGATAATATATAGAACTCTAGAACACTAGAGCATTATAATCAAATTCTTAGCTTTTCTATACACGGAAGTGACAAAAATCATGGGATAGCGATATGTGCATACATACAGACTGCGGTAGTATCGCGTACACTCGGTATAAAAGGGCAGTGCATTAGCGGAGCTGTCACTTGTACTCAGGTGAATCATGTGATAAGGTTTCCGACGTGATAATGGCGGCACGGCGGGAATTAGCAGCCAGTGAACGCGGAATTGTTGTTGGAGCTAGGTGCATGGGACGGTCCATTTCGGAAATCTATAGGGAATTCAAATATTCCGAGAACCATAGTGTCAAGAGTGTGCCGAGAGGACCAAATTTCAGGCGTTACTATTCAGCAGGATAGCGCAGTGGCCAGTGGCCTTCACTTAACCACCGAGAACAGCAGTGTTTGCAAAGCTGTTTCACGGAGGAAGACTGCACTGTAGTTGCTTCTCTAGATTGTCGCACAGATGAGAAAATGTTAAATATCGAAATAGATGACAGAGGGATAGAAAAACAATTAAAATCGCTCAAAAGAGGAAAGGCCGCAGGACCTGACGGGATACCAGTTCGATTTTACACAGAGTACGCGAAGGAACTTGGCCTCCTTCTTGCAGCGGTGTACCGTAGGTCTCTAGAAGAGCGTAGCGTTCCAAAAGATTGGAAAAGGGCACAGATCATCCCCGTGTTCAAGAAGGGATATCGAACAGATGTGCAGAAGTATAGACCTATATCTCTAACGTCGATCAGTTGTAGAATTTTGGAACACGTATTATGTTCGAGTATAATGACTTTTCTGGAGAGTAGAAATCTACTCTGTAGGAATCAGCATGGGTTTCGAAAAAGACGATCGTGTGAAACCCAGCTCGCGCTATTCGTCCAGCGGGTCATAGACCTGGATTCCCAGGTAGATGCCGCGTTTCTTGACTTCCGCAAGGCGTTCGATACAGTTCCCCACAGTCGTTTAATGAACAAAGTAAGAGCATATGGACTATCAAACCAATTGTGTGATTGGATTGAGGAGTTGCTAGATAACAGAACGCAGCATGTCATTCTCGATGGAGAGAAGTCTTCCGAAGTAAGAGTGGTTTCAGGTGTGCCGCAGGGGAGTGTCATAGGACCGTTGCTAATCACAATATACATAAATGACCTTGTGGATGACATCGGAAGTTCACTGAGGCTTTTTGCACATGATGCTGTGGTGTATCGAGAGGTTGTAACAAGGGAAAATTGTACTGAAATGCAGGAGGATCTGCAGCGAATTGACGCATGGTGCAGGGAATGGCAATTGAATCTCAATGTAGACAAGTGTAATGTGCTGCGAATACATAGAAAGATAGATCCCTTATCATTTAGCTACAAAACAGCAGGTCAGCAAATGGAAGCAGTTAATTCCATAAATTATCTGGGAGTACGCATTAGAAGTGATTTAAAATGGAATGATCGTATAAAATTGATCGTCGGTAAAGCAGATGCCAGACAGAGATTCATTGGAAGAAACCTAAGGAAATGCAATCCGAAAACAAAGGAAGTAGGTTACAGTACGCTTGTTCACCCACTGCTTGAATTCTGCTCAGCAGTGTGGGATCCGTACCAGATAGGGTTGATAGAAGAAATAGAGAGATAGAGAAGATCCAACGGAGAGCAGCGCGCTTCGTTACAGGATCATTTAGTAATCGCGAAGGCGTTACGGAAATGATAGATAAACTCCAGTGGAAGACTCTGCAGGAGAGACGCTCAGTAGCTCGGTACGGGCTTTTGTTGAAGTTTCGAGAACATATCTTCACCGAGAAGTCAAGCAGTATATTGCTCCCTCCAACGTATATCTGGCGAAGAGACCATGAGGATAAAATCAGAGAGATTAGAGCCCACACAGAGGCATACCGACAATCTTTCGTTCCACGAACAATACGAGACTGGAATAGAAGGGAGAACCGATAGAGGTACTCAAGGTACCCTCCGCCGCACACCGTCAGGTGGCTTGCGGAGTATGGATGTAGATAGATGGAGATTTCAGTGGTAATAGACAAGCAACAACGCGTGAAACAACCACAGAAACCAATGTGGGAGGTACGACGAACGTATCCGTTAGGACAGTGCAGCGAAATTTGGCGTTAATGGGCTCCGGCAGCAAACGAGCGACGCGAGTACCTTCGCTTACAGCACGACGTCCCCTGAAGCGCCTCTCCTGGGCTCGTGATCGTATCGGTTAGACCTTAGACGACTGGAAAACCGCAGCCTGGTCAGACGAGTCTCGATTTTAGTTGGTAGGAGCTGATGGTGGGCTATGTGTGTGGCACAGACCACACGAAGCCATTGACCCAGGTTATCAGCAAGGCTGTGCACAGGCTGGTGGTGGCTCCATAGTGGTGTGGGTTGTGCTTACATGGAATGGACTGGGTCCTCTGGTGCACTTGAAATTATCATTGACTGGAAATGATCATGTTCGGCTACTTGGAGACCATTTGGAGCCAGTCATGAACTTCATGTTTCCAAAAGACGATGGAATTTTTATGGATGACAGTGCGCCAAGTCATCAGGCCCCAATTGTTCACGACTGGTGTTAAGAACATTCTGGACATTTAGAGTGAATGATTTGGCCATCCAGATCGCGAGACATAAAGCCCATCAGACACCTATATGACATAATCGAGAGGTCAATTCGTGCACAGAATCCTGGCTCTGGCTCTGAGCACTATGGTACTTAACATCTGTGGTCATCAGTCCCCTAGAACTTAGAAATACTTAAACCTAACTAACCTAAGGACATCACACACATCCATGCTCGAGGGAGGATTCGAACCTGCGACCGTAGCAGTCGCGCGGTTCCGGACTGCGCGCCTAGAACCGCTAGACCACCGCGGCCGGCCACAGAATCCTGCACCGGCGACGCTTTCTCAATTATGAACGGCTACAGGGGTAGCATGTCTGAATATTCCTGCAGGGGACTTCCAACGATTTGTCGAGTCCGTGCTACTTCGAGGTGCTGCACTTCGCCGGTCAGAGGAGGTCATACATGATATTCGGAGGTATCCCATGACTTTTGTCACCTCACTGTTAATGCTTGCCCACCACTCAAGTACGGGGGTGTACTAGAATAATATGAAATATGGAAGTAAAAGCTTCAACAGCCAATTTCTTTATTGATGATCGGTTTGTGCAAATCTAAGTTACCGTAATCGGATCTGTAAAGCATATAAGTCGAAAATTATAAGCATAATCGGTCATATATAGTAAGGTGGGGTACATATTTTCACAAAATGGATGTATACAGCATTTCTATGTAGATTTTTTGGATTACATATTTTCACAAAATGGATATATACAGCATACCTTATGCAAACACACCTTAAATACATTTGTATCAAATGTACAATATGTCGTGTCAAGTCGTAACACGTCATGACACACATCGGCATGACACACATCGGCATGACAATAATGAAAGAAGATTCACATAAAATAAAAGTAGCATTTTGTTATTCCAGTATACTCTAGTTTTGATTATTAGTGCTATACAGCGTGAGTCACTATTGTCACCTAGAATAACTCCGAAAGTATGATAATAGCTGAAAAGTTTGTGGGACAAATGTTGCATGAGACAACAGGGGCCATAACATCACGTTGGTTTCTTGTTGCTAGGTGGGGTCGCTCAGAGATATTAAGGTCGACTTTGCTTTTTTTTAAGTGGGGTGCTATAGTTTGGTACTTATTGTCTAATAGCGTTTATCGAGACGAATCTAATGATGTGTAACAGTAATGTCTTTGAAGATCAACGAAGACCAAAAAGGTGGCATGAAAGTTCATTTACAGGTGTTCGAAGAGATGACCATTGGTATCAATGCAATCTTCTTATCGTGGATTGAGTGGTATTCCTTATCACTTCGGCACTTATCGAAGGACATGCTCTGACAATTCTCTCTTGCATATCGTGCAAATAGGAATATTCGCCGAACACTGCGTAGCCACCTAAAGTGCCATTCATACGAAAACACCATTCGACGGTTTCGCAATACAACAGTAATAGGAGCGGTAAGACTACTATCGTCGAATCAAGAGAATTTGAATGATGTATTCCTTCGAAGAACAGATCAATATGCCAACGAAATCCAGTGAGAGCTAGAGACTTATATGCTGAAAGATATCTTCAACGTACTCACCCTACATGTCGTACATTTAAGTATGAGTATGATAAATCAAGAACAACTGGATCGTTAACGCATCTGAAACATATCCGGCAAAGGAAAGTTACTAATGAGGGAACGAAAATTGGTACTCCTGCCACTATGGTTCGAGATCCTTGTGATAGTTCGCGTCAGATCGCTAGGGAATCTGGCATGAGCCAGAGTAGTGTTGTTAGTGTTCTGCATCGCGATAAATATCATCCTTACCACATCAGTGTCCACCAAGAGTTAACTGGCACGGATTGTATGCATAGCGTTTAATTCTGCCGATGGGCTCAACTTCAGATTCAGAGGGACGACACATTTATTAATTTGATTTTATTTACTGACCAGGCTACATTCACGAACCATGGAAATGTTAATTTGCGCAACATGCATCATTGGGCAACTGAAAATCCATGTTGCCTGCGGCAAGTTGCAACCAAAAAACCGTGGACGGTGAATGTATGATGCGGGATTCTGGAGGACAGAATTATAGACCCGCATTTCATCGAAGGTAATCTTAATGGTAGGAATTACACCACATCCCTGCAAGAAACATTAGGTCTGTTATTGGAAGAAATACCTTTCGGAACAAGGAACAGAATGCGGTATGAAAACGATAGGCGCCCGGCACGTTTTTCGCTGATGGCTAGAAATGAGTTGCAGAAACAATTCCCAGATCGTTGGATTGAACGCGGAGGAGGTGTGTCATGGCCGGCTCGTTCGCCAGACTTGACGCCTCCGGATTTTTTCTTGTGGGGATTCGTAAAACACATTGCTCATAAAGACGTTCCATCTACACCTGAAGATATGCGTGAGAGAATTGTCAGAGCATGTGCTTCGATAAGTGCCGAAGTGATAAGGAATACCACTCAATCCATGATAAGAAGATTGCAGCAGTGCATTGATACCTTCTGTAAATGGACGTTCATGCCACCTTTGTGACCTTCGTTGACCATCAAAGACCTTACTGTTACATATCATTGGATATCGTCTAGATAGTCGCTATGAGAAAATAAGTACCAAAATATAGCATTCCATTTTAAAAAACAAAATTGACCTTCATATCTTCCACGCGACCCCACCTAGCAAGAAAAAAACCAACGTCATATCATGGCCCCCATTGTCCCATGCTACATTTGTCCCACAAACTTTTCACCTCCTAACATACTTTCGGAGTTATTCTTGGTAGCAATAGTTAGTAACTCACCCTGTATAATTTTATACTAAAAGTATATACGGCATTGTTTTGTCGACTCCTCTGATGTAAACTTCTTTCTTTTGGTTTATATGTTACGAGCGTATTTCTGTATGTTTACCACTACAGTGTCACCTATTGGCAATTTGTAACTGCTTTGACTTGTGGTCCTCAGTCTCCTTTCATCTTTTGTGTGAATGTGAACTTGTGCTGTCGGTGCAATATGCAAGATATTTTATGTAAATCTTGTTTTATTACTGACATGGCAATGTATGGCTTTCTTCATGTTCCTGGAACGTGTTACGACTTGTTACAATTGTACATTTGGTGGAAGTGTATTGAGGTGTACTTACATAAGATATGTTGTATATATCCATTATGTGAATATATATACCACGGCTTTTGTATATGATCTGATTATTCTTGTAATTTTCGAACTATATGCTTTACAGATCTGATGATGGTAACTTAGATTTGCCGAAAACGGTCATAAAAATATAATTATAATTAGCTATATTGGCTGCTGAAGTTTTTACTTCTCTGTTTTTATTTATGCAGCCTTTTTGGATTGACGGGGTATTTACATAGAGCACTGCTATCACCGTTGGAGAAACGAGGAGTGTTCAGTAACGTTTCAGTTAGGAACCTTTTTGACGTCCACAGACGTACATTTCTCAGTTCTCAAGACGACTATTGTTAACTATAATAGCAATGGATTCCACATGGACTAGCACACGAGCTTAAATAGTCATCTTTTCTCAGCGAAGAGACAAAGTAAATTTCTTGGAATGGTAATGGAGTCACACCTCTCACGCGGGATATTGCGTATCTCACAAGATCCATCCTTGTCTCAACGTCTTGCGCTCTCTTATTAGAGCATGTTTAGGTGCGGATCATAATATTTTGCTGTTAATATGCAGGGGGCTAGTAAGATTCAAAATTGACAATGGTAGCACATTGCTCTGGAGAGGTAAGCGGAAGTCAGTTTCAAACCTGCAAAAATCTCTAGTTCAGTTGCATCAGAACTTGCCTAGTTTGGTTAGCGGAAGCTGCAGAAATGCCCAACACCTTACGTTGGAAATTAATGGCAGGTGTACTTCTCCTGGAAACACTTTCTACAGTTCACCAAGCACTAATACAGAAACTTGGAAGATTGTCTCATGGAGGAGTGAATGGACAGAGGATACACGGCCCCAAACAGGAGTTATGTAGCAGCTTCTTACATTGAACAGCCAAAGAAACTGATAAACCTGCCTGATATCATGTAGGTCCCTGCGATCACGCAGAAGTGCCGCAGCACGACGTGGCACGAACTCGACTAATGTCAGAAGTAGTGCTGGAGGCAATTGCTCAATAGTGTTCATGTATCGGGAGTTTCGTGACCAGCGAAAGTGTTTAAACACAGAAGAGTGTTTCTGGAGCCACTCTGCAGCAATTCTGGACGTGTGGCATGTCGCACTGTCCTGCTGGAATTGCCCAAGTCCGTCGGAACACACAATGAACATGAATGGATGCAGGTGATCAGACAGGATTCTTACGTACGTGTCACCGGTCAGAGTCGTATCTAAACGTATCAGAGGTCCCATATCAATACAACTGCACACGCCCCACACCATTACAAAGCATCCACCAGCTTGAATAGCAGTGTCCATGGATTCATGAGATTGTCTCCGTACCCGCACACGTCCATCCACTCAATACAATTTGAAACGAGACTCGTCCGACCAGGCAACGTGTTTCCAGTCATCAATAGTACAATGTCGGCGTTGGAAGGGCCCTGGCGAGACGTACAGCTTTTTGTCATGCAGTCATCGAGGATAAATGAATGGGCCTTCGGCTCCGAAAGTCTGAAAGTCCATATCGATGATATTTCGTTGAATGGTTCGCACTGAAATTTGCTGCATTTTGCGGAAGGGTTGCACTTCTGTCGCGTTGAACGATTCTCTTCAGTCGTCGTTGGTCCCGTTCTTGCAGGATCTTTTTCCGGCCGCAGCGATGTCGGAGATCGTGAAATGGTCATACGGGAAAATCCCCACTTCAACGCTACGTTGGAGATGCTATGTACGATCGCTCGTAAGCTGTCAACAACACCACGTTCAAAGTCACTTAAATCTTGATAACCTGCCATTGTAGCAATAGTAGTCGATCTAACAACTGCACCAGACACTTGTTGTCTTTTATAGGCGGTTCCGACCGTTGCGCCGTATTCTGCCCGTTTACATATCTCTGTATTTGAATACGCATACCTATACCAATTTCTTTGGCGCTTCGGTATATATTTGTAGGAAATTTTACCCTGTTTCCGAAAAAGCCATCATATGCTATTCCGTTACCAGTATAACGAAATAACTTCAGCAACCACCGTTTTCAACTTAAAAAAAGAAAGAAAATAGATTTATCAGAGTATTTTGGAATATATACTGACGGCTGTGGTATCGTCCAAAGATGGCGTTGCTACACCAAAGTCGGCAACGCGCAACAGTACCACAAACACTAGCGATGACTCACTGCAGTCCGCAACAACAAATGGGAGAGGCTGAAGATGACACGCTCTGTCTCTGTGCACAGCAGCACGCATGCACGGAGGTCAAGACAGGGTAGAAATGGGATGAGCTGCGCAGATCGTGACTCCAACTGAAGCACTCAACATTATTGAGTAGGATTAAAGAGCTATTTAAGTCTCAGACGGAAGCGTACTTTTGTAAATGTTGAACGTCGTACTTGAGGAGAAGAGTTTGTTAATTAGTGCATCAAGTGGTGCTTTAATAGTCAGTCATCATCATCGTCATCATCATCATCATTTAACAGTTCCAGTTTCCCAGGCACCGGTACTGAGCCTCTTCCACTTCGTCCTTTCCAAATACACCTGTTCATGGAGATCATCCACTGTCCATCCTCTGGTCACTAGATAGCCTTTATCAAGTCCATCCATCGGGTTCGAGATCTTCCTTGAGGCCTTCTCCCATCCAGTTGTCTTTCTAAATTTATTTTATCTGTTCTAATTGGCTCCATTATCATCACATGCCCGTACCATTGAAGTCTAAATGTGCCAATTCGATCTAATAGGGATGTCTTTGTTCTGGCTTCTTTCCTCACCTCCTCAATCCTTAACTTGTCCGTCTTGGTCTTTCGGATGGTGGATCTCAGAAATTTCATCTCTGCTGCTTGCAGCATTGATGATTCTCTTTTTGTGAGGGGGCATGTTTCAATACCATAGGTCAATATTGGTACGAAGTAGCTATTAAACATCATCTGTTTGGCCGGTTTTGGGATCAAGTCATCCCATAAAAGTGATTATTTGTTGGCAGAATGCATATCCTTTTTGCACTCTGTTGGTGATTTCATTTCTGACCAAATGTCCCTGGAGATTACATTTCCAAGGTGAGGAAAACTGTCCACACACTCTAGTTGGCAGCCGCCTAGTTTTACACCTCTGTTGACTGCCATCAGCACTGTCTTGGTCTTGCTGATGTTGAGGCTATATTTCTGGAACTGAGCTTTCCATTCATCGAGTCTGATCTGTACTTCCTCTTCAGTTTAACCCTATATCATGACGTCATCAGCAAAGCCAAACGCATTCACTTCACCTGACTTCTCCTTGACGTTCTTCATTGTAGTATCCCAACAGTGGTGGATAGTAGTGGGAACAGTGCACTTTCTTGCTGAACTCCACTATTGGTCACAAACCATGATGATCGTCCTTCTCCAACTTGTACAGAGATGGTGCAGTCTTTGTACAATATCTGAATTTTTCTTATTAGTCCTTCAGGCACATTCTTTTTCCTCAGGCATTCCCAGATCTTATCTCTTATAACACTATTATAGGCTTTTTCTATATCCAGGAATACAATGACCAGGTTCTTGTCTTTCTCCCAATACTTTTCCACCACCATGAGAGTGCTAAAAATTAGATCTATTGTTGATCTGTCACTTCTGAAGCCATACTGTTCCTCCTGCAGTTGTAGTTCTCAGTCTCTTTTCTATGGTCTTCTCAAGTATTTGCAGCCCATGAGACAATAGGATTATTCCTCTGTAGTTTAATAGTCAGTGACAGTAGCAAATTATCAAGCACTCCTGTGGCAAAGGACTTCATAAAGTTAAGTAATTCTTTTTATCATCCATATGATAAAATTTCGAATATCTTGCTCCATTTTAAATTATCGAACAGTTTTTCAGGTCGACAAGTCCTATGAAGGTCTTGCTTCCATTGTCGATCACAACGTCAGAAATGCCTCTCTGGCACCTTTCCCTCTGCGAAAGCCATAAACATCTACAAATCTTCAATTTCATTTTCCGCTTGGGGTTCCGTATTTCATTCTGATATTTCATCCATTTAGTTCAAACTGCAAAATCCTTACATACCGCTCTATGATTATGTGCCAGACCGTGTCTGGGTCAGTCATATACGGTTGTTTCACTTATCACTTCCTTCATCTGGAGCAATAATTTATATATGAGAAAAATGACGAGTTACACCGTGCTTCAGGATCAGTCCTAAGCTCAACTTCCCGCGTTTATGATTCGATAAGTTGTTTCAAAAGTCAGAGGAAGACAAGCATACCTACCTCCATTATGACCATGGCTAGGACTGCACTGTGGTATTCCAACTAAACTTCGATCTGACGACAATTTTCTTTGCTTTTTACTTAGTCTCTAAACGAGATCAGCAATCACACGATTCCATTATCAACTCTGGCTCGTCTGCCCACTATGGAAATCTCATTCTTGATTCACGTGCAACCTTTTATAGTAAAAATCACCTGCTCATACGAGGGCATGATGAAAATTAATCCTTTCGAAAACGCCTAAAACTGAAACTTCCTCGCAGATTATAACTGTATACAGGACCGAGACTGGGATGGCAAGTCCTCTATCATCTGAGCTATCTAAGGACGACTCACGACCTGTCCTCACAGCTTCGATTCACCCAGAACCTCGTCTTCTACCTTCCAAACTTCATAGAAGCTCTCCTGCAGACCTTGCAGAACTAGCACTCCTGGAGGAAAGGATATTGCGGAGACATGGCTTAGCTACAGCCTGGGAATGTTTCCAGAATGAAATCTCACTCTGCAGTTTAGTGTGCGCTGATATGAAACTTCCTGGAAGATTAAAACTGACCGAGCGAGGTGGCGCAGTGGTTAGCACACTGGACTCGCATTCGGGAGGACGACGGTTCAATCCCGTCTCCAGCCATCCTGATTTAGGTTTTCCGTGATTTCCCTAAATCGTTTCAGGCAAATGCCGGGATGGTTCCTTTGAAAAGGCACGGCCGATTTCCTTCCCAATCTTTCCCTAACCCGAGCTTGCGCTCCGTCTCTAATGACCTCGTTGTCGACGGGACGTTAAACACTAACCACCACTACCATTAAAACTGTGTACTGGTGGAACTGAACCTTTGAGGATGAGTCGTAAGTCGCGGTTGGATAGCTCAGATGTAAGATCACTTCCACGCGAAAGGCAAAGGTCCCGAGTTCGAGTCTCGGTCCGCAGAGATTTAATCTTACAGGAAGTTTCATATCAGCACACACTCCGCTGCAGAGTGAAAATTTCATCCTCCAATCTGCGGCAGAGTCATGTCTTCGCAATATCCCTTCTTCAAGGAGTGCTAGTTCTGCGAGATTCGCAGGAGAGATTCTGCGAAGTATGAGTGGTAGGAGGCGAGGTACTGGCGGAAGTAATGCTGCCAAGACGGATCGTGAGTCGTGCTTGGGTAGTTCAGATGGTACAGTATTTGCCCGCGAAACGCAAAGGTCCCGAGTTCGAGTTTCGGTCCAGCACACAGTTTTAATCTGCCAGGTTTCTTATCAGCACACACTCCGCAGCAGAGTGAGAATTTCATTCTGGAGACTCGGCTTTTTAAAATATAACAAACGATTTTAACATTCTACATCTTTATTTATTTCTCAGAATACACCTTGGCCGAAGAACACATTTCTTTTAACGAGAGATCAGTTTGTTAATACCGCCACTGTCGAATATTTGATTTTTTTGAAGGAGCCAAGACCTCATTTCTGCTTGCACTGCTTCATCACTTTCAAAGTGCAGTCCTCGAAGGTGTTCATTAAGTTTTGGAAACAGATTAAAATCGAATAGGGCCAAGTCGGGACTGTATGCCTGATCGATGACACCAAGGCGTCGGACTGTTGTAGATGTCTCAGCCCTCGTGTGTGGTCTGGCATTGACATGCTCAATGTGACTGTGCTCCATGTTGGACGAACGCGTGGAATTAGAAACTTGATTATAGCACGCCATTCCTCACTCACTGACGTAGTTACCTTACACACCGCCACGTTGACCGTTACAATTCGGAGCCCTCTAGCGGAAGAGGGCTGTGAAGATGTAGACATGAAGAATAAAGACGTAGAAGGTTAGTAACGTTGGTTTTATTTAAAAAGCTTGAAGAGTATTCAAATAAAAAGTTCGGAGGCATTCCTTTTTAGCACGCCCTCGTACAGGGATACCCTTTGATATAACACATGCCCTTAGTTAAAAATCATTAAAGACAGTAGCACTAACTACTAAACGTTATAAAATTATTTTTTAAATATTTTTTTCAGAGACTCCTTACGTCATTACATATCGAACGTCACCCAACTGACATGGAAGTGTTTAGGCTCGTTATTTTATATTCACTTCATGGAATCATTTTGTTAACAATCGCAGAAGGTAATCTTGATACTTTATTTACCTATGTTGTTGTTGTTGTTGTGGTCTTCAGTCCTGAGACTGGTTTGATGCAGCTCTCCATGCTATTCTATCTTGTGCAAGCTGCTTCATCTCCCAGTACGTACTGCAGCCTACATCCTTCTGAATCTGCTTAGTGTATTCATCTCTTGGTCTCCCTCTACGATATTAACCCTCCACGCTGTACTCCAGTACTAAATTGGTGATCCCTTGATGCCTGAGAACATGTCCTACCAACCGATCCCTTCTTCTAGTCAAGTTGCGCCACAAACTCCTTTTCTCCCCAATTCTATTCAATACCTCCTCATTAGTTATGTGATCTACCCATCTAATCTTCAGCATTCTTCTGTAGCACCACATTTTGAAAGCTTCTATTCTCTTCTTGTCCAAACTATTTATCGTCCATGTTTCACTTCCATTCATGGCTACAATCCATACAAATACTTTCAGAAACGACTTCCTTACACTTAAATCTATACTCGATGTTAACAAATTTCTCTTCTTCAGAAACGCTTTCCTTGTCATTGCCAGTCTACATTTTATATTCTCTCTACTTCGACCATCATCAGTTATTTGCTCCCCAAATAGCAAAACGCATCTACTACTTTAAGTGTCTCATTTCCTAATCTAATTCCCTCAGCATTACCCGACTTAATTCGACTACATTTCATTATCCTCGTTTTGATTTTGTTGATGTTCATCTTATATTCTCCTTTCAAGACACTGTCCATTCCGTTCAACTGCTCTTGCAAGTCCTTTGCTGACAGAATTACAATGTCATCGGCGAACATTTAAGTTTTTATTTCTTCTCCATGGATTTATACTCTTCAAGCTTTTTAAATAAAACCAACGTATTAACATTCTACGTCTTTATTCTTCATGTCTACCTCTTTTACCTATATTTCGAGTATTTACAAGATTCCATATACTGATTAGGTTTTACCTTGTTTCTTTTGTTATTAACGTTCTCATTTGTAATATTGCTCTGTAACCAGCGGTTTATACCATTTGTACCTCAATTCGTAGTGATACAGAATATCAGCAATGAAAGTATTTTGCGGTGATACTCAGTACCACTATTTAGAATTCTACGACTTCCATGCAGTTTCATGTCTCAGATTCGAAACTATTTGCGCTCAGGGTAGCCGATTTTGGGAACAGCTTTACTTTAAACGCGCCGGCCTACAGCTAGTGAGTATAACATTTGTCACACACAGAATAAATAGTTGATACTGTAGGCTAGGAATAAACTACAATGTGGACGAGCTGTCCAGTAGACAACGGATAGATATACGGCACCAAATTCGAGGACAATGGGCAGCTTTTGGGATGAACGTATCTACAGCCGTCATCTTACGCAAGCGCGACGCACTGAAGGCCTGTTTATTACAGCTCACGTGTTGCAGGGTTTCAGACTACTGGTCGGTGAGGATAGCGTCTTGTTATTCGCAGAGGTGGATACAGGAGGAGAGATTCCTATTGAAGTTACTATCTACGGAAAACTGGGGTAGTGCGCTATGGACTTTTACGCGTTGCTTATGGTTTCCTTTACAAGGCCTCCGGCACTTTCGAGTCAGTGATCAGGAAAACGATAATAGTATTCTTCTTTTGAATAATAATAACACTAAAATTTCAGACCATCGTTATTGCCATGGCATGGTGAGAGTTTTCAGTCATCACCAATAATACATCATGACACAGTATTTGGTTGTGCAATCCATTCCACACTGTACGGAGGAACCAATGCAGGTTAACCATAGCGTCCAGTCCACTGAGATTTCATCACTTTATCCGAGGCACAAGGGGATGGAAAGTGGCCGTGATCCATCTGAAGAAACCATTCTGAATTTCGTCTCAAGTTAACTGATAGAAATTACTAAAAAAAGGTGACGTTTTAAAACTCAGCACGGGCTGGATCCAGAGGACAATAAACATTGGCTCCCAAGACGCTAACATGTTGCTTTACTTCCAGAATGCTTTCATTATACTTCAGTCCTGTCGCTGAGATGACGGAATACAGATTTACGGAATATCGGGCCTGCCAGCTTTGTAGCTGTATTTTGGACTTCCTGGCAGATAGAACTATCAGGAACAAGAAGTCCTACCGTGAAAGTTATTCCACGATGTCTTAACAGATGTCTGCCATCCTATGCCTGCTACTTGTCAGTGGTTCCATTTATTCCTTTTCTTGCCGGTTGTCGGGAGATCCTCCTGATTCCTAGCTAATTTTATAATTATCAACACTCTTCTGTAGCACCTCATCTCAAATGCTTCGATTCTCTTCTTTTCCGGTTTTCCCGCAGTACATTTTTCACCTCCATACAATTCTGTGCTCCAAACGCACATTCTCAGAAATTTCTTCCTGTAATTAAGACCTGTAGTTGAGACTAGCAGACTTCTCTTGACCAGAAACGACCTTTTTACCAGTGCTAGTTTACTTTTTATATTCCCCTCGCTCCGTCTGTCGTGGGTTGTTTTGCTGCCTAGATAGCAGAACTCCTTTACTTCATCTACTTTGAGACCACCAATTACGATGTTAAGTTTCGTCTCTGCTACTTCTCAGTAGTTTTGTCTTTCTTCGATTTATTCTCAATCCTTATTCTGTACTCATTAGACTGTTCACTACATTCAGCAGAACTTGTAATACTTCTTCACTTTGACAAAGGATAGCAATGTCATCAGCGAAACTAATGATTGTAATCTTGTCAAGCCGGTCGGTGTGGCCGAGCTGTTTTAGGTGCTTCACTCTGGAACTGCGGGACCGCTACGGTCGCAGGTTCGAATCCTGCTTCGAGCATGGATGTGCGTGATGCCCTTAGGTTAGTTATGTTTAAGTAGTTCAAGTTCTAGGGGGCTGATGACCTCAAATGTTAAGTCCCATAGTGCTCAGAGCCATTTGAAATCTTGTCACCTTGAATTATTATTCGACTCTTGAACCATTCTTTTATTTCCGTCATTGCTTCTTTTATGTACAGACTGAACAGAAGGGGCGAAAGATTGCATCTCTGTCTTATAAGCTTTTTAATCCGAGCACTTCGTTCTAGGTCATCTACTGTTATTGTCCTCCCCCCCCCCCCCCCTCCCGGCTATTGTACGTATCACGTATCGTATATTACCCGTCTTTTCCTATAACTTACCACTATTTTTCTCCGACTTTCTAACATCTTGCAACATCGGACATTGTCGAATTCTTTTTCCTGGTCGACAAATCGTATGAACGTGTCTTAATTTTTCTTTAGTCTTTTTTCCATTATCAACCGGAGCGTCAGAACTGCCTCTCTCGTGCCTTTTCCTCTCCTAAAACCAAAGTGATCGTCTTCTAAACATTCTCATTTTTCTTTTCCATTCTTCTGTATATGCATGAGCTACTAAGCTAAATGCGCGATAATTCTCGCACTTTTCGGCTCTTCAAATTTTGGGAATTATATGAGTGGTATATCGGCAGACCTAAACGCTCTGCACACCAACGTGAATAGCCGTTTTTTAGCCACTTCCCCCAATGATTTTAGAATTTCTGATGGAATGTTATCTATTCCTTCTGCCTCATTCAATCTTAAGTCTTCCAAAGTTCTTTTAAATTCTGATTGTAATACTGCATCTCCTATTCCTTCTGTATCAACTCCAGTTTCTTCTTCTATCACGTCATTAGACAAGTATTCTCCCTCCTAGAAGCCTTCAGTGTACTCTTTCCACCTATCCGCTCTCTCCTCTGCATTTGACAGTGGAATTCCCATTGCATTCTTCATGTTGCCACCTTTGCTTTTAATGTCACAGAAGGTTGTTTTGACTTTCCTGTATGCAAAGTCTGTCCTTCCGACAGTCATTTATTACTCGATATCTTCACATTTCTCATGCAGCCATTTCGTGTTAGCTTCCCAGCACTTCCTATTAATTTCATTCCTCGGCGACTTGTATTTCTGTGTTCCTGAATGTACCTCAACGTTGTTTTGCTTTCAAACTTCCGTGATTATCCTTTTTAGAGATGTCAATTTTACTTCAACAGAACTACCAACTTTGAGTTTCATTATCGCAGTATTTACAGCCTGGAGCACTTCAAGTATATCTCTGCATTCCCTCCGCATCCCATTTCTTTGTGCATTCATTCTTAATGTCTAGTTTCTTTAACTTCAGCCTACTCTTCACCACTACTACTCTCTGTGATCTGAGTCTATATCTGCTCCTGGGTACGCCTTACAATCCAGTATCTGATTTCGGAATCTCTACTTGAGCATGATGAAATCTGATTGAAATCTTCCCGTATCTCCCGGCCTTTTTCAAGTACACCTCTTCCTCTTGAGATTTTAAAAAAGAGTATTCGCTGTTACTTGCTGAGATTAATTGCAGAATTCAGTTTCTTTCTTCTCTCATTCCTAGTTCGAAGACCATATTCTCTCGTAATCCTTTCTTCTACTCCTTCCCCTATACCGCTTTCCAATATCCCATTACTATTAGACTTTCATCTGCCTTTACGTACTGAATTACCTGTTCAGTATCCTCATATACTTTCTCTATCCCTTCAACATCTACTTGCGGCGTCGGCATGTATATCCAGCTATCGTTGCCGGTGTTGGTTTGCTGTCGATTCTGATGAGAAGAATCTATAACTATACCTTTCACAGTAACTCACTCTCTTCCCTAGCTCCCTATTCATATTGAATCCTACACCCGTTGTACCACTTTCTGTAGCTATTGATATTACTCTATACTCATTTCACCAGAAATCTTTGTCTTCTTTCCATTTCACTTCACTGACCCCCACTGCATCTAGACTGAACCTTAGGATTTCCCTTTTTAGATTTTCTAGTTTCCAAAACATGTTAAGCTTCTGACATTCCATGCCCCGAATCATAGAACGTTATACCTTCGTTGGTTATTCAATCTTTTGCTCATGATCACCTCCACCTTGGTAGTTCTTTCCCGGAGATCCGAATGGGGAACTAGACCGAAATCTATGGCCAATGGAGAGGTATTCACAACACTTTTTCTCTAGTGGCTAGCGTTGCTGCCTCTGGATCATGGGGTCCTGGGTTCGATTCCTAGCCACGTTGGGGATTTTTTCTGCCCAGGGACTGGGTGTTTTGTGATGTCCTCATCATTTCATCATCAACATCATTCATGACAGTGGCTAGATTGGACTGCGTAAAAAATTGTACTGTGAAAAAAATGGGGACTTTGTACGGGTGCAGATGACCGCGCAGTTGAGCGCCCCAAAAACCAAACATGATGATCACAACACTTTTTCAGTTACAGGCCACTCTTTTTTAATGCAGTGGCTTCCATTGCCTTCTGCATCTTCACGTCCTTGATCATTGCTGTATCTTCTGCCTTTAGAGGCAGTTTCCCACCCAAAGGACAAGAGCGTGCCTGGAACCTCTGTCTGCTCCTCCGCCCTCTTTGACAAGGCCATTGGCTGAATGAGAATGACTTCTTATGCTAGAGGTGTTCATCCACCATTGATGATGATTTTCATTGAAAGTTTAAGCAGTGGCGGAACAAAAGATAATCGAAGTGTTTGATATGTTGCGCTACAGAAGAAGGTTGATAATTCGGTGGACTGATAAGCTATGGAATGAAGGGGTTCTTTGCAGAATCGGTGAAGAACGGAATATACGGAAAACACTGTCAACAAGAAGGGAAGGATGATAGGACATCTGTTAAGACATGAACGATAACTGCCATGGTACTAGAGAGAACTGTAGAGGGTAAAAAAGGTAGAGGAAGACAGAGATTGTGATACATCCAGCAAAGAACTGAGGACGTAAGTTGCAAGTGTTAATCTGAGACGCAGAGGTGGGCGCAGGAGAGGAATTCGTGGCGGACAACGTCAAAAACAGTCAGAAGACTGATGACTCAAAAAAAGTCTCGTGAAGACAACACGATTTAACAGAACATCTAACGTCAATAAAAAAGTTTTAATGTCGAAATCATGTATTCACTGTTCATTAAAAATTTTATATCTTCCTCAGCGAAGACTGGTCTATATCCGGTGAAATTTTGTATGATGACTGCAAAAAGCAAAACTGTTTAATCAAAGGCGATGACTTGCTACAGAATTGCTAGAGGATACAGTGTCGGTGAAAATTTCAGCTAGTCTGGCTATAATTTTACTGTTTGTATTATTTAAAAACCTGTTCCTTCTGTGCATTTCTATTAAAATCTTTAGCGCACTGCTGAATATTTTTTTAAATTTCTGCGATTGCTGGTGAACAGAAAGATTCCTTAGAAATTTCGCATTCCATACCTCAAACAGAAACTGATCGCTGTCGTCTTCAAAACAGCTGTAATTTCCACTGCAACTGACATTGAAACATGAAATTTTATTTACTTTCCTTATTTTTGCTCTATTGTGTCCCACTTCCGTAAATTCTGGGGTACATCTATGCCGTCAAAAGAATATTTCTAACTCAGCAAACGGCTATCAGAATTGTTAACGGTATAAGTTCTGAAATTTCGTTGTGGCCACAGTTGAAGCGTCTAGAAATTCAAACACTGGCATCTCAGTACATGTAGTTCATGGAATTCTTGACCCTTTAATATGGACTGACACAAAGAGACTGCTCCATGTTCTCTGTATGTGCCAACAGACAAGATATTTACCCTTGGACAGCAGAAATAACAACACAAAAACTGTACGGTGTACTGCAAGGCCTTCCAACAGAAATAAAAATGTGATGTATGGAAAACAGTTTCTCGGCTAAATGCTATAGTTAATAACCTGCCAAAAAAAAGTGAATCATACAAAACGCATGGTCGGGTGCCAACGTAACTTCGTTCACGCACACAACATTGACGGGTGTATAAACGATTAGAGTTGCGCTTGTCTGTCACAGGCAGAAAGGCGGCCGGGGTACACCAGTGTTTTCGTTTTTACTGTTATCACCAGGCCTGGTGGGGTATATGAAGGGTGTGAACAGCGTCAAATGCTGAGTGATCACTATCTGGAAGAGTCTGAAAGACGCCTCGCTGTGGCTCTCCATTTGGCCAGTAATCGAATAGTGCAATATCCAGATTTGTGGGAAATTCCAGTGTGACTGCGTAGGAACGCGAAGGCAGACATACTCGTTGTCAAATTTCCGGTCGACCACGTCTGACCATGAAAAGAGAGGATCCCCGTGGTGTACACCAAGAACATCGTCATCCCTTCACCTCTGCGCCTGCCGTCCAAGAACAATTAATGGACCCCAGCAACATTACGTGTGATGCCGCACCAGAGACTAGCAGTAGCCTTACTAGGGTTGTACCGTCTCACCTGTACGCTGCCGTTGACATCACAGCACAAAAGACTGAGTTTGGCGTGGTGTCGTAACCGGGAAGTAGGGACTATTGGTGAATGGCATCACAATAAGTTCAGCGATGAATCGCGGTTCTGCACAAGTCCGGATGACCATTGTCGATGAGTATGACGGCGATCTGGGGAGATGTCGCATTCTTCCAATGGTATGGAGAAGCATAGAGATGTTATTTCCGATGACATTATGTAGGATGCCATCAGATACCATTTCAGGTCACTGACTGAGGGATCTCTTATGGCACAGTCGTATGTCGCTGGCACGCTTGGACTTGATGTGTTACCTCTCAAGCTGCAGTGTTGTAGTGTCGTTTATCAACATGGCAGTGCTCGTCAACACTTAGCATTTGTCTCGTCTCTATGAGCTACCTATGTGACATTTTTCAACAGGGCAGTGCTCATCTACACTTAGCACATGACCCTACTAGCTGTCCGCATCGCATTTTTCAACAGGGCAGTGTTCATCTACACTTGGCACATGCCCCTATGAGCTTTCCACATGGCATTTTTCAACAGGGCAGTACTCGTCTACACTTGGCACATGTCTCTATGAGCTGCCTGCACAGCATTTTGCAACAGGGCAGTGTTCATCTACACTTGGCACATGTCTCTATGAGCTGCCTGCATGGCATATTTTAACAGGGCAGTGACGTCTACACTTGGCACATGTCTCTACGAGCCACCTGTGTGCCATTTTCCAACAGGGCAGTGCTTGTTTACACTTGGCACATGTCTCTATGAGCAGCCCACGTGGCATTTTTCAACAGGGAAGTGCTCGTCTACACTTGGCACATGTCTTTATGAGCTACCCTCATGGCATTTTGCAACAGGGCAGTGCTCATCTACACTTGGCACATGTCTCTATGAGCTGCCTGCATGGCATGTTTTAACAGGGCAGTGAAGTCTACATTTCGTACATGTCTCTATGAGCCGCCTGTGTGCCATTTTCCAACAGGGTAGTGCTTGTTTACACTTGGCACATGTCTCTATGAGCAGCCTGTGGGCTGTTTTTCATCAGGGCAGTGCTTATTTACACTTGACACATGTCTCTATGAGCAGCCCATGTGACATTTTTCAACAGGGCAGTGCTCATCTACACTTGGCACATGTCTCTATGAGCCGCCTGTGGGCTGTTTTTCAACAGGACAGTGCTTGTTTACACTTGGGGCATGTCTCTATGAGCAGCCCACGTGGCATTTTTCAACAGGGCAGTGCTCATCTACACTTTGGCACATGTCACTATGAGCTGCCCACATGGCATTTTTCAACAGAGCAGTGCTCGTCTACACTTGACACATGTCTCCATGAGCCGCCTGTGGGCAGTTTTTCAACAGGGCAGTGCTTGTTTACACTTGGCACATCTCTCTATGAGCTGTCTGCGCGATGGTCATGTACTCCAGCGGCCACCAAGATACCCAAAGCTATCTCCAATACAACACATGTGGTACCAGCTCAGAAGTCAACACTGTCGCAGTGGCAGTATCCATTATATCAAGGATCAGCTGTGGAACATCTTGCCTCCAGAGAGGATACAACGGCATTACGACAACCTTCCAAACTGTGGTGTCACCGCCAGACACCACACTTGCTAGGTGGTAGCCTTTAAATCGGCCGCGGTCCGCTAGTATACGTCGGACCCGCGTGTCGGCACTATCAGTGATTGCAGACCGAGCGCCGCCACACGGCAGGTCTAGAGAGACTTCCTAGCACTCGCCCCAGTTAGACAGCCGACTTTGCTAGCGATGGTTCACTGGCAAATTACGCTCTCATTTGCCGAGACGATAGTTAGCATAGCCTTCAGCTACGTCATTTGCTACGACCTAGGAAGGCGCCATTATCATTTGCTATTTATCTTGTGATGCATGCACCGTCAGACCGATGTTCACCAATTATGGATTAAAGTTAAGTATTCCAGAAGCTACGTACCTTTTTTGCTAGTCTCTATTCCTTTAACTGTTCCAGACCTCACGCCAGCCTGCGTGAGCTTAAACGCGTGCCTTTCGGCTTCCTCTCCTAGTGGCTTGGCTGTCTTGCCAAATCAGTGTTTGCATCCAGGCCAGTTGGGCTGCATCGTCATACTAATAAGTGGGCTCATACTGATAAGTTCTTTGTATATTTGACTCGATATTGTAAGCACTGAAATAACATCACATATCCACTCGACCGGTGCTGATTCATTTCATTTGCTCCTTCATTTCCGGGTGCTTCTTTGCTTTATTTAGTCAAGCAACGACGCTTCGGGAGCGTATGCTCATTCTCAGCTGTAACAATACGCTTGCCACTTGTTGAGCCAGGCGCCTCCGTGTATCTCAAAATTGCAAAGTAACCTGTGGCTCTCGGGCCTCTGTATTTAGCGAGTTCCGCTAGTCACCTGCTCTGAGCGCGGAAATTGCTCTGCCCACACCCCTCGGAAGGCCACCGTGACTCGGTGCTGCCCTCATAGCTAGCACAATGTTCGACCGGTCGGGCCTTGGCCTAAGACGTCACCGTTGTTGACTCTGCGGCTTACGTAAAGCCGCGAAACGCCGGCTATTGCGCCGGCCACACTCGGGGCACCGTTATAGCCTCCCACCACGCCTCGGCGGCCTAGACCAGCCGCCAAAGTCAATATTTTTCTAGTCTCCTCGCTAACGACTCTGTAAATCACAGCCGCCGAAGTTTTCCGACCGCTCCCACCGACCTTGCTGTTGTAGCTACCAGTACCAGCACTTCAAAAATGAGTAAATAGTCACACTATGGATAACCCATTCATTAGCTTTGCTATTCAACAACGGCTCCGCATAGCTCCAACCACGAAACGCCTGCCTGGTGATAAAAAGTAAAAAAAAAGAACGTATGTGTATATGAAACAGCACTTTTTCGTATTTCATGGGACTATTTGAGTCAAAGGTACTTGGCCAATCGCAAACACATACAGGGTGATTAAAATATGTATTTATATCATTTAATAGTGAACATAATGGCATTTTAGAATACATACGGTTATTTTTTGAAGGTGCCATCATGCACGTGATGCCTTCTCTACTTAAACATTCCTGCAGTCTCTTCGATACATCGTTCATGGTTTGACATAACTTCTCTACTGGAATTTCTGCAGTTACGTTTTGAATCTTGGCTTTCAGTACTTTCGTTGTCACAGCTCGACTAAGGAACATTTTGCTTTTAAGGTCACTCCACAAATAGAAATCACAAGCTGTCAGATCAGGGGATCTCGGAGGCCACTGAATATTTCTCGAAATTTCACGTTCTCCAAACAATTGACGTACAGCATCCATCGACATTCGTGATGTCTGTGAACTTGATCCATCTTGTTGATACCAGGCTGTGTCAATAATGCCTGGAAATCTCTGGCCGGCAGCTGTGGCCGAGCGGTTCTAGGCGTTTCAGTCCGGAACCACGCTATGGTCGCAGGTTCGAATCCTGCCTCGGGCATGGATATTTGTGATGTCCTTAGATTAGTTAGGTTTAAGTAGTTCTAAATCTAGGGGACTGATGACACCAGATGTTAAGTCCCTTAGTGTTTAATGCAATTCGAACCATTTTGTAAATCTCTGTAGTTGTTGGACAACAAAGGTTTCAAGCGTGGCGACGCAACGATTCGATGTGACCGTAATAGCATGACCATTCTCGTCCTCAAAAAAACAAAAAAACAAAAAAATGAAGGCCTGTTACCCCGTGTGATGACATGGCACACCACACGGAACTTTGTTGATGTTCGATGGATGCTGGTGCAGCTCCATAGGACCGTCTTGTGCCCAATTTATAAAATTTCGTGTGTTAACAAAACTTGAATGAATGGCATTACAACTTCTGAACTAACATTCTTCGAGCGATCGAACAATCCAACTGGAAAGATGCTGAGCGACGACGGATTGGCCGAAGTCTGACGTGCGAAAGGTTCGCACACGGCCTGGGGGGGGGGGGGGGGGGTGGTGCTTTTCCTGGTGCTGAACCAGTTTCTTCGAAAGTACGTATCAATGTTTTAATTGTGTGTATTGCTGGTACACGATCTTGGCGTCCTAAATTAAAATGACGGCGGAATTCTCTAGAGGCCCCATAAACACTGTCATTGTCCTATTGTTCTTGCAAAACGTTTTCTTAGTAAATGCACGTTGCCTTCCCCCCACCCCCCCCCACCCCCCACCGTCGAAGCACCTATGACAACTAAATGGCAAGGTGTCGTTGAGACGCTAGCGTACGTTATTTAGTGTACCAATGCCCCCCGCCCCCCCCCCCTCCAAAAAAAGAAAGGCGACGATCATATGCCTCAGTTATCAACGTAGGAATATCAAAAAACACTTTACTCGCATTGGTAGTGATAATTCTTCATGTGCCCATGTGCCGGAGAAGATTTCAACTCAATTTAGTTGATACCTACATAGTCTCATTATATTAACAGTTGTGAGACCTGATGGTACTGCATCTTTTCTTGTCAACTACAACACAAGAAATTGTTGTCAGAGAAGCTATTGTGTGCAACAGATAGAGTTACGCCTGTGAAATAGATCGCAAATTGTGGAGACGCTTAACAAATGAAAAAAATAAGACACAATCACTTTGTATCACCGACAATGTTTCAATGAGAAGTAACAGTTAACTCTGTTACATGAGGAAATGTTCTTGCTGTTCTGAAGTTAGCTCTGTACAACAAACATTGTTTCTTTGTATTGTCAAAATTTGTCTTTGTGTGGTACACCGAACTGACATGTCATGGGATAGCGATATGCACATATACAGATGGCTGTAGTATCGTGTATGCAAATATAAAAGGGAAGTGTATTGGCGGGCATGTCATTTGTACTCAGGTGATTTATGAGAAAAGCTATCCGAAGTGGCCACACGATGGAAATTAAAAGACTCCGAACGCGAAATGGTAGTTGGAGCTAGACGCATCGGACATTCTGTCTCAGAAATCGTTAGGAAATTCAGTACTTCGAGATCCACAGTGTGAAGAGTGTGTTGAGAATAGCAAATATCAGGCACTACACCTCACCACGGACCACGCAGTGGCCGACTACCTCCACCTAACGACCGTGAGCAGCGGCGTTTGCGTAGAATTGCCAGTGCTAATACAGTTCAACGTGGGATGTACGACGAACGTGTCCGTTCGGACAGTGCTACAAAATTTGGCGCTGGTGGATTACGACAGCAGACTACCGACGTTGAATGCGTTTGCTAACAACACGACATCGCCTGTAGCGCCTCTCCTGGGCTCGTGACTATTGGCTGGACTCTAGGCAACAGGAAAACAGTGGCCCGGTCAGAGGGGTCCCGATTTCATTTGGTAGGAAAAGATAGGGTTCGAGTGTGGCGCAGGCCCCACAAAGCCATAGGCCCAAGTTATCAATAAGGCACCGTTACAGCTGGTTGTGGCTCTATAACGTGTGGGCTGTATTTACATGGAATGGACTTGGTCTACCGGATGTTCGGTTACTTGGACATTATTTGTAGCCATCTGCGATGGATTTTTTATGGATGTCAATGCACCCTGTCACCGTGCCACAGTCCTTCGTGACTGGTTCGGAGAACATTCCGGATAATTCGAGCGAATGGTTTGGCCACCGAGATCGTCCAGCGTGAATTCAATCGGACATCTGTGGGAGATCATCGAGAGGTCAGTTCGTGCACAAAATTCTGCACCAGCAACAATTTAACAATTATGGACGACTTTTTTATTTTGGGTCGTCAGTCTTCTGACTGGTTTGATGCAGCCCTCCACCAATTCCTCTCCTGTGCCTACCTCTTCATTTTACAGTAGCACTTGCAACCTACGTCCTCAATTATTTGCTGGATGTATTCAAATTCAAATGGCTCTGAGCATTATGGGACTTAACTGCTGAGGTCATCAGTCCCCTAGAACTTAGAACTACTTCAACCTAACTAACCTAAGGACATCACACACATCCATGCCCGAGACAGGATTCGAACCTGCGACCGTAGCGGTCGCGCGGTTCCAGACTGTAGCGCCTAGAACCGCTCGGCCGCTCAGGCCGGCGCTGTATGTATTCCAGTCTCTGTCTTCCTCTACAGTTTTTGCCCTCTACAGCTCCCCCGAGTGCCATGGAAGTCATACCCTCATGTCTTAGCAGAGTCCTGTCATCCTGTCCCTTCTCCTTATAAGTGTTTTCCACACATTTCTTTCCTCTCCGTTTCTGCGTAGAACCTCCTCATTCCTTATCTTATCAGTCCATATATTTTTCAACTTTCGCCTGTAGCACTACATCTCAAACGCTTCGATTCTCTCCTACTCCGGTTTTCCCACAGTCCATGCTTCACTACCATACAATGCTGTGCTCCAGACGTACATTCTCAGAAATTTTTTCCTCAACTTAAGGCCTATGTTTGATACTACTAGACTGCTCTTGGCCAGGAATGCCCTTTTTGCCATAGTTAGTCTGCTTTTGATGTCCTCCTTTCTCCGTCCGTCATTGGTTATTTTACTACCTAGGTAGCAGAATTCCTTCATCTACTTCGTGACCATCAATCCTGATGTTAAGGTTCTTGCTGTTCTCATTTCTGGTACTTCTCATACTTTCGTCTTTCTTCGCTTTTTTCTCAATTCATATTCTGTACTCATTAGATTGTTCATTTCATTCAGGAGATCATTTAATTCTTCTTCACTTTCACTCAGGAAAACAACGCCATCAGTGAATCTTATGAGTGATATCCTTTCACCTTGAATTTTAATTCCACTCCTGAAACTTTCTTTTATTTCTATCATTGTCTCTTCGGTGTACAGACTGAACAGTAGGGGCGAAAGACTACATACCTGTCATACACCCTTTTTAATCCGACCACTTCGTTCTTGGCCGTCCATTCTTATTATTCCCTCTTGGATTCTGTAAATGTTGTTTATTACCCGTCTCTCCTTATAACTTAGCCCCATTTTTCTCAGAATTACTAGCATCTTGCACCATTTTACATTGTCGAGCGCTTTTTCTAGGTCGAAAAATGCTAAGAACGTGTCTTGATTATCAACCGCATTGTCAGTATTGCATCTCTGGTGCCTTTACCTTTTCTAAAGCCAAACTGATTGCCATCTGTCACATCCTCAGTTTTCTTTTCCATTCCTTTGTACTTTATTCTTGTCAGCAACTTGGAAGCATGAGCTGTTAAGTTGACTGTGCGATAATTTTCGCACTTCTCAACTCTTGGAGTCTTCGGAATTGTGTGGATGGTATTTTTCCGAAAGTTTGATGGTATGTCCCAGACTCACACATACTATACATAAGCGTGAATAGTCGTTTTGTTACCACTTCCCACAAAGATTTTAGAAATTCTGATGGAATTTTATACATCCCTTCTGCCTTATTTGATCTTAACTCCTTCAAGGCTCTTTTAAACTATGATTCTAATATTGCAACCCCTATCTCTACTAAATCGACTCCTGTTTCTTCTTCTACCACATCAGACAAATCAGGGCCCTCATAGAAGCCTTCAATGTACTGTTTACACCTATCCGGTCTCTCCTCTACATTTAACAGTGGTATTCCCGCTGCGCTCTTAATGTTACCACCCTTGATTTTAATTTCACCGAAGGTTATTTTGACTTTCCTGTATGCTGACTCTGTCCTCCCGACAATCATTTCTCTTTCGATTTATTTCTATTTTTCATACAGCCACTTCGTCTTAGCTTCCTATTTATTTCATTTCTCTGCGACTTCTTGAGTTCCGCAGAACATTTTTGTACTTCCTCCTATCATCGATCAACTGAAGTATTTCTTCTGTTACCCATGGCTTCTTTGCAGTTATCTTCTTTGTACCCATGTTTTTCTTTACAATTTCTGTGATGGCTCTTTTCAGAGATGTCCATTCCTCTTCAACTACACTACCTATTGAGCTATTCCCTATTGCTATATCTATAGCGTTAGAGTACTTCAAGCGTATCTCGTAATTCCGTAGTACTTCCGTATCCCACTTCTTTGCGTATTGATTCTTCGTGACTAATGTCTTGAACTTCAGCCTACTCTTCATCACTACTATATTGTGATCTGAGTCTATATCTGCTCCTGGGTACGCCTTACAATCCAGTATCTGATTTCGGAATTGCTGTTGCCCATGATGTAATCTAACTGAAATTTTTCCGTATCACCCGGCCTTTCCCACGTATACCTCCTCCTCTTGTGATTCTTGAACAGAGTATTCGCTGTTACTAGTTGTAATTTGTTGCAGACCTCAATTAGTCTTTCTCCTCTCTCATTCCTTGTCCCAAGCCCATATTCTCCTGCAACCTTTCCTCCTACTCCTTCCCCTACAACTGCATTCCAGTCCCAAATGACTATTAGATTTTCATCTTCCTTTACGTATTGTATTACCCGTTCAGTATCCTCATTACTTTCTCTGTTCTTCATCTTCAGCTTGCGACGTCGGTATGTATAACTGAACTATCGTTGTCGGTTTTGGTATGGTGTCGAGTCACTGTACTGTTGACAGTAACACATTCTCTGCCCTACCTTCCTATTTATAACGAATGCTACTCCCGTTATACCATTTTCTGCTACTATTGATATTTCCCTTTACTTGCTTGACTGCTACTATTGATATTACCCTATAATTTTTTGACAGGAATTTCCATTCTTTCCATTTCCCTTCACTTACCCCTACTATATCTAGATCGAGCCTTTGCATTTCCCTTTTCAGATTTGCCAGTTTTCCACCCCTAGGACAAGAAAATCTCTGTACGATCCTCCGCCCTCTTCGACAAGCTCGTTGGCAGAATGAGAGTGATTTCTTAGGCCCGAAGTCTTTGCCTGCCAGTGTTGATTATTCGGGATCCGAACCCAGGCCCGAGGACGTTTTGATTACTCATCACTGACGCTACCCCTACACATAGGGTGCAGCCTGTAGACTATAGCTGCAAAATGGCTCAGTATTTCTGTAGCGACCTGTTGAGTCCTTGTGACATCAATGTGCTTCACTGTGTCGGAGGAGGTCAGACACGATATTAGGAGGTATCCCACGTCTTCTTCCACCTCAGTGTAAACATCACAGAATGGGTGCGAAAGACTAGCACCGCACAATGTGTCAACATATGGTTTTTGGGTATAAATGACATTACACACAGTTGTACACATTAAATTCACTACCAAATAGCATCAAATTAATCAAACTAACTGAAATAAATAAAGCACTGGGGCACTGTACCCATGTGACGAATCCGCTTTCAGTCAGCTGCTAAAATCGCACTGACATTCAGACATATTTTGATCAGAAGTAATTAAAGATTTATGTTGAGAAGCGTGACAACAGGCTATAATTGTCAAATTTGTTTGTAATTAACAAAAAAAAATCTTCAGTCCAGCTCCACTGCAGGGTTTCGTCAGACAGCTGAACAAATGAACTGATAGAACTCGTTGCAGTTGATAATATGAACGGAAAGAGAAAAGAAGCGTAAAGTGCATTGATGAGTGCATTACCCGAATAAGTTCGTATAAGCAGATCATTCAAACAGATTTATTCACCAATAAATTATTTGTAACTTAAACAATGAATAACATATAACGCCACTGTATTTTCTTTGTTTATTTCTTGTACATAATTAGTATCTATTCCCTTGTCTCAGTGCAGTTACTGTTTGGTAAATAACTTGTTAATGGCTTGTCCAGAAATGTGCCTTTGTGGCTCAACGGCTTGTCGGGGTACACATTAGCCGGCACGGTAGCTCAGCGTATTCGGTCAGAGACCTAACAAAGAAAAGGGCTTAAGTTTCCGTTTAGAAAACTAAAGGCGTTTGTCCTGCGATTTTCTCTATTAATTATAGCTTCTTTCACCTATAACAATGACAGTAATGCCAAGTCAAGTTGCAACGTATTTGTGAATACTTGTTGAAATGTGGATCCCCCTCTAACTCGCTGTATAAGTCTGTTGAGAGGTGTGAGAAAGTCAACTGCACACCACCATGGCTAGTAAAGCACTGCATTGCCGAAACCGACCTCAGCAGTTAGCGCTAAGCTGCCTGGCTGTGGTAGCCGTAATGTCGAGCAGGCGGTTTAGGATGCATTCACACGAGCGGTATTTACGGAAAGTCAGTTGCGCGGTGAATGGGTGTATTGCTATGGCTCGCGGGGTGGATGTAGCAGTCCCAGACAAGGCGGAACGTCTGCGACTGCGGAATTTCGCCGCTTGCCTGCTGCATCACCTAGAGCGAGAAGGAAATCGCGCGGCGGAAACCGCAGTGCTATGGACCATGAGAATCAATTGGGCAGTTCGCATGGGTTGTGCCGCGCGTATGCGGAGAGAGGCGAGCTGCAGCATTCGGTGCTGGGATCGGAGTGGCCAGCTGTCAGACAACAAGAGTGTTGCGTCTGTGTGTCTACAAAGGGTCTTCCACAGTCTGTCTCCTGCACATAGAGAAAATCTACACAGAAATTCTGATAACGGAAATGAAAAAGAGACCTTGTATTTGGGACGTAAGGACGAGAAATACAAGATTCGAAACAAGAAGATACATCATGACATGTGGATCGAAACAGCATATCCAGACACTATAGGATGATAATGGCGTTGAAACAGAGGATGACACGCGTAAAGCTGAAATACTAAATACCTTTTTCCAAAGCTGTTTCACAGAATAAGACCGCACTGCGGCTCCTTCTCTAAATCCTCGCACGAACGAAAAAATGGTTGACTTCGAAATAAGTGTCCACGAAATAGAAAAGCAACTGAAATCATTCAACAGAGGGAAGTCCACTGGGCCTGACGGGATACCAAGTCGATTCTACACAGAGTACGCGAAAGAGCTAGCCCCCCTTCTAACAGCCGTGTACCGCAAGTCTCTAGAGGAACGGAAGGTTCCAAATGATTGGAAAAGAGCACAGGTAGTTCCAGTTTTCAAGAAGAGTCGTCGAGCAGATGCGCAAAACTATAGGCCTATATCTCTGACATGGATCTGTTGTAGAATTTTAGAACATATTTTTTGCTCGCGTATCATGTCATTTCTGGAAACCGAGAATCTACTATGTAGGAATCAACATGGATACCGGAAACAGCGATCGTGTGAGACCCAACTCGCTTTATTTATTTATGAGACCCAGAAAATATTAGATACAGGCTCCCAGATAGATGCCATTTTCCTTGACTTCCGGAAGGCGTTCGATACAGTTCCGCACTGCCGCCTGATAAACAAAGTAAGAGCCTACTGAATATCAGGCCAGCTGTGTGGCTGGATTGAAGAGTTTTTAGCAAACAGAACACAGCATGTTGTTATCAATGGAGAGACGTCTACAGGCGTTAAAGTAACCTCTGGTGTGCCACAGGGGAGTGTTATGGGGCCATTGCTTTTCACAATATACATATATGACCTAGTAGATAGTGTCGAAAGTTCCATGCGGCTTTTCATGGATGATGCTGCAGTATACAGAGAAGTTGTAGCATTAAAAAATTTGCAGCGAAGTGCATGAAGATCCGCAACGGATAGGCACTTGATGTAGGGATTTGCAACTGACCCTTAACATAGACAAATGTAATGTATTGCGAATACACAGAAAGAAGGATCCTTTATTGTATGATTTATGATAGCGGAACAAACACTGGTAGCAGTTACTTCTGTAAAATATCTGGGAGTATGCGTACGGAACGATTTGAAGTGGAATGATCATATAAAATTAATTGGTGGTAAGGCGGGTGCCAGGTTGAGATTCATTGGGAGAGTCCTTCGAAAATGTAGTCCATCAACAAAGGAGGTGGCTTACAAAACACTCGTTCGACCTGTACTTGAGTATTGCTCATAAGTGTGGGATCCGTACCAGGTCGGGTTGACACAGAAGATAGAGAAGATCCAAAGAAGAGCTGCGCGTTTCGTTACAGGGTTATTTGGTAAGCGTGATAGCGTTACGGAGATGTTTAATAAACTCAAGTGGCAGACTATGCAAGAGTGGCACTCTGCATCGCGGTGTGGCTTACTGTCCAGGTTTCGAGAGGGTGCGTTTCTGAATGAGGTATCGAATATATTGCTTCCCCCTACTTATATCTCCCGAGGAGATCACGAATGTAAAATTAGAGAGATTCGAGCGCGCACGGAGGCTTTTCGGCAGTCGTTTTTCCCGCGAACCATACGCGACTGGAACAGGAAAGGGAGGTAGTGACAGTGGCACGTAAAGTGCCCTCCGCTACACACCTTTGGGTGGCTTGCTGAGTATAAATGTAGATGTACATGTAGATATCAACGGTGAATTATTTCCTGATTTTGCAGAGCACTCAAGTAGAGAGAGAAAATTGGTTGGTAACTTTTTTTTGACTTCTTCATTAGTTAAACAACACTTTGGTTTAAAGGATCAGTCGGAATTGCAACAGAATTAGCGATTTAGTTTCCCCATATATGTTGGAAGATGTTCCAAAGTTCCGAGAAAAGAACAAGTAACATACACGGTCCAGTCATAGTAATGTGACCACTAAAACTAAACTCCTCCCCCACAGGCCATGGAGGCCCAAAGGTACCGACTGACCGCCGTGTCATCCTCAGGCCACAGGCGTCACTGGATGCGGATATGGAGGGGCATGTTGTCAGCACACCGCTCTCCCGGCCGTATGGCAGTTTCCGAGACCAGAGCCGCTACTTCTAATCAAGTAGCTCCTCAGTTTACCTCACAAGGACTGTGTGCAGCCCGCTTGCCAACAGCGCTCTGCAGACGGGATGGTCGCCCATCCAAGTGCTAGCCCAACCCGACAGCGCATAACTTCGCTGATTTGACGGGAACCGGTGTTACCACTGCGGCAGGCCGTTGGCTAATGTGACCACTATCTATGTTCAACGTCAACATGCAATAACCACTCACAGACAGGAGGTGGCAGCGCGAGTGAATGATATATAAACCGTGTCGGGAAAGGGAGGTGGGGAAAACAGTGGATTAGTTGTCGTAAGTAGGGAATGGAGCGACTTACCTAACGTCAAAACGGGCATTATCATTGGCTTTTTGGCCAATGGTGGAAGCATTTCCGAAACTACGAAGTATGTAAATTGTTCACTATCCATCGTAGTTTCAAGCATACCGCGCATTGGGAAACAGCGCTTAACAATATCGTTGTAGACCATAGATTGCAGGGGAGAGCGACGGCTACGGAGCTGTGAAGGGCCAGTAGAAGTGCAACTGTTGAACAACTAACCGCCCAGATGAACCAAGGGACCACCAACAGTAGGATTCCGCATCAGGCACCTGGTTCATTCAGACATGCTGCTTTTCATCGGCGATGAAGGCTGGAATCTACACACTATTACCGGATATCCACTGTGGGCGACAGGTGGCCTTCGCAGATGAATCACGTTTTACGCTCGATCTGACAGATGGCCTTTGGCGTGTATGGCCCTGCATCAATCACTGTAAGGGTCCAGGCCGGTCAAGGGAACGTTGTAGTCTGGGGAATGATTTCGTTGCATTCTCTGGGTGATTTCGTCTTTCTGGAAGGCACCATAAATTAACACAAATATGCATCTCTCCTTGGGGACCAGGTCCACCACCACAATCAGCTGGCACTATGGTCTCTACCTGCAGGACGATGCAACATGTTCAAAATGGCTCAAATGGCTCTAAGCACTATGGGACTTAACTTCTGAGGTCATCAGTCCCCTAGAACTTAGAACTACTTAAACCCAACTAACCTAAGGACATCACACACATCCATGCCCGAGGCAGGATTCGAACCTGGGACCGTAACGGTCTCGCGGTTCCACTCTGTAGCGCCTATAATCGCTCGGCCACTCCGGCCGGCGATGCAACATGTCACACAGCTCGCAGTGTATGTGTGCGGTTGGAAGAACACCAGGATGAGTTTGGTATAGTCTCCTTGCCACCAGACTTCCAGGATTTACACCAGATCGAGAATTTGTGGGACCACAACTATCGGGCTGTTCCTGCCATGGATCCTCAACTGAGAAATGACTTTACGTAATCTTGTAGAACTTCATTGACAGTCTTTCCTCCCGTTCGCACTGCAAAATGTGGTTATTCAGGATTTAGACAGATGGTTTCATTAAAACGGTTGGACCGTGTGCCTTAACTACAAGAACCAAGAGAGAACAATAAGACTGGGAGATTAAGAGCCAGGTGCTCGAATTGAAAAGTGTGCAACACGAGGATGCAGTTTTTCGCCCCTACTGATCAATCTATACATCGAAGAAGCAGTGTCGGAAATAATAGAAATTTTCAATAGTGGGATTAAAAGACAGGGTGAAAGGATATCAATGATAAGGTTCGCTGATGACATTGCTGTCGTTAGTGAAGGTGAAGACGAATTACGAGATCTGCTTTATGGAAAGAGCAGTCTAATTAGTACTCGACATAATTTGAGTGTAATCTGAAGAAAGGCTGAAGTATATATGAAGATAGTAACTGTTCTCGAAAGAACAGATACCACTGACGACCGTGCAGCTTCTCTAGAATAAATGATAATTCATTGAAACCCTGAGCTGCCGACAAGTGTTGTTGACATACCTTGATGGGGACGGCTGAAAATGTGTGCCCTGACCGGGACTCGAAGCCGTGATCTCCTGCTTACATGGCAGACGCTCTAGCCATCAGAGCCACCGAGGACACGGGAAGCATGCAAGGGATAAGTACCTGCAGTGGCGCTATTCATCTGTGTCCTCGGTGGCTCTGATGGATAGAGCGTCTGCCATTAAAGCGGGAGATCACGGCTTCGAGTCCCGGTCAGGGCACACATTTTCAGCCTTCCCCATCAAGGTATGTCAACAACACCTGTCGGCAGCTCAAGGTTTCAATGAATTATCATTTAAAGACGAAAGTAATGAGAAGTAGCAGAAACGACAGTAACGAAAGGCTTAACGTTAAAATTGGTGATCACAAAGTAGACGAAAATAAGGAATTCTGCTATCTTGGCAGAAAGATTACCCATGACGGACGAATCAAGAACATAAAAAGCGTACCTGGGTAATAGAAGTCTACTAGGTATTAATTTGAGGAAAAAGTTTCTGAGAATGTACGTTTGGAGCACAGCTTCGTAAGGGTTGCGAATCGCGGACTATAGGGAAACCAGAACAGAAGGCAATCAAAGCTGTTGAGATGTGATGCTACAGAAGAATGTTGAATATCAGGTGGAGTGATAAGGTAATTAATGAGGAGGTTCTTCTCAGAATCGGCGAAGAAAAAACATACGGAAAAAACTGACAAGAAGAGGGGATGAGATTATGGGACATACAGGGTGGTCCATTGATAATGACCGGGCCAAATATCTCACGAAATAAGCGTCAAACGAAAAAAAAATACAAAGAACGAAACTCGTCTAGCTTGAAGGGGGAAACCAGATGGCGCTATGGTTGGCCCGCTAGATGGCGTTGCCATAGGTCAAACGGATGTCAACTGCGTTTTTTTTAAATAGGAACCCCCATTTTTTTATTACATATTCGTGTAGTACGTAAAGAAATATGAATGTTTTCTTCGTTGGACGTATGACAGCGCCATTTAGCGGGCAAACCACAGCGCCATCTGGTTTCCCCCTTAAAGTTAGACAAGTTTCGATCTTTGTAGTTTTTTTCGTTTGACGCTTACTTTGTGAGATATTTGGCCTGGTCACGATCAATGGACCACCCTGTCTGTACATTAAGATATTATGGAATAGCTTACACGATACCAGAGGGAGCTGTAGAGGGTAAAAACTATAGAGGAAGACAGGTATTAGAGTACATACAAAAACAATTGAGGATGTTGGTTGCAAGTGTTACTCTGATGGTTGGTTGGTTGGTTGGTTTGGGGAAGGAGACCAGACAGCCTGGTCATCGGTCTCATCGGATTAGGGTAGGATGGGGAAGGAAGTCGGCCGTGCCGTTTCAGAGGAACCATCCCGGCATTTGCCTGAAGTGATTTAGGGAAATCACGGAAAACCTAAATCAGGATGGCCGGACGCGGGATTGAACCGTCGTCCTCCCGAATGCGAGTCCAGTGTCTAACCACTGCACCACCTCGCTCAGTGTTACTCTGAGATGAAGGTGGTACAGAATAGTAATTCCTGGTGAGTCGCATATAAAAAAAGAAAAAAGGACTCTCCTTGCTATGCTTTGACGGTGTGGTCGAGGAATTGTTGCTTAACCCTGTCCCAGTCTTCAACGGTGACCCTACTAAGGCCGCCGAGTGTGGGAGGAGGGTCCCTGTCATGATACACTGCAGGTTTCAGTGCTCCCAAGCGTGCTCATTCAGGTTCATATCAGAAGATTGCGTAGTCCACTGCATCGGATGGATTCATGCCTCCTGGCGGAGGTACTCACAGTGATGACTCTTTTCAAAGAAGAACCTATCGATAAAATGTTACCTACAAGCCTGGCCAGTAAGTTGAAAGATCGTATCTCGATTTCTCCACAGCCCTCAGATTACCCTCGATAAAGATGAGAGGTGTAAATAAGCCCTCAACACCTGGATGACCGATACGCAGCCCCCTGTGGAACTATTGCCTGAGATATGCCACCCGTCCACCTCGAGATTCTTCTATGACGATCATCAGGTGTTACGCAGATTCGGCACTCGTTGGTGAAGAAAACCCAAGACTACAGAACCAGCTTCCATTTCAGATGCTCCCTTGCCCATCCCCTTCGGGTACCATTATGATGGTGTCTTATCATGTTGTGCATAACGTAAGCCTAGACGTGAAATTGATCGCGTAGAGATAGTTGCGGACTGTGTAGGTCTAAAGAAACTAGTTGCCTCTCAAAAGGCAGTCTGCAGTTTCGCTGCACTTGCCCTTTGGTATCTACAGCTACGCCGTCGCTATAGTACGATTAAAACTACTTGATAGTTGACTTGCTGCTACAATGTTGCCACATGCGCTGCCGGCTACGGTCTGTTACAGGCGACACACAAACATAGTGGGTTGCTTCACAAATGATGTTAATATGTAACGCGTAACAATGTTGAAAGCGGCCGCCGCGGGCTATGACGGAAATGGGAGACGCTCAGTCGACAGCTGATTAAAAGTGACCAGTGACTGAACTGCGGCAGGCGAAGCGTTTTGTAGGCCTAAATTTAGACTGATGTCCTAACCAATCCACAACCTGGTGATGTGCAGTTGTTGTTGTGGTCTTCAGTCCTGAGACTGGTTTGATGCAGCTCTCCATGCTACTCTATCCTGTGCAAGCTTCTTCATCACCCAGTACTTACTGCAACCTACATCCTTCTGTATCTGTTTAGTGTATTCATCTCTTGGTCTCCCTATACGATTTTTACTCTCCACGCTGCCCTCCAATGCCAAATCGGTGATCCTTTGATGCCTCAGAATATCCGAGTAAATGATTAATTAAATGCAGTATATCCGAGAAAAAGGCGAACAACAATCTGTGGTGGAACTAAAATCACGATCGCTTTGTTCACGGTGTTAAAGACTGACCTTTACGAGCAAACTCAAGACACAAAAATTGCATAATATGTTTGTTAGCATAGCTACATTCAGCAGCAAAATTTCTGTTTTAGCGGTAAAAGCAAACTGTAATTTCTCGCTGACAATGGTTACCTGGAACCATCCTCACACTGGCTACAAGGGATGAAGTGTTACCAACTAATGAACAATTCTGGTTGGCACTCGGTTGCAGAATGCAGCGACACAAGCAGATTCCAAACGAAAAAAGAGTGATGGGAATAAAAATGAGAGCAAATAGAAAAGTCAGTACAACGATGAAAATGAATTATGATAAATAAAAAAATATATTACTAATTAACTCAATAAAACGATAATCAAAGTCTTTTAGCCGGCCGCTGTGGCAGAGAGGTTCTAGGCTCTTCAGTCCGGAACCACGCGGCTGGTATGGTCGCAGGTTCGAATCCTGCCTCGGGCATGGATGTATGTGGTGTCCTTAGATTAGTTAGGTTTACGTAGTTCTAAGTCTAGGAGACTGATGACCTTAGATGTTAAGTCCCATAGTGCTTAGAGCCATTTGAAAGTCTTTTGATTAGGTTCAGAAAATTAAAATTCTTTTCTGAATTTCACTAAATCGAACCTCTGGCCTTCTAAACCACTACACTGTGCCATTACACTGCAAATCGCTGTTGCGCTTATGGCTCTTGTGTGCCAGTTGCAGCAATTAATTGGCAGCCTTCAAAAATTCTGCTTCGCACAATATTGTGCGAAGCGTGTCTAATGTAAGATGATCTCTGTGATTATAATAACTGTATAAATGACGCTGAATCGCGTCTTGTGCGGAAGGATCCAGCAGTGTTTGTTTAGTGTAGTGTATGAAATGAGTTTATTTCGACAGCATCGTTTAGTGTGAGTGTGTTGTTTTTGGTGAGCTTATCATGTCTGATGAAATACGGAGCAAAAGAGCCAGATCCAGCAATCGGGATCCAAACACATCAAGAAAGAAAGCCGGACATGGATAGGGAAGTAATTGTTGCGGCATTTTGGCAAACGGTTCGGGCGTGATGTTGAGCGCTCTGATTGGAGGAAACCAGTTACAATGCGTGATGTGTCAGCTGTCAAGTAATTTTAATCGGGCTATAGACGTTACCATCCGCGGCAAGTTCAAAAACCCGCCGCTGGAGCCATGGTGGCACCACCGCTTCGACGCGAGGGCGTTGACAGCCTCCGTGACACAACAGCAGAGACCTCCGGAGCCAAGGACAGACGCTGCGGTGTTCTGCAAGGAGAACGGGGGACAGTCCACAAGAGGGCACGCGACAATGAACCTGGAGGCACCGCCGAACGAGCGGGCTGGGTGGATTTGACCGCGTGCCCCGGCAGCAGTGATTGAGTCGGCAGCCGTTAAGAAGAATGTGTTGGCCGATGTGTCGCAGTGCGGCGCGCCCGGTGCGGTTTGCTGTAGAAAAGTCGGTGCTGCCTGCGTGCATCGCATTTTCGAGAGTTCCTGCAGTTCGTCGAAGTTTCTAACATGCATCTCAGGAATGAAAATGTTTCGTATATGGTGCTACGGTCTAAAACTATTACGGCGGAGATCTTTCATCTCTGTCTATTGTTGTTGAGGATTCGATCGCAGACAAATAATGGTGACAAGCAAGATTGTGAGGATGACTGCTGCTAGATACATTCCCAGTAATTTAAGTTGTGCTCTTAGATTCCTGTCTAACCGCATACTCGGAAATCGCTACATATTCGGAAAAAATGGTGAATTATTTCTGACAAGAAAAAATATAAAGGTCACTGTCGGTTGTTTCACTCACAGCAATTTCATATTTCGATTTTTAAACTCACAGAAGTCGCGAAATCATTACTGAGGAAGTGCGCTCTTACGTGTAAGTAATAACAAATATTGCAGAAAAATCTTCACTCACACGAACAACATTGTCTTAGAACGTCTTGCATGTATGAAGAGTAAAAACAAAAAATTGTACCCCACCCATCCTCGAACCCGCAGCCTTTCTTGTCACATACCTGCGCGCTAACCACATAGCCACCCCAAACATCAGTAATTCAATGCTCAATTCTTGTACTATGGCGGAGAGGAACGTAGGCTGACTTCGTTGTCAAACGGTCCTGCATAAGTCATAAATGAGTGATAGTTTGGACGGTTTCCAGTATCAGGCTTCACATAATTACTATCCAATGTTACCTGAAAGCTGTAAACACGTTTACATAGTTACTAACTAAATCATTTATGGGTGGTGGTGGTGGTTAGTGTTTAACGTCCCGACGACAACGAGGTCATTAGAGACGGAGCTCATGCTCGGGTTAGGGAAGGATTGGGAAGGAAATCGGCCGTGCCCTTTCAAAGGAACCATCCATTTGTGGGAAAAGTACACAAAGTCACTAGTAACGTCAGGTCACACTCACGTAATATCGTAAGCAGAGCCGATGTCTTGATATTTAATGATCTTTAAACTCTTATTTGCATAAAAGTAACAAGTATTTTGAGAGAATATTAGGCGAAAAAGTTTTTTTTGGATGTAATCATTCACAGTAACAACCTAACCTAACCGTGTTACTAACAAAGGAAAATAGTCTAGTGTGAACTCACATTCCAACCGGATGCGTCCTCTGGTGATTCTTTAGTAACACAATCACTAAATCCAAAGCTAAAACTGCTAAATGTATTTAAAATAACAAATTATAGACGTACATAAATCACAGCTCACCGATCGACAGGGCCACACCGAAATCCAAAACCTCTCGGTACAATTGTCGTAAAATCGGTGGGAGGACCGTTCGGTAACAGGTCTCAGAAGCTTACTGAATAGAATATTTCGATAAAGAACCGAAAATGACGTCACTACCGAGACTAACCCACTACACCGATCGGTATGAAAGATACAGAATAGAGCCCCTGGTCTGGAATGGCACCAGAAAGTTCAGCATGGGAGGAGACTGCACATCAGGGGAACCTGGAAGCACTGTGGAGCAAACAGGATGGATCTGACGGAACGCCTGGGTAGCCGCTGTACGAGGCCAGTTAGAAAATAACAAGACTGAAAACTCTGCGAGCGATCCGACAACGCTGTGTTGTTCTACTTGTGTAGACTTGTGTTTTCATCCCTTCCAGATGCTCAGTCTGATTTTTAGCTCCGTACAACATTCACGTGATATATGAGGGCGCCATCCGTCAAGTTTCGTTGTTGGTTGTGTGTAACGAAAATGGAGCAGCGGAATTTAGAGCTACGTTATACCAGCAAGTTCTGCGTTAAACTTGGGGAACCCGCGAATGTGAGCTTTGGAAAGTTGAAACAGGCCAATGGAGAACATTCATTATCAAGAGCACATTTTTGAACACGTTGAAAGTGAACCTCGCTCAGGGGGACCTTCACCTTCAAAAATCGACGAAAACGCTGAACATGTGCGTTCTGTTGTGAGATGAGATCATTAAGAATAAGGACGACGGACGACCTGTTAAACGCTTTCACCCTACATCAAATTTTGACCATAGTTTTGCACATGCGAAAGGTTTGTGCCAAAATGGAGTCGAAAAACCTCACAACTGAGCAGAAGGACTGTCGACGAAACGTCGCAATCTTCTTGAGAGGATTGTGAAAGACCACGAATGGTTCAGTCGCGTGATGACAGATGATGAATTATTTATTTTTGAGTACTATCCTGAGAAAAAGCGACAAAGTGAGGAGTGGCACACTGTGACGTCTCCTCGTCCGAGAAATAGATTAAATGAGCAAATCAAAGATCAAAACTATTCTGATTTGCTTTTCTAACAGTATGCGTAACACCCGTAAAGAATTTGTTCCTCCAGAACAAACTGTCATCCAAGGGTTTACAAAAACGTTCTTGAAAGGCTCAGGGAAAGGGTGAATCGAGTGAGACCATACATTGCAGACAAGTGGATACTGCATCGTGACAACACCCCACGTCACACTGTCACTTCCATAACGGAATTTTTAACCTCAAAAGACTCTCCCATTGTTCCATAGTCCCTCCTGGTCACCTGATCTTAGTGACTTTTTTCTTTTTCCGAACGTTATTATGGGCTCTGGAGAACATTGAAAAGAATGTGACAGACATAAAGGCCCTACCATGTGAATGATATCAGCGCTGCAACCATGACTGGGAACGACTTCGCCAGTGTATAGCCGCTGAAGGGGACGATATTGTTGTTTGAAAAAAAAATGTTTTGGTAGATGAAATGTCAATATCATTACTTTTCTCACACACCTCGTACACTCGGCGGCGGATAAAAAGAGCAGATGAACTGGCCGAGTAGAGGAGTTACGACATGGCCGGCCGAAGTGGCCGTGCGGTTAAAGGCGCTGCAGTCTGGAACCGCAAGACCGCTACGGTCGCAGGTTCGAATCCTGCCTCGGGCATGGATGTTTGTGATGTCCTTAGGTTAGTTAGGTTTAACTAGTTCTAAGTTCTAGGGGACTAATGACCTCAGCAGTTGAGTCCCATAGTGCTCAGAGCCATTTGAACCATTTTTTTGAGTTACGACATGCTGGGTTCCGTTTGCCATAGACCTGTCTGTCCTGTAGTGTCCTGGAACGCACAAATTTGGGCGACATATTGTGGTGTACGCGTGTGTGTGTGTGTGTGTGTGTGTGTGTGTGTGTGTGTGTGTGTGTGTATGTGTGTCATATAGTGTTTCCTTAACTCTTAGTGCAAGTTATGCTTAATTATCTTACCGATGTGATAGCTAGTGTACTCACGGGAAAGAGTAGATTTACTTCTATGTACATACGGTTCTAGCGAGTAGTGATTACTGCGTGCATGCTCAGTCCTTACAGGGTTATGGCTGTTTTTCTTAGCGCGGCGTGTTGTTTATGTAGCGCAGTTATGCAATAATACTCAGCGAACAAAGCACGTTATTGTACCTGTGGCCAGTTCATGTGAGCACTTACAATTGAAACAAACCGTGGTGTATTTTCTGTTAGAATGCTCGTGTCTCGATCTGGTTTTCTCTTGCAATGATGGTGTTAAAAGCTTTACTTTATCTGGTCAGTGTTGTTGTACGTAAAGCATAAATTATTTTTAAAACATGTGAAAACATTGGTTCTGTTTTGTCTGTTTTCAAATTCCTTAGATATTGCTTGTGTCCGATAACAGTGTCTGTAAATTATAACTGTCTTATTGACCGAACGGTGTGTAGTATTATTCAGCGCAATCTTTCATGCAAGCGGTCTCACTTTTATAGCAAGTTTGTATGTAGTTCTCTGGCCTAGGCACATTTATTTTAAATCTGTTACGCATTTTATAAATTTCTAGCTAATTGTATTTATTTTGGTGGGCAGCACTCTGTAATTTTAATATTCAGTTTTTTTCAACACTATGTGGGTATTCTTGGGGTGTTCGTTACCTGTTTTTTGAATCTTTTTGCTGTAACGTCTTGGACTTTTGGTCTAATTCAGAGGCTATCAGTCTGTTAATACCACTGAATGTTGCAATTTTACAACCAGTGATATTTTTAAAACTGGGAAATTTGTTTTATAGTTATGGACTTGTTTGTAAATAAATTTTCTGCTACTAGTCAATATTTTCCTTCATTTTCTTTTATTTATGTTTTACACGGCGCGTTTTGGGAAATGATTCCCATTTTAAAGTGCGTATTTTATGGTGATATTAAGTAAAATTGTCGTAGTACACAGGAAGAAACTCACATGAAAATGAGAATCATTTCCTGAAACGCGGCGTGTAAAATACAAATAAAAGATAATCGTGCTTGGTAACAGAAAAGTTATTTAGAAACAAACACATTGTTCTCACAGTCGCAAGCTCTCACAAACGATTTCAAATTGATCAAATCGGATTGTTGTAAAATTGTTTTGATATTTCATCAAATGAAAATTTCGAAGAGTATTGATCACTCACAGCTCAACGCAGTCCTACACTCTCTGAACGGTAGAAGAGCCGTAAATTGTCTGTAGTAGTCATCAACTGGTGTTGTTGATCGCACGCGACCACTACAAAGCAGTTCTTCAATGTTTTGTGCTTCATGTTAGCAATAGAATGTCCGTATGACGTTCTTATAGTGTACGAATGGCAATGCGCGCACTACAGATGAGTTAGATTGTTCTACTGAACCGCACAGAGAATATTACTTTTACCTTCATTACAAAAGCGGGTGTACTCGGCATTTTGCTAATGGTGAAAGAGCGCGGAAAAATAAGTTCCTGATCAAAAAACAATGTATGAGTCATGAGGACGGCTCAGAACTGAACTCTTTTTGAGCAGTTTAATTATTGATGCTTACCTACAGAATCAAACAGTCCACTTGTACTAAAATGGAGGTACAGTTACACCACCCTTAGTCCTTGATTGATCAAACCATTATAGTTTGTGAACACACAGCTCTATGGAACTGTATAGCATCCTACATGTTGGTACTTTTTAAATAATTATTGATCTTTTGACAGCCGAGTAGTATCGTGGACAGCACTAAATGTTGAACGCCGTTTGTTAGAAAACGTCTTGCATATCATTTATCCTTGCATGAGTTATACACTGAAGTGTCAAAAATCATGGAGTAGCGATATGTCCATTTGACAGAAAAAAAAGGGCCAGTGCTGAACACAACCTATATAATGCATCTGTGTCGCAGGTCATCTGAACACTGAAACACTGTGGGGTACAGTCATTAGACTGTACACAGTGGTTACCACACGAGACCGCTACAGAACACTACATTTTATGGCAGTCAGTCCAGATGTAAACTAATACCACGATACAACAAATAATAGAAAACCACTTATTAGACATGAGACAGTTCTTAACGCTTTTAAATTGAACTTCATTGCAATAAGTGACGCTGTAGAAGTCTTATCACACTCATTAAATGACATGACGAGTTGTCGTTTGTGATCCGAATTTGAACCCACTGCTAACAAAACAAAGTTTGCGTGTCTGATCGAGACTCGACTAGGCATAAAGAGACATAAAATGTGGAAGTGTTCACCAGTATCAGCTTACAACGCCGAATGTCCAAAGCAGGAAATAAATTACGATTTATTTAGCACTGCAGCGGGAACCCAGTGAAGCCTATATTGCCCTGACAAGTAACCACGAAAATGTATATAATAAAGTGCAACAAAGAAGTGTGAAACGCCGTGCAGTAGAGTTGTGGTGCTGGACGGGGACTACAAGACAGTACGTATATGAATTGTTATCTAAGCACAATCAGATGTCAGATACTATATATGTTCACCAACAACATGTACCAACATCTGAAATGACGATACAAATGATACTTGCCTGGCCGTGATTCGAACCCTATTGTCTTATAACTACGAATAGACATGAAATATTTATTGTTTCTTCACCAATAAGAAAGATGTGCTAGAGGTAAATCAAACAATAGTTCTGAGTTCTGCGCTGTCGGTGACGCCAACCCCTTGCATAACTTTGTTGTCCGCTCCAAACGAAGATGTGTCATCTACGAAATTCTCGTTCGCTAGTAGCTATGATGGCGCTGTTTATAAAAACCTGGAGGAGTTTAACATCGTGAGGAAACAATGAAATGATGGACAGTATCATCTGTAAGGGTTGAAATCCAGAAAAGATTGGAAATGGACCTCGAATCCCAGTCCAGTTGCAGGAATTTCGATATCTCACTATCACTTAAAATAAGAAACGAAAGTCCTATGACCTTAATTAACGATTAGTTTGTGAACTACATTAAAATTACTAGTGTAAGAAAGCTTACTAGAGTTTCTGCAAGCAGCGTCTTCCTCCTCTGACAGCCAAAACTAATTTAACTCTGCTCCAGTCAGCAGCGAATGGACATGTTTAATGTTGATGTGGGACCACAGCACAGTCCTGTGTTCTTCATTTTGCGTTAGTGGAGGTGAAGATGCTGTGTTTGTGGGTGTTGAATAATGGTACCCCCAGCCGGGATCAAACCCGCACCTTAGTCATTACGAGCTAGCCTCAACTCAACCAACCACCGAAATCTACATGTGTTAGCATCATGCTTTCGTCATAACGGGGTACACAGCACACAGACAGCACACAGTATATGAGAAGTGTTGACTTCCACATGAGCTGTTTTTTTTTTTTTTTTTTTTTTTTTTTTTTTTTTTTTTTTAAAAAAAGCCGTATTTCGTATGTCTGGTAGGAGCATCAGTTTGACAGAAGATCAGAGACAGTTTCATTCTTTCATTCATTTCTTAAACATCCAGTAATAGAAAAATCTTGCGGAAACGTGTTTGTGAGAGGGCCCGTGGGTGTTTGTTGCGGTAAGAGCAATTTTAGCGCCATGAGCCGGCGGCCGCTTGACAGAGACCGGCATCAGCCCAAGTGATAGCAACGCACTGGGCACCGAGCTTACGATCTCCAGCGGACTTTCCTGGTCTAGATTAAGGAAGTTCAGCATTATGTAACGTTGCGTACGATGTAATACTGTTTTTCAGCAACCTCCGTGGCATGTTGCTATAAGCGCATTTGACTACTGTCTTATTTTTTCAAAAAATGGTACAAATGGCTCTGAGCACTATGGGACTTAACATCTGAGGTCATCAGTCCCCTACAGTTTAGAACTACTTAAACCTAACTAACCTAAGGACATCACACACATCCATGCCCGAGGCAGGATTCGAACCTGCGACCGTAGCAGTCGCGGGATTCCGGACTGAAGCGCCTAGAACCGATTGGCCACCGCGGCCGGCCTTATTTTTTCAAGTTTGTAGTATAGCTCGTTCCATGACTGCCTGAATATATCTCATTTCTGACGTTATGAGGAGCGTCGTTTATGCATTAAAAAACGGAGACTTAAAACGGAGTAAATTATAACATTTTTGACATTACGTTCTGTTTGCGTTTAATAAAAGAGTGAAAGCAGTGGAGACAATTCGAAACACCTGTGCGCTGTATGGACTGAGTGCTATCGAGAAAGATTTTATCGTTTCAAGTACGAATGTTTTGAGATAAATTAATCACCACATTCAGAAAGACAAACAGGCATTAATGAAGGTCGTTTCTGCGATTTACTACTATGGCCAATGGCAGTTTATCCGATAACTGATAAGTGTGACGACCAGTTAACCTTCATGCGACACTTGCCACCAGCAGTCGGCACTGTGTGAAACTGGTGGTGGCTTCATAATGGTGTGGGCTGTGTGAACATAATATGGACTAGGTTGTCTGGTCCAAGTGAACCGATCATTCGGCTGCCTAGAGACCACGTACAGCTATTCATGCACTTCATGTTCCCAAATAATGATGCTCTATGTCGCAGGGCCACAATTGTTCGTGACTGGATTGAAGAACTTTCTGGACATTTCCACGGTATGATTTGGCCATCCACATCGGTCGAGACGAATCTCAGTGAACATTTATGGGACATAAGAGAGACATCAGTACTTGTACGAAATCCTCCACAGCCGAGACTTTCTTAGTTACGTAGGGCTATAGAAGCAGCATGGCTTTATAATACTGAAGGAGACTTCCAACGACTTGTTGAGTTCATTTCGCGTCGCCTTGATGCAGTACGCCGGTCAGAAGGATGTGCAACACGATATTAGAAGGTATCCGATGACTTCAATCACGTCAGTCTAAACCAATGACGAGGTACAAGGATGCTCTATGCACGGGCTTCGTCTTCTAGGAAGGCCTCTGTCTTTGACTGCAGAGCGAAAGTATATTTATACTCTGTAATTTGGAGGTTGTAGCTGACTGGTCATTCCTGGATAAGCACGGTTCGGATTTCTCCTAGCGTGCCCACGTGGATGGTAAGACAAAAGCGCACTTGTCTTTTCCGGGACTGCCGGGACCAGAAACATCGAACTCATCGCATGGACGCTGACGCATGCTCTTTCCATGGCTCTAATTCGATGACTCGTTTAATGTTTTATTTTTATAATCATTTCAAATCTGAAATATACAAGAATTTATTGCTTGCAAGCGCACTTTGGCGTAACGTAATGTTTTTGTGATCAAGATTAAATCCGTTGTTCAAAGCGTGAGACTTTGTTTTATATTCGGGGATAAATATCGGTCTGTGATTTATTAATCAGCGAATGTAGGCCATGTCATACGCTACTAACCCGCTTATATGATATTATTACGGTGATTATAAATTATAATGAGAGTCCTTTTTAGGGCTCCGTAGCTCAATCGGTCGAAACGGAATCCTTGTACCAGCACTTTGTTATCCATCTGTCTGTCTGTCCGCTTGTCTGCCCCACTGTTCAAAACCCTTTTTTCTTGGGACCGGTAGACGTACCAAGTCGAAATGTATGTCTACGGTCTCTTGGTAGTATAGCAAAAAATAGTTTCTCAGTCAACGCGTTCGGAAAATACGGCCATTAGTGTTACATATTTTAACACTCGCAAACTCAGTCATCGACCCTACAGCGTACTTCCCGTTGACTTAAGATCATGAAATTTGGCAAAAAGAAAGGTTTCATACTACAACCAAAGAAAAAAGTACGGAAATTGTTACGGAAATTGTTACTTTGCAGTTATGTCATTAGAAAACCACTTTTCGTTGTTTGTTATCGGACTGTCTGTCTCTCCGTCCTTCTATTAACACCCCTTCTTCTCAGGAACTGCCATTTATGTCACTCACTCATGAAACCTTGACGTAGAATCGTGAAATTTACCAAGAAAAAGGCTTCACACAATAAGTAAACGATGAAAAGCAGAAAATTGTTAATTTATAATTATAGCAGACAAAAAAGTATTTCTTTTGTCATTTGTAATCTGACTAGAAACTTGAAATTATAAACATCTCGAAAGTCTAGGAATCAGTGTGACCGATATTTTGCCATTATCAATATCAATAAAAGGCAAAAATCGTCAATTCCTGGAACGGATGAACTGTCTATATAAATAATTAAGTTCTACATACTTGCACCCGGCCAATTATTTTAGTTTTTTCCTGTTTTTCGTAGTTTGTGGTCTTGTAAACCACGTGGTCTGTTGGAGGAGACCTGTAACATTGTTACTAAATTCTATTGTCTATTTGATAAATAACAATGCGAAGTTACATTAAATTTTCTTTAGCTGTTTTTCACTCTGAAGTAAATTAATTTTTATTACGTTTCCCCTGTGTTGGTCCCATGTGCTCACTTTTACCCCAAACGAGTTGATGCGAGCACAATTTTCTAAGTACGTTATGCCTTTAGCGGAATCGTTATTCATACAATTTCCCATCAGTAGGAATAGTTTTAACTTCTTTGCATTAACTTTGCACCAAGTATAAGTTAGGTAGGCGCTGATGACAACTTCGAGAGTTCTTGCTTATACTGAATATGTTCGGAGCGATTATTGTGATTCGTTTTTATTGTGAATAGGTATTAGACTATACATCGTGGGGCTTACATGCCCATTGCACGCGTCCTCCCGCAAGAGAGACTGCAAATGTTTTTTCAGACCGTACTACGATGTTTGAGTGTTGACAATAATTTTGAATTCATTTAAGTACATTTTTCTCGTTGCGCTATAAAGGTCGTTGCTTTTGAATATAGCACCTACTGTAGTCGTATCGTGTTGTAAATCATTCATGGATCAAACTTTTGTATAAAAATGGCAATATTTTAGGGTCATTTGCACTGAATCATACTAGTTATGTACTCAGTTCAAGTATAAAAAGCAGTAGGAGGCATTCAGGGTGGTTAATTAGTATTTATTTTACGGGGAACTTCTACCTGCATATTTGAAGCAGAACCTGGAAGACTTGTTAAATCATTAGGGTAGTCGAGCATTTCTAATGACTCGTCAGAATATCGCATTCAAGCATACTAAGTTACATCCTCTTGGAGCCGACCACCGAGCACAAACACGCGTGTGTGACCCTGTCAATTGAATGTAAGCCCCTCCCCCATATAATGCACAAGGAAACGTTTTTATACCATAAGAAATGGCAGTTTTGTTTGGAATATTTGCCATTATGTGAGTCTCTGGATATCTGAACACATAAATGATGTGTGACTCCTTGGCTACAAGAGGTTGTGTTAGTAGCGGACGACAACACTGTGATTCCGTTGCGAGAATCTGTGCCCAATTGTCCGTGTGCGAAGAGCCGTGATGACTGGCGTGGCGAACACACGATGATTTTCCTTTGAGATGCTTCCCGGTATAATGAAAGATAGATGGTTTTAGAGACGCTTTCATGGAGTGACTGTACATTTGGAAAGAGATAAGATGACAGAGTTCGTATCTGCTGCAAGTGCCTCTTGCACATTTAACTTCCACAAATGCGAATACAGGACTGTGATTCCAGTAAACAATAGCTATGCTTTAGTATCCATTGTAAAATTATCGGTCATCTGTCGGGTGTTTCGATACCTACTCTTCGCCTTCCGCCTTTCAGCCAAAAGTACTTCATAAGAAAAACGAGTAAATTTCGTAATTTTAAGACTGTTTGTCTGAATCAGTTTTCACTGTTTATGACAATGCCAAAGGAAAAGCATAACTTTCAATTTATTGTGATCCACTTCTGTGTTATTGAAGGATCGTAATACAACATCAATTTAAAGGAAACGTTTCACTCATTTGCCAACATGTCACTAAATTTCTCCTCACGGCTTGAACGCAAATGTTAATACAACAGTGCTGACATGTCTTACACTATTGCGTGGTCAGCTAGCAGCATTTAGTTCCAAGAATCGTAAAAAAAGGCAACTGACTTAATTTTAAGAATACTTGTTACGACATGATTTTTTACAGCTGTGTAAATAACCAGGCGGTAATGCAGAGCGGAGCAGCGTTGTCGATTGCGCAAGTAAGAACCAATCGTAGGAGCAATATGAACTTTGTGAGGTGGAATAAGGAAACCGTATGCCGTTGAAAGTTTTTTGTATAATTCAGGAGTGGCAGTTAGCCATTGTGTTGGGTACTGTTGACAGTCAGTCCTTGTATTAAATTTCAGAAATTGTGTAATTTTTTAAATAACATACAGGGTTTGCTTGAAATTCTGTACATTTTGAGATGTCGTCTTTTAAGTTTTTTGTTTCCGCTAAACATTAATTTTGGATTGGGACGATACAGAGTTACACAGTGATTTATGGTGTATCTTATACTGAATATTCATTCTGTGTTATATACATCCTGTAGAATAGATTTTCATTTCCCTTGGAAATATGTGTTTTGAGATAGGGACACTGGTATCCTTTCTCAGTTGTTTGCTTGTTTCTTGGATATGTAGGGGAGTAAGTTGTGACTTCAGTAACTGTTTATATATAGTAATTATTCACTAATACTATTAGGATATTTGTGATTTTCATTAGTTATTGTTGTCTGCGTTTGAGTTAAGGTGTCAAGAACTATTATGTCGAAATCAGGTGTTACAGGACTAATGGAAGCTGCTGCTAATAGTAATCACATTCAGTAATGAATGAAGACATGCCTTCTCAAATTAATGATTGAAGTGAGGTAGACGTAACAATGGTATACAGACATGATCAGAGCAGCCGTCTTTTCATACTTGGAAATGAACAACAAAACGCAGTGCGAGATTCCATATTTGAAAATAATTTTAGGAGATTCCATATTTGAAACTAATTCTATAGTACTTGAATGTCACAACCCTCGAGTTTAGGGATTTCTCTTTAACTCCGCTCACTGCGTAAATATTGGACTAAAAGAGAACGAAAAATGTGTGACAATATACTGACCGACATCATGAAAGGAAGCAAATGTAACAATACCCAGGCTGAATTGCATAATATCAGCCGCTTGATCAGCGGCCAGCTTAAGACGTTATTTTAAGTACTGATGGGTCAACTGACTGGTTTCCAGAACTATGTAGCCAGTTGATTATTTTCTGGTTCAGTCAGCTTTTTTTTGGTCGAATGAATCAACAAAATGAAACTAGTCCTGGCTGTTACCCTAATTATACGAATGTTTTCACTCAGTCTCTGGGTTTGAGTGGTTTCACTTATGTAACTTTCAGCCTTTTCTGTTCCGTCTGAACTAAGACTAGGGCTGCCAACTTTTTTAGAAACAAATAACTTAAGAGACAAATAACTTACATTATTTCAGGGATAGATGAAAAACAAGAATATTTCTGTAAATAATGTATTTTCAAAATTTATATATTTATTTACTTGAATACGATTTTTTCTTACTTGTGGCATTAAAATTAAAATGAACATTCAGTTGATATTAAAACAGTAATAAATGGTGCTACATTATAAATATTTGTTCAAATAAATGAACAATTGCTTATTTTTTCAAAAAACATTATTGAATCTCTATCTCTCTCTCTTTCCGCTAGTTAGCACTCATCACCTATAACTTCCTTACGATAACTGCTGAGCTGAACAGAAAGCATATAATATGATTTTTTAAATTGGTTGGTGACTTAATCACTTGCTTTTTAGACATACACTTTCACATGTCGGAAGAATTTTGTTTTTTCGCTAGAAAAACTTGCCATCCTCGGTTAATTTTCATTGAATTTTTTAAAGTAGTATAGTTTCAGAAAATGAATCATCTTTGCAGATACGGTATAATTCATTGAATTTGTCTTGAAGATCTTTTTATCCAGCCATACGATTTCTTATATTTTCAAGCCACTGAACGCTTTGGCATTCTGATCCATATGCAAAGCTTACTATTAAGTAAACACCTATTTATAAGCATAGATGAAAAACTGAAATAAAGGCTACCGATCGCCCCTCAATAAAAAGCAAATACCCGAACAGTAATAATAGTGACAATAGGCATCAACAAGGTGAAGCCTACAATAGCAATTTAACAATGTCAATCGGATATTTCCGCTCAGAACTGAATTCACTAAGGATCAGGTGACTCCAATTATCCCTCTCAGCGGTCCAAGGGGAAGGAATACAAAAGGCTCAAATGTGAAACTGAAATACCAATGTGAGAATCTGAGCAGTACTTTTTCATGTTTATGAAATACTTGTTGTTTTTCAAACGCTGTAAAATGTGAACAGATTTGTGTGCAAGGGTACGATTTGTACTTACGTAGCCGGTAACGCTGTGTTTTGTGCAATATATTTACCTTTCACACAAACAAATGGCTGAATGCCTGTTTATATCTTGCTGTTAGCGAAGTCACTCGCATCCGTCGCCTGTTGTCACAGCCCAGTAGCTACAAACTTAGCCGTAGCAGATACGTTCGTCATACGTCCCACAATGCTTTCTGCGGTTATTTCACGCAGTGTTGCTTGTCTGTTAGCACTGACATCTCTACACAAATGCCGCTGCTCTCGGTCGTTAAGTGGAGGCCGCTGGGCACTGTGTTGTCCGTGGCGAGAGATAATGCCTGAAATTTGCTGTTGTCGGCACACTCTTGCCACTGTGATCTCAGAGTACCGAATTCCTAACGTTTACCGAAATGGAATGCTGCATGCGTCTAGCTCCAACTACCATTCCGCGTTCAGAGTTTGTTGATTGTCGTCGTGCGGCCATAATCACGTCGGAAACCTTGTCATATGAATCACCTGAGTACAGGTGACAACTCCGCCAATGCACTGTCTTTTCATACCTTGTGTACAGGATACTATCGCCGCCTGTATTGTGCATATTGCTACCCAATGATTTAGTCACCTCCTTGTAGTTTGAAATGATTATTATTTAATGATCATCGTCACACTTTTTCAACAAAATGGAATGCAGTCAGTCGTTAATGTTTGGTATTGTTCTCTTCTTCAAGAGCCCCTGAGGCAACCTTTATATTAAATATTTTACCCCCAACGACCTTAATTAGTTACGTATTAATTTCATCTGGAGAACTTAATCCATAGCAATATATTACTCTGTTTTAAATGACAAATAGACTGGTTTCACCTAGAAGAATAAGTGGATAACTCAGTCAGCTAAAACACTATAGAGCGGTTATAGTTGAAAGAATGAATACGTGTTTCAACAGACAGCTTTCACTTGAAAAGAAAGAATTAGAAATTAAGTGAATGTGCAGATCTTCAACTGACTGAATCGACTGTTCTCGTTCGGTTGCTCCACTCGAGAGAAAAGTGTGGCTCACAGTCCAACCGATACTTAAAACAACCGGCTTAATCCACAGTTTTCATTCGGTTTTGCCATCATGAATTTTAAAAAAAAATTGGGTTTGGTTTTCTCTCACTTTTATCGATGCCCACCAAACAGAGCCTCTCCACGTACCTACCGTTTGCGTCAGAACACAAGATTCCTAGTGCTCAGGAACACCATGCAGCTATAAGCTGGTTCTACACCTAGCAAGAAGCGGCAAAGTCGCCGTACCTTTGCTAATGAAGTGTGAATGAACAGTTATGTTTGCAGTAAATACTAAGCGAACAGGTGCGGTAAGGTCGTATGTGTAGCTCGAAAGCAAAGTGTTTGTTTAGGTACCTTGTCCATGTGTGCATGTCTGTTCGCCTACTGTGAATGCCACCCTTTCTTAATGGTGCCTGAACACTTCTTTGCTGACGCAACCAACGTTTCATTGCTGTCCTACGCCTACAGGGTCACCACATCGGTAAGTTCGCGGTGTCTCGCAGTGCGAGGGAATAGCAATTTGTGACTATTGCCACTATTCCAGAGGAACTGTTTGGTGGCACCGTAGTACCTCCCATTCTTTAGTCCTACAGTCATCTGTGAGATAGAAACATTGCACCGCTCTGCTCGAGATCCATAAGACATTTACCCGATGCAGATGTATATTACGTTGTTTACTCATTTTGGCGCTTAAACTAATTGTCGGGAAATGCCTCTGTTGAAACCTCCACTTATTTTAAATTTCGTTTTTAATTGTCTGTCTGGTATATATTCATTCAGATTTATTTCAGAATTTCAAAAGTGAAAGTAGGTCGTTTTTTATGTTTTGGCATATAATTCGATCCTACGTCAGCATTTATCAAATCTACACCCTCCATGGGTATATTTACTTTGTGTTCTTTCTGTCAGAGAGCTGCAGAACCACGGCTTCATTTGATATCTACGGTAGTGTGAAAGACTTAGTAAATAATAATCATAGTAATAAAAAACTTTACGTAATGGTTACTATTGTTGGTCCCCAGTACAAAAAAACTTGACTCTGCATCGCTTCAATATGGCCACTGTAGTTGTTGCCAGTATACTATTTCTTGGAGATGAAAGCACAATCACCTGACGTTTCCCTCACTCTGCTAATAACTACCTACCATCATCTTAAGTAGTTATTTTTATAAATGTGGCTTTTAGCGTTCTTATGGTGTCAGTCAAGCCTTACATAAGAATTTCCACAATCTCTTTTGAATGAAATTGTCATTTATACAGTTTCAAATGACGCTGAAGCAAAATTGAGGAGATAAATTCAGAACTAGGGAATCGTCACGTATTACCGCTTCTGTTCGCATGCAAACAGTGATTATAATGTTTTGTTTGCAACAGTTTGACACGAGACAGAAGGACCAAAACACACGAAAATAAAAATCACTCCAAAATACCAAAATAAATGCTTTACAGAATACAATTTTATAATTACGTCAAGAGATTGGATTTGGTTAACAACTTACAAACGTGTAGTCGGATTTTGTAAAGACAGTTTTTCCAGTTTTCGATGTATTTTTCGATGTTTTGATGGTAATTAAGACATAGCTTCTTTCATCTAAAACAAAAACTGTATCAAATTATTTTGACCTCGAACTTCGACTGAAAGGATTGCTTCAGAATGTTTTCTTTAGAAAGTGTCAAAAAATAAGTTGAACAGTGCTCTGCCCATAAATTTGTGGATAAGAGGTAGTCCTGACCCTTAGTAAATGTTACTGATATTGGGCATTATTTGTAATAAGGAAACCAAAAGCAAGAACTAGGATAACGTTATGAGAGCTGATAATGTAAATATAAGTAAGAATGCTGATGTGAAAGGAGAGTCGGTGAATTTCAAGCAATTTTATGACGTAGCCTAAAGCATGTTGCTGTATATCAGGGCCAACATTTTTTCCGCTAAAATTTTGGTTGTGGTGAACAAAGAGCCTCCTGTCTCATGCAGTCAATTAGATACAGACAGAATACTTGCGATAGAACTAATAAGGAGGCCTTCTGGCAACCGGATTTTTGAATTTTTTAAATATTTAGAGTGCTTTAAGTTCACAAATTAAATATCAGTTCCCCAAGCAGTAAAAAGTAACTCTTGAAATGTATCGAGAAAATCGCATTTGAAGTTTTCCGTGGACTTTTAATTCGTTAAAACTAAGGCAGCTTTAACGATGTTTCGCACTGCTCACTCGTTAGCATTTGAGGACGGTGATTAGGTAATAAATAGATTCAAAACTTGCTGTTGTCGTTTCCTTGTTTTATTTTTTGTTCAATTAGAATTCTTACTTCATTTAAACATAGAATTCATCAAAAATATCTTAATTTAGACACATTTAAACATTTTGTATAGAAATGAAAAATCTACTTGTGTCTAATTATATATCGTACAAAAAATTGCTTTTCATTGTAAATATAAATTCTTAACTATTGATATTTTACAAGAGAGTTAAAATTTAAACTAACTTTATTAACAATATTAAATAAATATCCATAGTTCACAATGTTTGCAATGCATGTGATGTGTAATTAGAAACAAGAAAGCTTTTTCATACAAAATTATGACTAGGATATATATTTGATAAATTTTATATTTAAGCGCTGTAGGTATTGGAATTGATCAAAAAATATAAACAGAAAAAAAGACTTCAGCAAGATTCGACACAGTGCTCCATGATTACCTCATTACCATTCTACAATACTGTCGAGTGAGCGACGTGGCCTGTCGTAACATTCACTTTAATTTAAATGCGTTAGAGACACTCAGAAAATTTATAAGTCGATTTTCTTGAAAATTTTTGATTGTTTTATCTAATGGGGTTTTGGGACCGATTTATAATCTTCACTTACTACACCGCTCAGAAAAACTAATGGATCACTTTTCCGAAACACCGTAACTCCCTCCACACGCGGAAAAAAGGCCACAGCTCAGAAGTTCGTCACTATTCAGCCCAACGCCACCGTGGACAAGTCACACGAAGTGAAGATCGTCACAGCCTCTCTTACTCAAATATTACCCCTTGTTTTGACACCTCTACGATGGAAGTTAGATCTGCGAAGCACGGCATTGAAATCACACGGTTTTTTTACTAGTGGCCGAGAACAACATTCCAGATACACCGCAGCTGAGAATCGGCATAAAAAGGCCTCAGGGGCTCGCGTAAAGGACCTCAATGAAACAACCCCTTCCTCCTGGGGCGTTGATTCCTACACATTTCGCAGTCGAAAACGACAGTTTGTAACCCTACGCTACTGCGCACGATACTTATTAAAGCCTGTACTATGGTAAGTTGACGGGCTTCACCTTATAAGAAAGGATTTTGGTATATATGTTGACCGCGTGTACCTGACTGGAGGCAAAATCAGACTTTCACCCACTGAGTAACAACAATAATACGTCAGGCAAGCCTGAAGTGCAACTACACGTTAGGACGGACAAGAAACAACACAGCAGATGCTACCAATTTGTTAATAAAGCGGTCGCCAGCCTAATTAGGCATTAACTGAGTTTCTTCCCAGTACAAGTTGAAGTACGTTCATACAAAACAACACGTAACTACACTGCATAATATGGTAAATTTTAGAACCAGAAAATTTACTGAACTAATAATTTCACTTGCTGTACTAATATGGACAAACCAAAAATACACAACAATACACTATAATGCTTGCTACAAACTTCGTACTGTCTATTGATCTGATTAAAATCGGGCATAGGTTACCCTAGAAACAGCACTTTCGATACACACATACAATGTCAATTTTGGAAACGGTAAAACATTAATACATTTTGATTTTATATTGACTTTAACTTTGCCGGTAAAATCATTTCATCACATTTCAGAATTTAAATGAATAGAAAAGAAAAGGGTGGGGGGGGGCCTGAAACTGTTATGATCACTGTACTGAAATTTTGGTTATTTAAACCATTAAGCACTCAAGATTTCCAGTATATGATTTACTACTCTTTTTGTCTTATTTCTTGCTCATTTAACTACCATTATTTTTATCTCAAATTAATTAAACTTCATTACTAAACCACTTTCAAAATTATCTTCCAACTTTGTCAGACCGATATATTCATTAACAACAAAGTTCTTCAAACATCATTCTAACATAGATAGGTCTGCAGGTAAGTATTATTAACATAAACTTTAAATCTTCATTTCGGGACACTCGGATTGCACAACACGTGGAAAAGACCCTGTCTAGGTTAGTGATGAGGATGATTAAATGATAGAACAGTTCTGGTAAAAGTTAAGTTGTTATTGAACAGTCAGGAACAAAAGTAACACTGGTCCACACGAAAACAGTACTAAAAGTCTCAACCTGTTCGTATCGATGCGGCGGTTGGCGGGCGGCGAGATGGCGAGGCGCAGAGCACACATACAGTCACAGCTATGGCTCTTGATGTATCGGCACTTTACTTCTTCATAGCGTCGCAATATTTTTCCATTTAGTGCCATCAGAATTTTGCCATGCTGTATAGTCGTCGGAAACGGCACATCCGAGGCTCAATGCAACTACGTCTTCCAGGAGAGCCTCCTCGGTCCAGAACGTGTTACTCAGACCGATGCCCAGCTCCGACTACTACTGCTGAGCCCGTTATGCCGTACAGTGCCCGTGTGCATTTTTCCCGCGCTCGCCTGCTATCCGCCTTTTACCGCTCCCCTACAGACAGGGTATTCACCAGAGGTTTTGCATTCTACATATCCTAATACATTGCCTACGTATGGACCAGGCGCACAATTACAACTTTAACATCTTACAACAGTTTCAACATTTCTTACATTTCCATTTTGTTATAATATTGCTTGCAATTTGACATAAACATTAATATTCACATCGAAAATTGTTTACAGTTTCTTTAACATAATGACATGAAAAGAAAAAAGAAATGAAATCAGAACATCGCTTACACTAATTAATCGGAAATCAGAAGAAAAAATTATTATATGTACAGTTGTTGTTGTTACAAGTTCACAGTGTGATGAGCAAAAACAATATGTTCTTGATAACCTCTAACACTGCTGAGATCGCCGGCCGCTGTGGCCGAGCGTTCTAGGCTCTTCAGTCTGGAACCACGCGACCGCTACGGTCGCAGGTTCGAATACTGCCTTGGGCGTGGATGTGTGTGATGTCTTCAGGTTAGTTAGGTTTAAGTAGTTCTAAGTTCTAGGGGACTGATGACCTCAGATGTTAAGTCCCATAGTGCTCAGAGCCATTTGAACTGCTGAGGTCCTTGATCGTTTCAGCTCTTCTCATTAAACGGGATCTGACCTGTTTAGAACACAGTGGTATCATAACTTATGCTCTTGTATACAGGTTGGATCCATTAGGGGCCATTCAGAAGCATTCGACAACATTTGACACGAAGTAGGAAAGCATGCTTTTGAATTACTCCTATTTTGTGGTATACTGTAGTGTGACAGGAGCGGAGCGATATTGGCAGTTTCGTGAATAAAACGGCAAAGAATCCTTGTAAGACCCATCTTCCAGTTCAGCAGTATCCTCAGTGTCATCCACCCACCTATGCTGAACGCCTTAAAAATGTATCTACAGAGACACAACCTGTCACGATACTACCAGGCGCCTGCAAGCAAGCTACACTACTCTTTCTCAATAGTGGTGCTCTTGCACCTTCTAGTAGACCATCCCTAGTTGGAGGGCGTCGAAGGGCTGCTGGTCTGATTGTGCCTAGGGCTGTGTCACGGGTTCTGTCTGCACAGGCACATTTTAAAAATTCTCAATAAAGATGGGTGGTGCCATCGAGGGTTTTGCAGAACTGGCGTGGTCTTAGAGCGACGCTATGCCGTTTTGTTTGTGCATGTGTCACTGTAGCATCCGACCCCCTTCCGTGCTCACCCCACAGGAGGCCACAAAATAGGAAAGCTGAAAAAGCATAATCACATTCAGCTGCTTCGTATCTGGGTCAAATTTTGTCGAATAGTTTTGAAGGGTCTGTAGTGCTTCAAACGTGTACGCGAGAGCAAAAATTGCGGTTGCGCAGTGCTCCAGATGGGTACAATCTTGTTCGATGGAGATGCAGACTCAATATATTTTTAGAAAAGTGATGAAACGCCAGAGAGTGTGAGCACAGTAGAAGTTTGTGAAAGGAGGTCTTCCTGCTGCTGATCACACTGAAAACTGTCGTTTAAACTGCGAAACGCGTGGAAATGAACGCCCCAGAGAAAGCAGTGATTTCATTGAGGTCCTTCATGCCACCCCCTGCGGTTTTTCCGTGCCGATTCTGAGAGGTCGTGTGTCTGATATGTTTTCCTGGGCCGCTCACCGGAAAACATCGTGATTTCAAAGCCGGGCATCTCGGTTCCGACCTCCATCGCAGAGGCGTCAAGATGTGACATGAGGGTAGGTTGGGTGTGACGACACTCCGATCACTTGACACAATGGCATTGGGCAGAATTGTGGTGAAATTTGGTGCCAATGTGACATCATTAACACACCTTACACGCCACACCAGCTTTTCAGCTGTGGCCTTTTCTTCCACATGTGTCGACACCTTGTTGTCAGAAGAATCGTTGAGCCCCAGAGTGACGTTGCAGGGCACCATGCTTTTGAATCGTTATGGAGGAAGGCTTTATGCACCTTTGAGCGAAATTTCAAACTTAAGCATCAAAATGTGTGAAAATTACGGTGTTTCGAAGCAATGATTCTTTAATTCTGTTGCGCATTGCATAAATATTAGAATTACAAAAATCCGATTACTGGATGCTCTTGTTATTAGATTGACAAAATGGGCAAAGAAGTGTGACCAATTAACAGCTTGTCGTCAGAACTAAAAACGTAATGGTAAGTGATGTCATCCCCCAGAAATTAAATTAACGTGTTGACTGTCACGAGGCCCCCGGCAGCCACAGCGGAGCCTGACTCCCGACGCATTGTGCCTGCCAATGTCCGAAATGTTTTCCATCACGTTCACATCAGGCGAATTTGCCCAAGGCATCATACCACCTCCACCGCCCTACATCCGTAGCAAGATGCATATTTTGGTTTACGGCGTATTTGAATCCAACCATATAGCAAAACCGTAATTCATCCAACCAGGTGACTTTCCCCTATCCACGGTCCGGTCTCAGTGGTCCTGTGCTCACTACAATCGTAGTTGATAATGTTGACTGGCCCGCATAGGAAATGTAGGGGTCGTCTGCTGAGGGGAGGTCCATATTCAATAAATCGCGCTGAACGGTTGTGCACTGCGACATTTGTCTGCAGAGGCACTACACTCTGTCCAGAGATCTTCTACAGTCCGCCGCCTATCCTGCTTCACTGAGCGGGGAAACCTCCTACCTACATGTTCTGTGGTGAGGCGTGAACGTACAAACCCGTGTCGCATACTCGTGGTTTAATCGTCTTCCAGCCACTTCTCAAATGGTTCAAATGGCTCTGAGCACTAAGGGACTTAACATCTGAGGTCATCAGTCCCCTAGAACTTAGAACTACTTAAACTTAACTAACCTAAGGACATCACACACATCCATGTCCGAGGCAGGATTCGAATCTGCGACCGTAGCAGTCGCGCGGTTCCGGACTGAAGTGCCTAGAACTCTCGGCCACACCGGCCGGCCTCCAGCCACTTCTCATACATTCTCACGACAGTAGTACACGAACAGCCGACCAGCTATGTCGCTTCCGAGGTATTCGTTTCCAGGCACTGAGGTGTAACTATCTGGCTTTTGTTAAAGTCCCTTATGTCAGTGGATTTCCACTTTCGCAGATTGTATCGTCACTGGAATGTTTCTTCATTCATTTCTCTTCAGCTTATATACCTTCCTTGCGACGTTAGCTAACCACAACGTCACCATGCGGCATACGAACAAGCGTTAGACAAGGAGAATTACACATTGGACCACAGCGAGCGGTGTTGACGGGTAACCCACCGACATTGTCAGAGTAGAACAATGCATGTGACAGTAGGTGTCGTTGTTTTAATCAGAATAGCCTCTTCGCACTTCGCTAAGAGATGTTGCTTTCCTCATTTTTTTTCGCAATATTATAACGACGTGGTATGGATTTTTACTGCGCCGTTAAACGAAAAGTGGGTTGCTGTGGGAAATGGCTCTGAAATTACGTAATTTGGTGAATGGCTTTAGGGTTCGTAGCAAGAGGCGCCATTGGGATACGTCCCAGAGTGGGAACATCGCCTGCAAAAACATACATTTATTGAAATCCTGACTATATGATAATTTTTTGCATGATGCAAATAATCACGTGTGTTGAGAAAGGTGTCTTAGACTAAGAGCATGATATATTGAACAGCTTAAAGGTGATTTCTATTAATGTAGACATGTCAAAAAAAGTTTTGCATCACAACGGTTCCCAGAACTCCTTGAAGACAGAGGTTGTCTGTGGATATTGTATCATCGACACAGTAATTTTGACTGTTAAGAGATGTCACTAAACCCGCCCAAAGATGTAAAAAACCATGCATGAGCAGCGCCTATTAGATGAGGGGGGGGGGGGGGGTCAATCAGCCGATCAGTTCCAATCATTTTGCCAGGAAGGAGGCACACGGCTCGTGTTGTCTGTAGTTCAACCATGCCTAGACGGTCAATACCGCGGTTCCATCGCGTCCGCATTGTACTTGATGCCAGGAAGGGCTCTCAACAAGGGAGGTGTCCAGCGTCTCAGAGTGAACCAAAGCGACGTTGTTCGGACATGGAGGAGATACAGAGAGACATCAACTGTCGATGACATTCCTCGCTGAGGCCGCCCAAGGGCTACTAATGCAGTGGATGACCGGTACCTACGGATTATGGCTCGGGGGAACCCTGACAGCAGCGCCACCATGTTGAATAATGCTTTTCGTGCAGCCACAGGACGTCGTGTTATGACTCATACTGTGCGCAATAGGCTGCATGATGGTCAACTTCATTCCCGACGTCCATGGTGAGGTCCATCGCTGGACAGGGTGGCCGAGCGGTTCTAGGCGCTACGATCTGGAGCAGCGTGACCGCTACGGTCGCAGGTTCGAATCCTGCCTCGGGCATGGATGTGTGTGATGTCCTTAGTTAGGTTTAAGTAGTTCTAAGTTCTAGGGGACTGATGACCTCAGAAGTTAAGTCCCATAGTGCTCAGAGCCATTTGAGCCATTTTTGAGGTCCATCTTTGCATCCACGACACCATGCAGCGCGGTACAGATGGGCCCAACAACATGCCGAATGGACCACTCAGGACTGGCATCACCTTCTCTTCACCGATGAGTGTCGCATGTGCCTGAACCTGGTTGGAGGCAACCCGGTCAGGCTGAACGCGTTAGACACACCGCCCAGCGAGTGCAGCAAGGTCGAGGAGATCCCTTGCTGTTTTGGGGTGCCATTATGTGGAGCCGACGTACGCCGCCGGTGGTCATGGAAGGCGCCGTAACGGCTGTACGATACGTGAATGCCATCCTCCGACCGACAGTGCAACCATATCGGCAACATATTGGCGAGTCATTCGTCTTTATGGACGACAATTCACGCTCCCATCGTCCAGATCTTGTGAATGACTTCCTTAAGGATAACAACTTCGCTCGACTAGAGTGACCAGCATGTTCTCCAGACATGAACCCTATCGAACATGCCTGGGATAGATTGAAAAGGGCTGTTTATGGACGACGTGACCCAACAATCACTCTGAGGGATCTATGTCGAATCGCCGTTGAGGAGAAGAAGTAGGACAATGTAAACCAACACGCGCCCGGGTTCCCGGGTTCGATTCCCGGCGGGATCAGGAATTTTCTCTGCCTCGTGATGACTGGGTGTCGTGTGATGTCCTTAGGTTAGTTAGGTTTAAGTAGTTCTAAGTTCTAGGGGACTGATGACCATAGATGTTAAGTCCCATAGTGCTCAGAGCCATTTGAACCATTTTGTAAACCAACAGATGAACTTGTGGGTAGTATGCCACGACGAATACAGGCATGCATCAATGCAAGAGGACGTGCTACTGGCTATTAGAGGTGCCGGTGTGAACAGCAATCTTGACCACCACCTATGAAGGTGTCACTATATGGTGGTACAACATGCAACGTGTGGCTCTCATGAGCAATAAAAAGGGCAGAAATGATGTTTATGTTATCTCTATCCCAATTTTCTGTACAGGTTCCGGAACTCTCGGACTCGAGGTGATGCAAAACTTTTTTTGATGTGTGTACTTAGTGGTTTAACGAAAATAGAGACCAACATGCCAAACAGGCGGCTTTAACTGTATTAAAGTTTGAGTCAGAACCTATAATTACTCTTTGCCCGCAGTGTGAAGTAATTCCTGTATTCACATGAGCAAGCAAAGCGGTCGCCCCAGCCGTTCTAAATGCATCTTCTCCGTCTGCCGAGAAAGTTGGTATCAATAAACCAAACAGGAAGTTTTGTTTTCCCCACCGAGCTATCTATCTACCGTTTTTCTTGATCATTGCTATTTTCATTATTGTGACAACTTCCTAGTTCAAAGAGGAACAAGCGCACTGCATGCTTTATCCATTGTAGTTTCTCTTTATCAATGATTACATAACATTTTTGCCCACAAACTCGTACCCAAAACAAACTGCAGAGGAAAATGGCGTATCTCGTGTTCCGACCTGTGTGATGATGCTCGGGGCTGGAAATCTAATCCTCTCTACGACAGCGTTACAAACACGAAAGCAATCACCGTTCTCACACCACTGCCAGGACCGCATGGCCATTATATCCACTATAAAGGTCAGCAACTCATCTCCGCCCTGACACTATCAAATTTCCGGTGCTGCGAAAATACCTCTTCCATTCAAACATTATTTGAAATGTCTCAATACCTTGAATAAGAAGCGAGTGTTTTGTGGTCGAGAAGGACTCCCCATCTGTTTGTGTACAACCTGATATGAGGGGAGTATGTCTCACCATTTCTTTCCACTCTGTATTGCCATGGCATCATCATGAAAGGAAAGACTTTCAAATGACACTGCTTGCGTATAGTGGCCATCGCCATGTGAAAGCTTGAGTACCTTCATTGCTGATCATTCAGCATGGTGCCTGTGGGCCTACTCAGCCACTGCAACACCTGCCAGCAATACTAACCTATGGCCGGAGAAAATAAAGAAAGATGAAACTAAAGAGGAGTACCAGAAAGGAGATTACTGTTAAACATAACTTCAAAATTGGAGAGCACAAAGTAGACGAAATGAAGGAAATCTGCTGCCTTGGAAACAAAATAACACTATGGACGAAAACGAAGAACTTAAAAAGCAGTCTAGCAAGAAGTCCACTAGAGGAGGAAATGTCTGATAATGTGTGTTTGGGACTCAGCAGTATATCGAAGTGTAATAGTTGTGCCCTCTTGTAATGTTTTGCGGTTCCTGGCTGGTTGGGGAGAGGGTGATATGATAGGTGGGTGGCTGGTTTCCTCTCACTACAACACAAAATGTACATGTGGTTAAAATACACTTCATTATAGGAACCAATTAAGTACTTAACTTCAACGATGTCCAGTCTGAAGTTCTGTGGTTAACAGCAATCAAATAATATGTACTAATTCTTGAATCTTTTATGTGTCCCCATCACAGCTATATACAATGACTAACACAGCTAGCTGAGGTGCCAGGTGAAGATTATCACTGTGGAAGAGTGGACTATAGTGCGACGTATTAAGGTGCAATGCGAACTGAGTCTCGATGCGACGTACTGAGGTACTAAAATTGAGAGACTGAGACAACTCGGTCGGCGGCGGCGGCCTATTTGCATGCTGCCCAGGGAGCGTTATCGGCGCGTAGCCTGGGGGCCTGTCTCTTGTCATAGGCGTGCCTAGTTCAGCACCTGCTATACAACGTTTCCTCGTACCGACCTGTGCTCTGGAGAAGGCGTACGCTAGCACAGGAAGTGAATCGTGGACTGTGGGAAAACCAGGAAACAAAAGAATAAGAGCAGTTGAAATGTGGTGTTGTTGAAGGATAATGGAAATTAGGTGGCTGATGACGTAAGAAATGAGGAGTACCTGCATAGAATCTGCGAGGAGAGGAACTTGTGGAAAACATTGACAAGAAGAAGGGAGAGGGTGATAGGATGGTAGTGGGGAAGGGTACATTCTGGTTCAGATGACGATCTAGATCAAGGTGGCCACCCACACTTCTAGGGCAACTGCATGTGGTAAATTCAAGGTCACGATGTAACCAGATACCTATTACGTATCAAGATATGTCCTAGTTTCGGCACCCAAACCTGTAGGCCAATTGTGTGACGTAAGAATGGAGCGTAAATTAAGGTCACCCATCTACTATGAACATACGAGTTCACTTTCAAGGTCACACTCATTCCCAGTGATCTATGGCAATAGGATGACTTAAAAATGGCAGGAAGATCAAGTCCCCTTCTGCTGCCCCCCCCCCCCCCCCTCCCAAGCCTCCTGCTTATCTAGCCCAGTTGTGTGGTTTTCGTTACTTGTGGTCTATACACTCTAGTGAAACGACCATCATCAAGTGTCATCAACACACATCAGCCCTGCCTTGAGGAAGAACAAAAAGAATAAAAACACTATCACATTCAAATGTAAGTATTACACATTTATTAATAGTCTATACTCACGATTTTCCTTTTTCCCAGTGGCACAACACTCCTGTCATTCAATAGAGCTGAAAACAGTACTAGCTGATACGTTGGATCAGGACACATCACTGTTCGAGTTTCTATTGGCTGCACCACAGCAGCAGCACAGACCTAAATTATGGCACCAGGAAACGAAGCCAGCGTAGACACCCTAGTAGCACGGCAGTGGGAGATCAGAGCAACCACCGGAGTCTCCTCAAGCTCATGATCTACAGTTAAGTGGTTCCAGAATACTTTTTTTTGCCAATACTTGTCACGCGTCAGCCACCGGATCGAAACACAAGAATGCAAGCACAGCACTTGACACAGACTTCGAAACTATAGTAGAAGTAGAGAACAACGTGGTGGTGCTAAAGGGCATTGTATATGGTTTGAGTGGGACTATCAATGCAGCATGTTGGGTCACATGAAGAGTAAGATGATGACCAGATATTACCAGCCTCACACTGTTATTAATGTCTGCTCGTTGCACAGGAAGATATCCACTATCAGTACACATAGAGAAGCAAAACTGTGGTATACAACTGAAGACTCGTGCATTTCTTTACGTCTTTCAAGTATGTAACCTATGCAGTATGTGATTGTGTTCTGACAGACAGGCTGAGTCACTAGTAGTCATATCTTAAAGCATTATTCCATGACATTGCAAACAGTCTGTGTGAGCAAAGTGTTCATACGAGTGAGTTAGAACAATGTATAAATTCGTGTGTTCATTCAGAACCAAAGTACCCTATTATCGTCCAAATAAGTATTAAATCCATAGAAGTGTAATTTGCAGCTGGAATACTTAAGTATTCTGTGGCTTCTATTGGTTTGAATTTAAGGCACATAGAAAACAATTATTTGTGAAATAATGCAAAACACAATGACTGTAGTTTTTAACTATTATGATTGACAATGTATGTACATAGTCCAATTAAAACTATTTGATAACTGCCGACTACCGCTCGTTTACAGGTAACACGCAGACACGGCAGGTCACTTCACAAATGAAGCAATGTTGGAAGCATCCTGCCGTGAGGTATGATGGACAGGCAAGATGCTCTGTCGACAGCTCATTTAAAGTGATTACTGGCAGAACTGCGGCAGACGACACGTTTTGTAGCCGTGAACTTAAATTCATGTCTTAACCTAATAACAATCTCCTGATGTGCAGTGTATTCGAGAAAGCGGTGGTCAACAATCAGCTGCAGAAGTAAAAATCACGATTTCTTTGTTCACAGGGATTAAAGATAACCTCTACGAGCAAAGACAAGACAGAAAAATTTCAATTTCAGAGCCAAAAAACAAAATTTAATTTTTCGCTATCCTTGACTGGTTACCTGAAGCTATCCACACAGTGGCAGGACGAACTTCCACGTTACCAACCAACGAGCTGTTCTGGTTGGCACGTGATTGCTGATTATAGGCAGTATAGGCAGATTCCAAACAAAAAAAGAATGATAGGAAACCAGTGCAAATAAAAAGTCAATTTTGTACTTAGAATGAAGCGGCAAAGTATTAGAAATATAAAAAAGTTACATTTAAACAAAAATGGTTCAAATGGCTCTGAGCACTATGGGACTTAACTTCTGAGGTCATAAGTCCCCTAGAACTTAGAACTACTTAAACCTAACTAACCTAAGGACAGCACACACATCCATGCCCGAGGCAGGATTCGAACCTGCGACCGTAGCGGTCGCGCGGTCCCAGACTGTAGTGCCTAGAACCTCTCGACCACCCAGGCCGGCTACATTTAATCAAATTAATTGAATAACAGCAATAATGAAAGTCTTTTGATTAGATTTAAAAATAAATGAAGTTTCGCTTCATTTGATTAACTTTTAAACTACGACCTTCTACACGTTGTGCAACAAGTTGCTACATTTATATCTCTGGTTCTCCAGTAGCAACGATGAATTGCAGCCTTCAAAAATTCGGCTTCACACAATTTTGTGTGAAGCTTATCTAATGTAAGCTGGTCTCTCTGATTATATTAACTGTATATGTGGCACTGAATTGCTTCTTGTGCCGAAGGTTAGTACTGTGTATGAAACATGTGTATATCATTAGCATTGTTCTGTGTGCGTGCGTGTGTGAGTGTGCTTGTGTGTGTGGGGTTGGATTCAGGATCCAAACACATCAAGAAAGAAAGCCAGACAAGATGAAATGAGCAACTATTGCGGTAGCTTGGCAACAGCGAACGGCTTGGGATTGATGTCGAACTATCTGACTGAAGGAAACGAGCTCCAGCACTTGAAATCTCAGTTATCAAGTAATTTTAACCGGATTATAGGAAAATTATATTTCCCATAAAATTGTTTTATTTCCCAGATCCTATTCTGTCAATAAAATGTTGCTATGTGTACCCTGCGCAGAGTCACTCCTTTACATATATCGTAACAGCATCTGCCCAGGAACTACAGCTTACTGGAGACAGAGAGAGGGGGAGCCAGAGATCAGATGCTGCATCGTCGATAAGAGACATCGGGTCTCAACTCGAAGACATCGAAGACAGCAAACACGTGGCAGCAACCATCGGAATGACACACACACACACACACACACACACGCACGCACAGACACACACACACACACACACACACACACACACACACACACACCAGATAATGCTACTGCAGAGCTAGAGTGTTTGATAATGGCTTCTTGGCTGCCCTCGTCGCACCTGAGATGGCCAACCACAAAGATAACATTCCCGCAGTAAGTCCTGCCAACCTGCACTTGTAGTGGCCGCCCGCTGCCGCATCAGCCAGCAAGTTAGTAGAAGCGTCCACACACCTGAGATATAACATTCCCGCCTCATCCTACAGCGGCAGCAACCTCAGTATAAGTCCCACCTCAACTTGCCATTTCGTCAAGAAGTCACCGTTCAGCTGCTCATCTGGACCATAAGCTTCAACGCAGCTTTCTGGAGCTGATTTTGGAGAAGGGGCTGCGTTTTTGTGTCACACAGACCTAGTGATTTAGTGGTAAAGCCCCTGCACGGAAATGTAGCGGGACTGAAAATACCTGTCGCATCACGGAATTTTCAGTCTGCCTTTAACGAAGCTTTCACCTCTCAGTGATGTGAAGATTCGCCAGGAACAACAACTTATTCGGATTCAATGTTAAACAGTAGGTCTACTTTCGCCAGCATGGTTACTTCGGAAAGCCATGGACTCACAAGTCGCCGAAGGGATATCAAATTTAGACACCTGCATCAGGCCGTTGATCCTAAGCAGTACACTGAAGATACAAGACTCAATGGATACCTCTTTCTATCGTGCTGAACCTCCTTTCTCCCGGAATAGCGCAGCAACACAACGTGGCACGGACTTAACAAGTCGTTGGAAGTCCCCTGCAGAAATAATGTGCCATGCAGCCTCTACAGCCGTTCGTAATAGAGAAAGTATTCCCGGTGCAGGATATTGTGCACAAGCTGCCCTCCCGATTATTATAAATAATAAATATTAATATAAATAATATCATTGTTATAAATGTTCCACGGGAGTCATGACGGGCGATCTAAGTGGCGAAATTATTGCCTCAATTTCTCCAGAATGTTCCCCAAATCAGTTGCGAACAGTTGTGGCCCGGTGACATGACTTCGTTGTTTGGGAACATGAAATCCACGAGTACCTACAAATGGTCTCCATGTAGCCGAATATAAACATTTCCCGTCAATGATCGCTTCACTTGGACCAGACCATTCCTCGTAAATACAGTCCACACCATTACGGAGCCACCAACAGCTTTCACAGTGCGCTATTGACAACTTGGATCCATGGCCTCGCTGGGTCTGCAGCGCACCCGAGCCCTACCATCACCTCTTGCCAACTGAAATTAGGACTCACGTCACTCACGGTTTTACAGTCGTCTAGGGTCCAATCGATATGATCAGCAGCGCAATAGATGCGCTGCAGTCGATGTCATGATGTTAACAAAGGCACTTACATCGGTCGTCTGCTGCCAAGTCCATTACAGCCAAAATTCGCGGCACTATCCTAAAGGATACGTTCGTCGTACGTCCCACACTGATTTCTGCGATTGTTTCCCGCAGTGTTGCTTGTCTGTTAGCAATGACAACATTACGCAAAAGCCGCTGCTGTCGGTCGTTAAGTGAATGCCGTCGGCCATTGCGTTTTCCATGGTCAGAGTCAATGCCTGAAATTTGGTATTCTTGATTCACTGTTGACAGTTTGAATCTTGGAATACTGAATTCTCTAACGATGTCCGAAACGGAATGTCCTATACGTCCGGCTGCAACTATCCTGTGCGTTAATTCCCGTCCTGCGGCCATAATCAAGTCGGATACCTTTATCTGCTCGTGTAGCATAACGCGCGGCGAGATAGAGAGGTGAACCATACCTGTGCATTAACGGCCGTCGGACTGGGTTTTTAGGCGGTTTCCTTCTCTCGTCCAAGCAAATACTGGGCTCTCAACATTCTGCCCCAAAGCATTAAAATGCAATAACAGTGAAGCTACACGATTCAACGGTAGATAGCGCAACCTCAATTTATTAGGTTACCTTGACGACTGTGGCGTCATGAAGAGCACCGGGCCACATAGTTAAACCATGAATTAAAATTTGCCAGATTTTGACAAAGTGGACGCCGTACTAGACGAGATAAATGCTAGGATACTCTTTATGTACATAGTTTATGTCTTATGAACAGTTTTCTCAGGGCAAATAATTGTTTTTAATAGACGGAAGGAATTCAGCTACATGCGCTAGCGTATTATACAGGGTGTTCGGAAATTTCCCTTAGAAACTCGTAGGACCTTTAGAGGCGAGTTAGTACGTAATATTTTGAGCAATAACCGATGTCCCAAAACGTACCGTTTACGTCCTACGACGGTTTCAGTTCACATTTGTAACGCCTCCACGTCTGATGAGGGGAAGAGAAAAAGTCTCAGAGTTGCTTGTTCTGGTATCCAGCTGGGTGGACAGCATGACGTATAATACGTCCAACGGTCGCCTGATTTCACTTAACCTCTGCCTTGCACAGTTTGACTTACGAGACTCCTGTAAAGACAGAGGAAGGTCTGCTGACACGACTTCTGGCTGCTGCTCTAGAAAATGTGACATGCGGAGTGTGTACCATAATATACCTCGTAGGTACAGCGTCTGTAACAACGTTGTCGGTCGTTACATCGAGTCGTTGCTGTAATGCATCAACTCTGTTCAAAATGTATGAAATATTATGGGACTTAACTGCTAAGGTCATCAGTCCCTAAGCTTACACACTACTTAACCTAAATTATCCTAAGGACGAACACACACACCCATGCCCGAGGGAGGACTCGAACCTCCACCGGGACCAGCCGCACAATCCATTACTGCAGCGCCTAGACCACTCGGCTAATGCCGCGCGGCAACTCTGTTCTGTACATACTCTTATTTTACTGGAATCATGGAAACACGTAATGTTTAAGTGTTAATTCAAACAGCTGTGCTAAAGTTATAAATTGATGTTTTGCTATGCTTCCTTTCGAATTGTTACCTAATAATTTGTGGTGTCACCGCCAGACACCACACTTGCTAGGTGGTAGTTTTAAATCGGCCGCGGTCCATTTAGTACATGTCGGACCCGCGTGTCGCCACTGTCAGGGATCGCAGACCGAGCGCCACCACAAGGCAGGTCTCGAGATACGGACTAGCACTCGCCCCAGTTGTACGGACGACGTAGCTAGCGATGCACACTGACGAAGCCTCGCTCATTTGCAGAGCAGATAGTTAGAATAGCCTTCAGCTAAGTCAATGGCTACGACCTAGCAAGGCGCCATTAGTAACATTGCATGTATCTAAATAGTCTCACTTGTGTCGCCACAATCTCCAGATGTACCAAAAGGATGGATTAAAGTTAAGTATTCCAGAAGCTACGTACTTTTCTTTATAGCATTCATCACGTATCCTGTTTCAGACCTCACGCCATCCTGCTTTAGCTTAGTGCGTGCCTTTCGGCTTCCTCTCATTGTGTCTAGGCTGTCTTGTCTAGACACAACATAATTTTACTGCGTCACACCTAATTCAGTCTCTCAAGCAAAAGTGGATGATTTAAACATCTGAACTGAAACTTTCGTAGAACGGAATTGGCACGTTTCCGGAAATGGGTTCCTATTCAAAATATTGTGTACTCACTTGCCTTTAAAGTCCTAGAAGTTTGTAACGGGAATTTCCGAACACACTGTATGCAACGCGAGCAGGTACTCTCCCAGTCAGAGTTCAGATTCTTCATGAAGTCTACGGCATTTCACGGTGGCAATCCGCTCCATCTTTGAAGAAAGAAGTACGGGCTTCACTGCCTGTTAACGAGGAAACGATTAGAAACGGAGCAGGACTGTCATTGTTAAAGGATTAGGAGGGAATCTAGATGAAGTCAGCCAAGCACTCGTTGGAGGAAATACACGGAAGTGCCAAAGAAACTGGTACATCTGCCGAATATCGCGTAGGGCCCCGCGACACGCAGAAGTGCCGCAACACGATATGGCATGGACTCGACTAATGTGTGAAATAGTGCTGGAGGGAACTGACACCATGCATCCTGCAGGGGTGTCCATAAATCTTTAAGAGTACGAGGGGGTGAAGATCTTTTCTGAACAGCACGTTGCAAGGCATCCCACATGCGTTCAATAATGTTTATGTCTGGGAAGTTTGGTAGCCAGCGTAAGTGTTCCTGGAGTGTTCCTGGAGTAACTCTCTAGCAATTCTAGACGTGTGGAGTGTTGCATTGTCCTGCTGGAACGGCCCAAGTCCGTCGGAAAACACAATGGACATGAATGGATGCAGGTGACCAGACAGGATGCTTGCGTGCGTGTCACCTGTCAGAATTGTATCTGGACGTATTAGGGGTGCCGTATCACTCCAACTGCACATGCCCCATAGCATTACAGACCTCCACCAGCTTGAATAGCCCCCTGCTTACATGCAGGGTCCATGGATTCATGAGGTTGTCTCCATACCCGTACACGTCCATCCGCTCGAGACGTTTCAAAACGAGACTCGTCCGACAAAGCAACATGTTTCCAGTCATCAATACTCCAATGTCGGTGTTGACGGGCCCAGGCGAGGCGTGAAGCTTTGTGTCGTGCTGTCATCAAGGGTACACGAGTGGGCCTTCGGCTCCGAAAGCCCATATCGATGATGTTTCGTTGAATTGTTCGCACGTCGACACTTGTTGAGATGGCCCAGCATTGAAATCTGCAGCAGTTCGCGGAAGGGTTGCACTTCTGTCACGGTGAACGATTCTCTTCAGTCGTCGTTGGTCCCGTTCTTGGAGAATTTTTTTCCGGCCTCTGCGATCAAATGTTCAAATGTGTGTGAAATCCTATGGGACTTAACTGCAAAGGTCATCAGTCCCTAAGCTTACACACTACTTAACCTAAACTATCCTAGGGACAAACACACACACCCATGCCCGAGGGAGGACTCGAACCTCCGCCGGGACTAGCCGCACAGTCCACGACTGCAGCGCTTAGACAGCTCGGCTAATCCCGCGCGGCCTCTGCGATCTCGGAGATTTGAAGTTGTACCGGATTCCTGTTATTCGCGGTACAGTCGTGAAATGGTCGTATGGGAAAATCCCCATTTCATCGCTACCTCGGAGATGCTGTGTCCTATCACTCGTGCGCCGATTATAACACCTTGTTCACACTTGGTAACCCGCCATTGTAGCAGCAGTAATTGATCTAACAACTGTGCCAGACACTTGTTGCCTTATATAAGCGTTGGCGATAGCAGCACCGTATTCTGCCTGTTTACATATCTCTGTAATTGATTACACAGGCCTATACCACTTTCTTTGTCGCTTCAGTGTTAAATATACAACCCTTAATATGAGCACGGGTTTTTCAAATCTGCTTCGCTGGAATGTGAGTCCTGACGCTCTATGGTAAGCGTTCTACGTGTAATCTTTCATGATTACTGCAATATACTTGTACGTTCAATATCAACAAGCTGAGTAATGAAATTAATTTTAATTTAAGCACATACAGGTACAATAGTTTATTTCCCGCTACAGATTAAACAAGGAGGCTGGTTTTCTGAAAGTTAACAGCAGTTGTAATTGTCATTGGGAAATGGAAGCTATTCAACACCTATCACAGAACATACTCATATCTCCAGTCTGTGTGATGTTTTGTTACAGCAAACTGTACGGCGAGATGCGTTACTTCCATTATCAGATAAACTCTGGACAACAGAAGAAGCCAGGAACTTCCGCATGTTCACGTCTGCGAGAATAAAGCTGCGTCCGAGATAAGCTAACCCTCTGTAAAGATTCTGCGACCCAGTTGTCGGTTCGTGACAGCAAGGAATTCACTTAATCCGTAGGCGTACGGTGACGACACCGAAGATGTTTACTATGTGCTGAAGAATGAGTTATCTACACTCGGATGGTCTGTGGAGCAAATGAAATGCGGGTTTTTTCCATCGCTCCTTTTAAACGCTTGTGCACTTACGTTAGACATTTGTTGTGTGCACTATGTCTGTCGCTTTTTACGTATGTGCAAGGTTAAAATCACAAGAAGTTTGCAGTTTGAAATAATATCTATGTCTTCTTAATAACATAGCTACGGTAGCGACGTTAGATTATTTCGGTTAATAGTTCATTTCCCATATTATTAAATGACTGTACGGTGACTTGCTCGTATATTATCGGTGATACAGTGTATAACGTATATTTTTAAGTTGTCTTGAGATTCTTCAATAATTCCATAGACGCTCGCAACGGAGGACCTACAACTACTATAGGACCAGCACCATTCGTAGCAAAACAAACCCATAGGGCATCACAACGACCGTATTTACACCTCAAATTTCTACCCCTCCTGCAGGAGTCGAGTGCGGCTGACGTATTATTGAAGAGGCAGCCCTGTTGTCTGAAGAAGGCACTTAGCACCTCCTGATTACGACAGTCGCTCTGAAATTATCGTGTTTGAAAGGTAGCTTGAAAGAAAATAAACCCACAAGTAAGGAAAATCCATCAGTGTAGCCACTGTTTTCTTTTCTCTCCTCACTCAAACATTCCAAATTTCTATCTCTTAGAACTACTGGAAGTCTGCCACTGTAAGTGTGTAATCAGAAATTCATTAGTCGAAACATGCCGATAACATCCTCGAGTGCCAATTCTTTCGGAGGTTAAACCATTTTGTAACTTAAATCATCGAGTAGAGTAGTCCCAGTCCTTAGTCAAGAGGAATCCACAGTCGTTGCTCCTCTGTTTTCGTTGTTGTTGCACCGATCTTTCTAAATCTCCCATTTCAGTTTCATGCCCTTACATTCGTCGCTAATTTGACAATAACCAACGATGGTTTGGTGTTCTATCATCTTTCGGGTGTGTATTCAGGACAAAATATTTCATGTTCGGATATTTCTGCTGTTAACGCAACAGCCGTCGGTGACTGATTTAAAACCACTTGGCACTGTGGAGTAAAATCCACAAGTGTGAGAGATAACACAAGCACAGCGTCAATAATAAGTAAAACTTAGGAAGCCCCTAGTCGGAAAACCCACACTGGTTACAAACTACATGGTTAATTTTTAAAACATATGGCACGTGTTGGACTGAAAGACTCATAACCATAATTCCTCTAGGAGTGCAGATGCGAAGTGAGAGACTTCCATTAGCTGTTGAGCTGGAAACTCTTGTCCCAGCTGAACAGATTGTCTACCAATAGTATTTTCACAGCTTTCTTAGCTACTGAATCCCAACAGGATGACACTGTGGCGAGTATCATAATCTTCCCCTAATCCACTTCAGATTTGATGGACTGTAGCAGATGGGTGTGTCGCTGGTGTTTGTTGCACCGTGCTTGTGCAGTGAGTACTGTACGAGGGTCGTTCAATAATTAATGTCCCACATTTTTTTCTCATAACGTATTTATTGCTAAGAGTCAGAATTTAGTGACAATATGCATCAAAATGTCTTGTCCATGTCCTATTTTTCTACGTGGTATCCATCACGTTCTATGGCTGTACGCCAACGTTATCGAACAGCATGTATTCCCTGCCGGTGAAACTTCTTGTTCTGTAGGCGTAGCCATGTTTTCACTGCATGACTAACATATTCAAAGCGACGGAGACGCCTCTCCGTCGGTCTCAAAATGCTCTAACAGTTCAGATGAAATGGCCTTTCTTTGAATCTTGTGGTCCACCGTGAGCATTTGTGGAACCCATCGTGAACACCTCTTTGAATATCCAAGAGTCTCGATCTTTGCAGTCACACCTCCAGTGCTGACAGACAACTGTAGAGCCAACTGTCGAGTTGTGATGCGCCGGTCGGCATGAATAATGGGATACACAGGATTCGGCTTGTCTGGGGTAGTGGCTGTGACAGGATGACTCGAGCGTGGCTGTTGATGAAGCTCTATTTCTGCATTTTCTAGCACTGCAACTTTCTTTACCTGTCGCCCAACTGTACTCATATCAACTGCAGCATCGCCATACACTACACACAAACGTTTATGGGTGTTCACCACGGTTTGTTTGTCTGTAAACAAGAATTCATTACCAGCACGCAGCTTGTAAGGTGAGTCGTATTCAGTCGCCATTTTGACGCTGTACTACGGCTCTTCCATCTGCCAGAACGGTTCGGAACTTCACCGGTGCACAGAACAAACATCAAATGTGAAGCAACAGCAAGGAAGTTTACATATGTATACATATTAATGGCTTTTTAAAAAATGTGGGGCATTACTTACTGAACGACCCTAGTATGTCGACTGTAGCTATATTGACAAGGAATTTCATAAATAACTGCCGTAAAAGCACGTCGTCTTTTGTACGCCCCAGAAGAGTTGACGTACTGGACGGGGGATTACATATTTTCTAGCGGAAACGTCAGACTTGTGTCTCACTTGTAACTGTCTTAGCGTCCTTAAGAGAGAAGTGCTAGTGATGTGTTCTGTGTTGTTGAGCTGGTGAAAGACAAGTGAGAAGCTGACAAGCAGTACATGTACATCTACACTCCAAAAGCCACCTTACGAAGCGTGGCGGAGACTAATTTGTGTACCATTGTCACTTCTCCTCATTCATGTTCGCGGGAAGAATGATTGTTGGTAAGTCTCCGCGTGAGCTCCAATGTCTCTAATTTTTCCACATGGCGTTTCCGTACTATTTATGTGGGAGAAAGGAATATGTTGGTTCACTGTTCTAGGAACGTACGCTCTCGGAACTTTAACAGTAAACCACACTGATGCGCAACGCCTGCGTTTCAGCGTGACGACTTCGCACTCACTAAAAGGACATATAACGAAACTTACTGCTCTTATTTGGATCTTCTCTATTTCCTTTATCACTCTTTATGTGGTACTGATCCCAGCAATGTTCAAGAATTGGCCGAACGTCGGTTTTGCAAGTTACTCCTTTTGTCGATGGACTACATTTCCTGAGAATTCTTCCAATGAGTCTGTCTGGACTGTGCCTCACCTGAGATTTAGTTCTGTATGGTTATTCCACCTTAAATAGGTCTGTACGCATAGTATTGGCTAATTTATTGATGTGATTGCTTCCAGCGATTGTTCTACAGTTGTTTACAGTGTTGTGTTTACGGTGTTTACGCAATGTTTACAGTTATGAGTCAAAACATTATGACCATCTGCTTAATGGCTTCTTTGTCTGTCTTTGAAACGAAATACATCATTGATTCTACGTATCAGCGACAGTTTGTTGGTAGGTTTGTGCAGGTATGTGGCGTTAGATGTCTTCTCACAGGTCACTTAATTCGCATAAGTAACGGGCCGCTGATTTGCGTACGGAATTCATTCATCTCCGTGTCCGGTCAGCATTTCCAGAAGGTAGCAACTCCGATGGCCTTGTTGTTTCCCTCGATCGGGTCCTGTGTTGTGAAGTGTTGTTCAAGTTAAGGACAAATCGGCCTGTGGGCCGGATCTTGTGTTGTTCCGCACTCGCAGGATGTATTTCCATCAGCTGTAAGAATGCCCCATTTTCGCATGTTGGTCTTGCAAAGAGGAACGCCCACCCTGAGACGATTTAGCGATCTTCAAATAGGGTAGGGTAAGTAATTTCCTGGAGCTAGCTCATCCTTTACAGGGATATCAGGTGGTAGCTTGCTCTTCCAGCTGGGTTTCAAAGGATTTCCAACAGGCGAATTTGGTCATCCAGATATCAACGCGAGTTCAGTATAATGCTTCTCAAACCACTGTAGCACTATTCTGGTTCCGAGACACGGACAATTGTACTGCTGATGACATCACCGTCGAGGAAGACATTAAGCGTGAAAGGATGCACGTGGTTCGAAGCTGTCAGCGCGTCTCCCATTACTACCACGAGTGCCATGCAAGCACAGGAGAACGTCTCCCGTAGCATAATAACGTTCCCACCAGCCTCCGTCCGTGGCGCGCTGCACGTTTCCAGCCGCCGTTCACCTCGATGGCGGCGTTTGTGAAGACAACCAGCGACCAAGTGTGGCAAAAATGTGATTCATCTGAAGAGCCGACACCTTTCCATTGATCGGAGGTCGAATACCGATGGTCCCAAACAACCGTAATTGACGATGCCACTGGGTCAGCGTGCGAACACGAACGGGTGTTCTGCTGCGGTGCTCCATGTTCAACAATGTACGATGAACGGCGTGCACCAGCATTCTGCTCTTTCGGAAGAGATGCCACAGATCACCATCGCCGCGCGGTATTAGCCGAGCGGTCTCACGCGCTGCAGTCATGGACTGTGCGGCAGGTCTCGGCGGAGGTTCGAGTCCTCCCTCGGGCATGGGTGTGTGTGTTTGTCCTTAGGATAATTTAGGTTAAGTAGTGTGTACGCTTAGGGACTGATGACCTTAGCAGTTAAGTACCATAAGATTTCACACACATTTGAACATTTCGAAGATCACCATCCGTCCTACTTTACAGAGCAGACAAGCCTCCGAATCCCACGTTTTGCGGAGAGTCGTGGATGTCCGACGATTTAGCGCGCAATGGTAGTTTCTTATATCTCTTTCTGTAGATGTTCACGACAGTAGCATGTGAACGTCTGACCAGCTTCGCCAGTTTCGAGGTACTCCTTCACAGGCTTTGCGTAATAATCATCTACCCTTTGTCAAGTTCTCTTACCCCAGTGGATTTCCGCATTTGCAGCCCATATCTTTGCTATGGTGATCCCCCGTCTGTGTCTGTATCGCCTAAATATTTTTGCTGCCGCGTCACTTGCCCGCAGCGCCACCCGGCCGCATCCAACGTCGCGGTGTGCAGGTGTCACAATGTTTTGGCTTATCAGTGTACGCGCAGTAGGTTCAAATGGCTCTGAGCACTATGGGACTTAACATCTGTGGTCATCAGTCCCCTAGAACTTAGAACTACTTAAACCTAACTAACCTAAGGACATCACACACATCCATGCCCGAGGCAGGATTCGAACCTGCGACCGCAGCAGTCGCGCGGTTCCGGACTGAGCGCCTAGAACCGCTAGACCACCGCGGCCGGCGCGTACGCGCAGTAGCCTACATTACATTAGTCTACGTTGAGGATCAGCTGTCAATCCCTGCATTAATCGTCGATCCTCTACAAGTTTTCCTGAATCTCGTTACAATTTCATAGTGTTGTGACTATTCTATATATATATGAAGATGGTATCTGTTCTATTGTACATGTACGAAAGAAAGATACCATCGGTGACCGTGCAACTCGTTAGAATGAAATTACAATTAAATCAGTACAATGAAATGAATACCCTTAGCTGCATAAAGGCGTTGATACACTCAGCGGGGACAGTTGAAAATGTTTTCCCCGACCTGGACTCGAACCCGGGATCTCCTGCGTACATGGAATCGATCTGAGCCAACGAGGACACAGAGGATAGTGCAATCGCAGGGACTTATCTCTGGCACGCGTCCCATGAGATCCACATTCCCAACTTATTGTTCCGCACTATATTCGTATTGCCCCTGCCCATTACACTCATTACTTGCGGCTTTAAAATTCCTGTAAGAGTTCGGGCAATGCGTGTGCATCCGCACAGAAGATGGTCAAATGGCCAGTGAACCTTAACTATATATCTGTTCTTTCTGAGTTGTCCGAAAAAACAGATACCATCGGTGACTGTGCAACTCGTTAGCATCAAATTACAATTAAATCAAAACTTTTTTTTTTTTAAGGAATGTCATACCCTCGCGGGTAGTGGTGAATGTTGAGGACCCAAGTCCTTCTCAGCCTGGGATATATTTATGCTGTTCAGGGGCACCATTAATTTATTTCATGAAGGAGTCCTGCCTACTTGGTTGTTAATGTTGTACTGTCTACAATGAAATAAATACAGATACCATCTTCATATATATAGTTAAAGCTCACCGGCATTTGACCATCTTCTGTGCCGATGCACACACATTGCCCGAACTCTTATGGGAATCGGTAAAGCCGTGAGTAATGAGTGTAATTGGCAGGGGCACTACGAATACAATGCGGGACAATAAGTTGGGAATGTGGGTCTCACAGGAGGTGCGCCAGCGGTAAGTCCCTGCAGTCGCATTAGCCTCTGTGTCCTCGGTGACTCGCATGGATAGAGCATCTGCCCTGTAAGCACGTGATTCCGGGTTCGAGTCAAGGTCGGGACAAACATTTTCAACTGTCCCCGTTGACGTATATCAATGCATGTATGCTTGTAAAGGTATTAATTTCACTGTATTGATTTAACTGTAATTTTATTCTATATACAGCAACAGCATCTGCGAAAAGCCCCATCGAATTTGCTACTTTATGTTTGTTGTTAAAAGTAATGGTCCTTCAACATTACCTTGGGGTACTCCTGAAATTACTTATCGTCCGAGGATTTGCCTCCGTTCAGAATGGCATACTGTGTTCTGTATGCCAGAAACTCTTCCGTCCACTTGCACAGCTGATCTCATATTCCTTACTCGTATTATGTTCATTAGGCGGCAGTGCAGAACCGTTTCGACCGTCTTTCGGAAGACAAGCAACACAGTGTCAACTTGGGCGCCGGAGTTAGTTGCTTTCAGGGTCTCGTGGACGAAGAGAGCGCTGCCCACGTTAATTCCTTCATAAGAAATATTCAGTGTTCAGAAATGTCATAATATGCGAGGGTTGTCTAGAAAGTAAGTTCCGATCGGTCGCGAAATGGAAACCACTGGGAAAATCCGGTAAAGCTTTGCACAGATGTGTTGGGCAGTGTCTCTAGTATGCCCGTCGATAGTGTCGCGTCGCTCTTTTTAGTTTTGAGTGAACAGTGAGCGCGTAAAGATGCGTAGGGAATAGCGTCTCCCACCAAGTATGAGGGCCTGGTTAGAGATTTCGCCTGTGTCATGCAGCCCACATAACACAACTGTCGAGCAGTTCCTTCTTCATGCCAATTCTCGGCCACACACTGCAGGGGCAATGAAGACGCTCCTGCAGCATTTCCGATAAGAAGTGTTTGATCACCCATAATACAGTCCGTAATTGGCTCCCCCTGAGTCTCGTCTCTGTTCACAAGAACCGCTGGCTATGAAGAAAAATTTTTCCAGAGACAACGAGCTGCAGACCAGTGTAGATAACTGGCTGAAAGCACAGGTGGCTGCTTTCTATGACGAGGATATTGGAAAATTGATACAACACTACGATAACACTCGAGTTTGGTACGGCGACTAAGTAGACCAGTAGGTGGAAGGTGTACCTAACTGTTGCAAATAAAACGGTTCTAGTTTTCACTGTAGTTTCCATTTCGCGACCAATCGGAACTTACTGTCTGGACAACCCTCGTATAACATAAAACATAGCTGTGCATGTGGTGTCACCGGCAGACACCACACTTGCTAGGTGGTAGCCTTTAAATCGGCCGCGGTCTGTTAGTATACGTCGGACCCGCGTGTCGCCACTGTCAGTGATTGCAGACCGAGCGCCGCCACACGGCAGGTCTAGAGAGACTTCCCAGCACTCGCCCCAGTTGTACAGCCGACTTTGATAGCGATGGTTCACTGACAGATTACGCTCTCATTTGCCGAGACGATAGTTAGCATAGCCTTCAGCTACGTCATTTGCTACGACCTAGCAAGGCGCCATTATCAACTGCTATTTATCTTGTGATGCATGTACCGTCAGACCGATGTTCACCAATTATGGATTAAAGTTAAGTATTCCAGAAGCTACGTACTTTTTTTACTAGACTCAACTCCTTTAACTGTTCCAGACCTCACGCCAGCCTGCGTGAGCTTAAACGCGTGCCTTTCGGCTACCTCATAGTGGCTTGGCTGTCTTGCCAAGTCACAACAGTGCATATTTAAATATTTTAGGTAAATACAAAGCTTCACGTTGTACACTGCGGTCCATAAAATTTATAATACCGGGAAGGATAGCAAACAACTATAAGTTGACTTATTATTCATGTACGATTTATTAGGAAGAATATCGGATTAACACGATGTGTTAGGAAGAACATATGAATAAATTTGAAATATGTACTGTATACGAAATTTATTACATAGCTGCCATCTATAGCACTAACAATTGCTCTACTCTGCCTGCGCATCGATTCGAGCTCACCGTGGATAACAGATACGGTTACTGTTGTGTCTAGACAAGACAGCCTAGACACAATGAGAGGAAGCCGAAAGGCACGCGCTTAAACTCACGCAGGCTGGCGTGAGGTCTGAAACAGGATACGTAATGAATGCTATAAAGAAAAGTACGTAGCTTCTGGAATACTTAACTTTAATCCATAATTGTAGAACATCGCTCTTGATTATACATGCTTCATATAATAAATATCAATTGAATACGGCGCCTTGCTAGGTCGTAGCAAAGGTAGCTGAAGGCTATGCTAACTATCGTCTCGGCAAATGAGAGCGTATTTTTCAGTGAACCATCGCTAGCAAAGTCGGCTGTACAACTGGGGCGAGTGCCAGGACGTCTCTCTAGACCTGCCGTGTGGCGGCGCTCGGTCTGCAATCACTGACAGTGGCGACACGCGGGTCCGGCGTATACTAATGGACCGCGGCCGATTTAAAGGCTACCACCTAGCAAGTGTGGTGTCTGGCGGTGACACCACAGTTACTTTATTCCACGCTGCTTCAGTACTGTGCCAGATGTCTTCAGTCATGGTGGCCGGTGAATAGTGGCGAGCCAGTGTTTCGGCAACAATTACCAGATGTTTTCAGTGGGTGTTGTGGCGAGTGTGCGTGTGTCGGCTCTATGGAAGTGGATGTTCAAGTCTGGTTACACAGGTCGGCGTCCGTTGATCGCGACAACTCAGATCTGTAACTGTTAAAACAAACTCCTCACTTTGTTTGGTTAGTTTCATATACTATCTCCCTTTAACAGATATCCGCGTATCGATGGAGCAGCACGCCGAAATGTATAAGCGGCTCTCGCTTATAATTGAAGCGATGGTGTTCGAATGTCTTCTTTACAACTGCACACAGCGAGTGCACGACTCGGTACCGCAACAACTCCCTTTATCTAAAACAATAAACCAAATATCTTTCGCATATTCGCGACAGGCTTATAAGCTTACGCGAAACTTGATAACAGTAGTTTTTATGCCCGGTTTGCAAATGAATGTTCAAACGTAGATAATATGATATCTCGAATTATAAATTCCACCATTCAAGCCGATGCCACATTATAGTCTTTCGAAGATGTTGATTTGTGAAGTATTATAGCATCGTTAATGCGTTGGTACGGTGCTAATTCAATAACCCCTACGTCGTAAATGCAGAGATAATGAATTCTCTAAATAACGTACAGAAAGCGTCGTAATACAATGTTCAATTACTGTTCCCTGTTAATAATGTCACTCAATCACCTTTAGCTTTGGAGTTCTATCAAGAAAATAATTATTCACAGTTACACAATGAAGTTCAATTAAATGATGCAGACAACACGAAGTATTAAAGTTATAACTGAGTTTATTGAACATATGAGTTATCTAACCACTGCACTGGAAAGCACACTGATCTGTCATTCAAGGAACTGAAGCTACGAATTACATCAGCAATTCTGACATAGACTACAGCTTCCGACAACACGGCGTACCATAGAATTATTCATGATTGCATGTATACGTTTCCTACTCAAGTCTATTTGTCGAGTTTATGTCGGCGTCTGGTACATTGCTGTGTCCTTCAATGTTCGTGACAATCACAGATCACGACGACTATGTCCCAGAATTGATTAAGTATCAGACGAGTTACTTTTCCCTCCGTTCCGTCGTCTGGATAAACGGTAAATGTTCTATAACATCTCCATTGAAGTTTTTCATTGTAGTCGCAGCGAACTTACTGCTCTATACGGCTACAACTCTTTTCTTGGATAAATGTTATCTCTGATCACTTTATTTCGTCTGGGTTTTAACCTTCGAAAAGCATATATTTTGAATTCTTTATTTAGAGTTTCATGCTTCGTAGATTAATTGATCATCTGATAGTCTTTCATTTAGTTCTTTCCGTGGAATAGATGTTGTTAGTACCCTAGTATTGATGTTGGTAAAACTTTCAGTAGTGTTAATAATTTGTTGCCAGTAGCTACCGTCAAGGTCAGGATAACTAAATTTTATATCTTTTGCTGTCAAAATGGATGTCATTAGGGGCTCTATATTTGGGGTTTTACAGTGTGAGGCGTAAATGACGTGCTGTCCAGAGCATTTACATCTATATCTACATGATATCATATCTGCAATTCACATTTAAGTCCTGGCAGAGGTTTCATTGAACCACCATCAAGCTATTTCTCTACCGTTCCACTCTCGAATAGCGCGCGGTAAGAACGAACACTTAATTCGTTTCGTGCGAGCATTGATTTCTCTTATTTTATTATGATGATTATTTCTCCTTATATAGGTGAGCGCCAGCGTAATATCTTAACACACTAGGACAAAGTTAGTAATTGAAATTTCACGAGAAGATCTTGCTGCCACACAAATACCTTTGTTTTGATGATGGCCAATCCAATTCGGGTATTATACCCGTTGCATCTCTCCTCTTTTTGTATTGAGTCATCAGTCTTCTAACTGGTTTGATGCAGCCTACCACGAATTCCTGTCCTGTGCCAGATTTTTCATCTCAGAATAACACTTGCAACCTGCGTCCTCAATTATTTGCTACATGTATTCCAATCTCTGTCTTCCTCTATAGTTTTTACTTTCTGTAGCTTCCCCTAGTAGCATGGAAGTTGTTCCCTAACGTCTTAACAGATATTCTGTCATCCTGTCTCTTCGTCTTGTCAGTCTTTGTCATATCTTCCTTTTCTAGCCCATTCTACGGAGAACCTACTTATTCCTTACGTTATCCTGTTGCAGGCACTTCAGTCCGGCACCGCGCTGCTGCTGCGGTCGCAGGTTCGAATTCTGCCTCGGTCATGGATGTGTGTGATGCCCTAGGTTAGTTGGGTTTAAGTAGTTCTAAGTCTAGGGGACTGATGGCCTCAGATGTTAAGTCCCATAGCGCTTAGAGCCATTTGAATCATTTCAACCTTACGTTATCAGTCCACCTAATTTTCAACATTCTTCTGTAGCATCACATATCAAATGCTTTTATTCTCTTCTTTTCCGGTTTTCCCATACTCCATGTTTCACTACTATACAATGTTGTGCTCCAGAAGTATATTCTCAGAAATTTCTTCCTCAAATTAAGGTCTACGTTTGATATTAACACACTGTTGTTTGCCAGGAATGCCCTTTTTGCCAGTGCTAGTTTTCTTTTTATGTCATCCTTCCTTCGTCCGTCACAGGTTATTTTACTATCTGAAGTGCATCTACATCGCGATCAGCAAGTCTGATGTTAAGTTTCCCGCTGTTCTCATTTCTGCTAATTACTTTCGTCTTCCTTCAGTTTACTATCACTAGAATTCTATACTCATTAGACTGTTCATTCCGTTCAACGCGTCCTGTGATTCTTCTTCGCTTTCACTGAGGACAGCAATCTCATTAGTTAATCTTAACTTTGATACCCTTTCACCTTCAATGCTAATCCTACTCTGAATCCTTTTATTTCCCTCATTGCTTGTTCGGCGCAGGTATTGAACAGTAGGGAAGAAAGACTACATCCCTGTCTTACACCCTTTACAATCCGTCGACTTCCAAATGTCCAAATGTGTGTGAAATCTTATGGGACTTAACTGCTAACGTCATCAGTCCCTAAGCTTACACACTACTTAATCTAAATTATCCTAGACTAACACACACACCCATGCCCGAGGGAGAACTCGAACCTCCGCCGGGACCAGCCACACAGTCCATGACTGCAGCGCCCGAGACCGCTCGGCTAATCCCGCGCGGCCCGTCGACTTCGATCTTCCACTCTTATTGTTCCCTCTCGGTTCTTGTAACTATTGTATATTATCCATCTTTCCCTATAACTTACTCCTATTTTATTCAGAATTACTAACATCTTGAACCATTTTACATTGTCGAACTCTTTTTACAGGTCGACAAATGCAATGAACGTTCTTGATTTTTCTTCAGTTTTACTTCTATTATCAACTGCAATGTCAGAACTGCCTTAGCTTTCCTAAAGCCAAACTGATCATCAACTAACAGATCCTCAATTTTCTTTTCAATTCTTCTGAATACTTTGCCTGTCAGCAACCCAATTTCGCGATATTACAAAGTGAGCTGCCGTTCTTTAAACTTTTTCGATATCTTCTGTCAATCGTCTCTGATGCGGTGTACGAAAAATGTATTCGCAGTTGCGAATGTGACAACCATCAGCTGTATAATGGAATGGTAACGAAGAAAATTTGTGCCGGACCGGGACTCGAACCCGGATTTCTCGCTTATCGGGAGCGGTCGCCCCACGTTTGTCTATCCGAGCACGACTCGCGGCGAGACCCAAACTTCCATATGTTATCAACCATGTGTCTACAATTTGAACTCGTACATCTATTATGATTATTCTCGTACAGGGAAGACATTTTTATTGAAAGTCGCTTACTCAGTGTCAGAGGATAAATACGATATTTTAGTGCCTGTGTTGTGAAACTTCCCCTTTGAATGTAAAGAATGAGTGTACTAGTAAAACTTCTACGTTACTTGATTATCAAACTCCAGAGTGAAACTGCGCGTACTAAGACAGTTTTCTCTTTACTTATTCTCAACATTTCTAAACTGACACACAATATTTTAGCGCAATGCAATCTGACTTTCAATAATCCCTGCAAAAGAATAGCCCTGACTAACAATAACCTATACCCTTCATGAATCACTTACCACACAAAAATCTTCGTTACTCGAACTACTGCAATGCAGAGAGCGTCAATACTGCCAGCTAAATAAGATTCTAACTACTGATGGCACTAACTACTGATAGGCATATAATTAACAAATGAGACATTTTGGTAGAGAACAAACAATATATTTATCTTAATAATGTTCAAAAGTCATTTTATATATATATATATATATATATATATATATATATATATATATATATATATACGAGGGCAGTTCAATAAGTAATGCAACACATTTTTTTTCTGAAACAGGGGTTGTTTTATTCAGGATTGAAATACACCAGGTTATTCCCCAATCTTTTAGCTACACAACACTATTTTTCAACGTAGTCTCCATTCAATGCTACGGCCTTACGCCACCTTGAAATGAGGGCCTGTATGCCTGCACGGTACCATTCCACTGGTCGATGTCGGAGCCAACGTCGTACTGCATCAATAACTTCTTCATCATCCGCGTAGTGCCTCCCACGGATTGCGTCCTTCATTGGGCCAAACATATGGAAATCCGACGGTGCGAGATCGGGGCTGTAGGGTGCATGAGGAAGAACAGTCCACTGAAGTTTTGTGAGCTCCTCTCGGGTGCGAAGACTTGTGTGAGGTCTTGCGTTGTCATGAAGAAGGAGAAGTTCGTTCTGATTTTTGTGCCTACGAACACGCTGAAGTCGTTTCTTCAATTTCTGAAGAGTAGCACAATGCACTTCAGAGTTGATCGTTTGACCATGGGGAAGGACATCAAACAGAATAACCCCTTCAGCGTCCCAGAAGACTGTAACCATGACTTTACCGGCTGAGGGTATGGCTTTAAACTTTTTCTTGGTAGGGGAGTGGGTGTGGCGTCACTCCATTGATTGCCATTTTGTTTCAGGTTCGAAGTGATGAACCCATGTTTCATCGCCTGTAACAATCTTTGACAAGAAATTGTCACCCTCAGCCACATGACGAGCAAGCAATTCCGCACAGATGGTTCTCCTTTGCTCTTTATGGTGTTCGGTTAGACAACGAGGGACCCAGAGGGAACAAACCTTTGAATATCCCAACTGGTGAACAATTGTGACAGCACTACCAACAGAGATGTCAAGTTGAGCACTGAGTTGTTTGATGGTGATCCGTCGATCATCTCGAACGAGTGTGTTCGCACGCTCCGCCATTGCAGGAGTCACAGCTGTGCACGGCCGGCCCGCACGCGGGAGATCAGACAGTCTTGCTTGACCTTGTGGCGATGATGACACACGCTTTGCCCAACGACTCACCGTGCTTTTGTCCACTGCCAGATCACCGTAGACATTCTGCAAATGCCTATGAATATCTGAGATGCCCTGGTTTTCCGCTAAAAGAAACTCGATCACTGCCCGTTGTTTGCAACGCACATCCGTTACAGACGCCATTTTAACAGCTCCGTACAGCGCTGCCACCTGTCGGAAGTCAATGAAACTACACGAGACGAAGCGGGAATGTTTGAAAATATTCCACAAGAAATTTCCGGTTTTTTCAACCAAAATTGGCCGAGAAAAAAAATGTGTTGCATTACTTATTGAACTGCCCTCGTATATTTTTTTTTTTTTTCTTGACATCCAGTTTAAGAAATTTCCTTTTTCTGACGGACACACGTCCAGATCGTCCGCTCATATTAACATCTCAAAACTCTGGCCTCTCTCTCCCCACATCCACCACTGCTGGCGGCTCACCTCCAACCGCCCAACGCTACGGGCTGTTCACATCCAACTGCCCAACACTACACTGGCGAATAACTTCCAACAACGAATCCAACCAGCCACAGACTGCACACAGCGCAGTCGCGATTTTAATAGAGAGTGCCACGTGGCGTTACCAACATAAAAACGTAAACAGCTTACTGCCTGTGTTGTTCTGAAGTACGATGCAATGTTCGTTCGGATATGCACTGCAGTATCTCATCGTTCCGCCGACTCTGGGCACACGACATTCAATAAAAATGACTCTTCTGTACAGGAATATTCATAATGGATGTACGAGTTCAAATTGCAGACACATGGTTGACGTCGAAGTTAGGGTGTGGCCGCGAGTCGTGTTCGGATAGCCTAATGGTAAGTCGACTGCTCGCTAAAAACGGGAAATCCGGCCAGGAACAAACTTTTGACTGTCGTCTTTCATCATACAACTGATGCTTCTCCATTTTCGGAACTGCGAATACATTTCATAGTCCTCACAGTTCTTGTTCCTTCGTACATGAATGCACGTCCGAAGAAAGAGTCCATCGTACTTCAGAATAGGATGTCTTTGCAGGAAGGATGCGTGGGTTCTAGGGCAGCACACAAACAATTAAGGACCACAGAATAGTGAATAGTAAAACATAAACTTTAGTAAATGTCATTACAGCAACTGTAGAATGCAGGTTTAGACTGGGTAATCTGCGTTGACAACAGTTCTATGAAGACAGACTAAATGATGCTCTCTGAACTTGGGTCGTAAGAAAACTAATCTTCTGTCTTGATGTAATATTCGAAGAACAGTTCCAAACGAATAGTACTCAGTTAACCTCTAGGCAGGTGGTATCTGTCCATACACGATTATTCTATTCACTGTCCAGTTTCTGCCGAAGACTAACCACCGTCTACCTATCGGCCACTGTTTCTATCTCACACGACGACTTGAAGACTTGCAGACACGACGAATGTTTTGCAGGAGCAATACTCTAGGCGCTACAGTCTGGAACCGCGCGACCGCTACGGTCGCAGGTTCGAATCCTGCCTCGGGCATGGATGTGTGTGCTGTCCTTAGGTTAGTTAGGTTTAAGTAGTTCTAAGTCTAGGGGACTGATAACCACAGCAGTTAAGTCCCATAGTGCTCAGAGCCATTTGAACCATTTGACCCTCTCTTCCTGGTGGCGCTGCCGCTCCAGGGGGCGTGATTCTCGCTGGCAGCGTGATTGGCTTTCACGGAGCGATGTTCCTGCTGCGGACGGACGTCCATGGCACTTCTGGCACCAACAGTCCCAAACTCTTCTTGTCTGGTATGTCGGTACACCACAACAACAACACAGGCACCACAATATCGTATATATCTGATGCGGATCCCACACTGCACAGCAGAACTACAGAAGAGGGCGGACAAGCGTAATGTAAGCAGCCTCTTTAGTTCTCCTGTTTCATTTTCGAAGCGTTCTGCCAATAAATCACAGTCTTTGGTTTGTTTTCCCCGCGACATTATCTATGTGGTCGTTCCAATTTAAGTTATTCGCAACTGTAATCGCTAAATATTTAGTTTAATTTTCAGCCTTCAGATTTGTGTGATTTATCGTGTAACCGAAATTTAGTGCATTCCTATTAGTACTCACGGTGATGACTTGACGCTTTTCGTTACGTAGTGTCAATAGCCACTTTCCACAACATACAGATATCTTTTTAAAACATTTTGCAATTGATTTTGATCATCTGATGGCTTTACAAGACAGTAAATGTCAGCATCAACTGTCTCACCTGAGTCGTAGGGGGGTCGGGGGGGGGGGGGGGGTAGAGGGGCGGTGAAAGGAACCCATTATTAATTTATACCGGTTGTCACGTATAACCTCTACTCATACTAACCCACAGGAACTATCTACGTCAATAATTTCATTCTAACACATTCTGTATCGAGGTAGGGCAGGGCAGCAAAGGAAAGATGGGATGTTGCGTTATTTTGTTGAAAGCTTACGTCACGGAGAGCTGGAAAATATGGCACAGATGCCGCTACTGTTTCTGTGACCTAGAGGCCAAAGACTGGTTTGATGCAATCGTTCATGCTAACCTATCCTGTGCAAGTCTCTTCACCTCTGCATAAAGACTACAACCCACATCCACTTGAATGCGTTTACTGTACTGAATTCTACACCCCCACTTCCCTCCATTATCAAATGATGATTCCTTGATGCCTCAATATGTGTCTTATCCAGTAACCCTTTGTTTTAGGTCGGTTGTACCACGACTTTTTTCCCCAATTCGGCTCAGTATCTCCTCATTAGTTATTCCATCTGCCGAACAAATTTTCAACATTCTTTTGTAACACATTTCAAAATCTTCTATTCTTATCATGCCTCATCTGTTTGTTATCTATGTATCACTTACGCCCAAGTCTACACTCCAGACAAATATAGATTGCACGGAAATTCCCGTGACAGTCTTCTAGGGCTTGTAGAGGGAAGTGAGTACGTAATTTTTTGAATTGGAACTCACGTCCAGAAACTTACCATTTCAATACATATTGGTAACGCGACCACTTTTTCATGAGACTCAGTATATAACTTGTTTTACAATTCCATTCATTAATAGCCAAAGAAATTGGTCGTGTACTCGTCGACGGGTTCTGTTCAACGTGATGCAGTGCAGCCTCTTCCAATTTGAGTGTGCGGCGTCTCGCCGGCCGCTGTGGCCGTGCGGTTCTAGACGCTACAGTCTGGAAACGCGCGATCACTACGATCGCAGGTTCGAATCCTGCCTCGGGCATGGGTGTGTGTGATGTCCTTAGGTTAGTTAGGTTTAAGTAGTTCTAAGTTCTAGTGGACTGATGACCTCAGCAGTTAAGTCTCATAGTGCTCAGAACCATTTGAACCATTTGTGCGGCGTCTCCTTGGTGCACCACAGTCACGCCAGCCCTTTCTCCAAGCCGTTGTGCAATTGTGGCGAAAAGGATATGCGATGGAGTCGAACGTTGTGGAGAACGATCTCGATAAAGGCGACGAGCGGCTGTTCAATTACCCTGAACTTCGCCGTTCAGAAGTATCATGTCGGTGTATTCTGCAAACGTGTAGTCAGCCATGTTGCTCTAATAGTCATAGACATGTGAATAAAGCTCGAAGCAGGTCAGACAGACAGAGCAGTCGTGAAATAACGTCATCTGATTCGACGTAACCACTCCCCCCCCCCTCATCATGACTACCTTGTTGTATATCTACCTAGCAAAGATATTCTCAAACGGTTGTAGCACGGACAATGCATGTTTCCGGACATGGCTTCTTATTCAGAATATTATGTACTCACTCCCCTCTGCGACTCCTGCAATGGGAATATCCAGACACTCTGTATATTCAGAGAGGGCTTCCTAACATTTAGATTTATAAGTTGATAAGGTCACACCAGTACTCAAGAAAGGATATAGGAGTAATCCGATGAGTTAAAGAGCCATATCATAGAGTTTTGCAATATGTACTGTGTTCAGACATTATGAATAACCTAGAAGATAACCATCTATTGACACAGTCTGCACGGATTCAGAAAATGCCGTTCTCGTGAAATGCAAGTTGCTCTTTATTCGCATGAAGTAACGAGTGCTATCAGAAGAGGGTCCAACAACGATTCCATATTTCTTGACTTCCATAAAACTTCTGATACCGTTCCTCACAACAGACTTCTAATCAACTTGAATGCCTGAGCAGTAATTCTTCAGCTGTGCGACTGGATTTCTTATTTCCTGTCAGAAAAGAAGCAGTACATAGTAATTGACGGAAAATCATCGAATAATACAGAAGTGAACAGACATAGCTGACAAAAAAAAGTAATACAGTCTTCTACGGACCATGCCTTGCTTCATAAAATTTGTAGAGGTTGTGGCCCCTCACACTAGCAAAATTATTCCGATAGAATTATTATATCATTAGTAAATCTGAGTGCTTATATATATTCTCCCTGATCTTTACCTTCATTTCCCAACTTCTCCGTAATTTTTCCTTCACAACTACCTCAGTATTCGATATACAGATTGAATAACGACAGACACAGGCTGCAATTCTGTCTCTCTCCCTTTTCAGTTACTGCTTCCCTTTCACGTTCTTCGACGGATTGGTTAGTGTACAAGTCGTATGTAAATTTTGGCTCCCTGTGTTCTGTACCTGCTACCTGCTGAATTTCAAGGAGTGTAGTGCAGTCGACATGGTCAAAAACTTTTTCTCTGTCTGCAAATGCTATAAACATAGGTTTACCTTTCTTTAACCAAACTTCTAAAATAAGATGTAGGGTTAGGATTGCCTCGCATGTTCCTACATTTCTCCGGGATATAAACTGCTCTTCCCCAAGATTGGCCTCTTCTACCAGTTATTTCATTCATCTGTAAATAATCCGTGTTTTTCTCAACTATGTCTTTTTAAATTGATACACTCCTGGAAATGGAAAAAAGAACACATTGACACCAGTGTGTCAGACCCACCATACTTGCTCCGGACACTGCGAGAGGGCTGTACAAGCAATGATCACACGCACGGCACAGCGGACACACCAGGAACCGCGGTGTTGGCCGTCGAATGGCGCTAGCTGCGCAGCATTTGTGCACCGCCGCCGTCAGTGTCAGCCAGTTTGCCGTGGCATACGGAGCTCCATCGCAGTCTTTAACACTGGTAGCATGCCGCGACAGCGTGGACGTGAACCGTATGTGCAGCTGACGGACTTTGAGCGAGGGCGTATAGTGGGCATGCGGGAGGCCGGGTGGACGTACCGCCTAATTGCTCAACACGTGGGGCGTGAGGTCTCCACAGTACATCGATGTTGTCGCCAGTGGTCGGCGGAAGGTGCACGTGCCCGTCGACCTGGGACCGGACCGCAGCGACGCACGGATGCACGCCAAGACCGTAGGATCCTATGCAGTGCCGTAGGGGACCGCACCGCCACTTCCCAGCAAATTAGGGACACTGTTGCTCCTGGGGTATCGGCGAGGACCATTCGCAACCGTCTCCATGAAGCTGGGCTACGGTCCCGCACACCGTTAGGCCGTCTTCCGCTCACGCCCCAACATCGTGCAGCCCGCCTCCAGCCTCCAGTGGTGTCGCGACAGGCGTGAATGGAGGGACGAATGGAGACGTGTCGTCTTCAGCGATGAGAGTCGCTTCTGCCTTGGTGCCAATGATGGTCGTATGCGTGTTTGGCGCCGTGCAGGTGAGCGCCACAATCAGGACTGCATACGACCGAGGCACACAGGGCCAACACCCGGCATCATGGTGTGGGGAGCGATCTCCTACACTGGCCGTACACCACTGGTGATCGTCGAGGGGACACTGAATAGTGCACGGTACATCCAAACCGTCATCGAACCCATCGTTCTACCATTCCTAGACCGGCAATGGAACTTGCTGTTCCAACAGGACAATGCACGTCCGCATGTATCCCGTGCCACCCAACGTGCTCTAGAAGGTGTAAGTCAACTACCCTGGCCAGCAAGATCTCCGGATCTGTCCCCCATTGAGCATGTTTGGGACTGGATGAAGCGTCGTCTCACGCGGTCTGCACGTCCAGCACGAACGCTGGTCCAACTGAGGCGCCAGGTGGAAATGGCATGGCAAGCCATTCCACAGGACTACATCCAGCATCTCTACGATCGTCTCCATGGGAGAATAGCAGCCTGCATTGCTGCGAAAGGTGGATATACACTGTACTAGTGCCGACATTGTGCATGCTCTGTTGCCTGTGTCTATGTGCCTGTGGTTCTGTCAGTGTGATCATGTGATGTATCTGACCCCAGGAATGTGTCAATAAAGTTTCCCCTTCCTGGGACAATGAATTCACGGTGTTCTTATTTCAATTTCCAGGAGTGTAGTTCGGTTATATTTACACTTTTCGGCATTTGCCTTTCTTGGAATTGGAAAATATCACAGTTTTAGTGTCTAACAGTTAATTCGAGTACATTTCAACAGACATAAATTACATAGCCTGCCTCAGCAGTTTTCATTCATATCATTACCAATTATGTGACCTCGATGTAACGAGAATATCTGCCTTCATTCCTTGGTAATTTCGTTTTTTCTCCTACATACATTTATAGCCGGCCGTTGTGGCTGAGCTGTTCTAAGCGCTTCAGTCCGCGTTGCTGCTACGGTCACAGGTTCGAATCCTACCTCGGGCTTGGATGTGTGTGCTGTTCTTAGGTTAGTTAGGTTTAAGTAGTTCTGAGTCTAGGGGACTGATCACCTCAGATGTTAAGTCCCATAGTGCTCAGAGCCATTTGGACCATTTTTATATTTATATCTCTTAATCTGCAGCTTATATCCCATCATTTACATAAGGTGCTTCTTCACCATCAAACTTAAATAAAGTATCTCTTTTGGCAGTTAGTATACACAAGCGAAGTAGATAATTTTTCTTGTCTGAAAAACATACCACATTAGCATCGGACTCAGATAGTAATAAGTTCAATACATATACATAACTTCCTACGAAGAGTTCACAAATTGAATTTTTATAAGAGCATAATATTATGACTTGTTAGCTTATTTAAGATACAGAACGACCATTACGCTTACACTAATTATGATTAAAAATAATTATGCTCTGTGGAAAAAAAAATTGCAAGAAGCACGTTCGCCAACAAGTTCAAAATGATAAATAAAAAAAAGAAGAAGTTTAGTATGCGCAACACCATTTAAATTTCAAAACCACGAGACAACATTTAATGCACAATCACAGTAATAAAAGCAAGTGCGAGTTTCCAAAGAGGTCTTGTTAACGTTCAGCACCTACGCCTATAGCTAGAGCCTAGTACTGTGTTTAACACAGTTAGTAGCAGACATAATTCATAAGTAGCATAAACCACTTACAAATGGCCAATGGCCTCACATAGTGGATATATCGACAAGAAGTTGTGCAGTAAGATCTGACGCCCAATGCATATGCCAGCTGGGGTGATGTGTGATGTACGCAGTACCAAACCGCAAGGTTTTCTTCCTTTTTTTGTTTAAACATGTTACAGTTGCTAGACATGAAATACGAAAATTACTGTAAGGTAGCCTTAAATCAAAATGTCATCATTCGTGAGGAACCGTAATTAACCAGGAGTGGCGCCAGCCTGCAAGCTCTATTCGAAGCCAATACTTGCACAAGGAAACATGAGCCATCTCCATAAGTAAAAAAAATGCTAGTATCCGTATTCATTACGAAGTTTCGAGTGAATTACATATCTCCTCACACATGTTCCCTCGAACAAATGCACCAAAGTTTCGTTGACAACAGCTTGGTCTAGAACATCCACTGCGCACCACATTATATACCACATGATCAAAAGTATCAGGACATTCCTGACTAATACAGAATTGACCACTAGACGTCACGAGTGGTCCACCTGCCAGCTCACCAGGAGGCGGGGAGTACGAGTGTTGTGTTGTCAATAGGGAAGCAAGAGCTGCAGAATGGGTTGGTCAGGAGATCCCAGTGACTTAAAACGTGATGATGATGATGGTTGGTGTGCGGGGCGCTCAACTGCGCAGTCATCAGCGCCCATACAAAGTCTCAATTTTTACACAGTGCAATTTTGTTTACACAGTCCAATCTAGCCACTGCCACAAATGATGATGATGATGAAATGATGAGGACAACACTGGCATCCAGTCCCCGGGCAGACAAAATTCGTAACCCGGCCGGGAGTAGAACCCGGGATCCCGTGATCCAGAGGCAGCAACCTTCAAACCTGATCTAGCCACTGGGTGTCATCTGAGGGACAAATCTGTCAGGGAAATTTTTACCTTTCTAAAGCTGCGTAGGCCGACTGTTGGCGTTGTGATTGTGATGTGAAACCACGGAGCAACAATCACAGCTAAATCAAGATCCTGAAGACCTCACGTAGTGACGGTCTGGCACCGTCGAACACTGCGGAGGATGGGTGTAAAATCAGCGGAAGGAATCACTCATGAGTTCCGAAGTGCTATCAGCAGTCCAGACAGCACAATGACAGTGCGTAGGAACACAAGAAAGTCGTCGAGCAGCTCCTCATAAGCCCCAAATTTCTGTACTCAATGCTAAGCGAAGCTTTTGGTGGTGTAAAAAGCGACACCACTGGACAATGGATGTCTGGAATCATTTGGAGTGATGACTCACGCTGATCCCTGTGGTAATCCAGTGGCAGGGGTTGGGTTTGGCGAATACCAGAGGAGAATGTTAGCTGCGATCGTTTGTAGTACCAACAGTGAAATACGGAGGAGTTGATGTTATAGTAAGGTGGTGGGTGGTTTTTTCCCGTGGTTGGGATGTGGTCTCATTGTAGCTATTACGAAAACGCTTTCAATCAGTCACGTGAATTCCAGGACAGCTGATGATAAACGTTACAAGCACTTTCGCAACCATTGGGCATTATCATGACACTCAAATATACAGTCCCTCTTACGTTGCTCCCCAGCTCGTGGTCACACGGTCACGTTCTCGCGCTCGCTTCCCGTGCACGGGGTCTCGGGTTCGATTCCCGGCGGGGCCATGGATTTTTACCTACCTGGGTGTTTGTTTTATCCTCATCATTTCATCATCATTCATGCAAGTGGCGAGATTGGACTTACGTTTCTGTATAATGGGATATTGTATCGACTTGCCGAACTTTGTTCTTTCTCCATAAGCAGAACCTTCCCTTTCGGAAGTCAATACGACACCTGTTAGCAAGTTGCTCCGACGAACAGCCTAGATTTCGGCGCATACGAAACCACTAGGCTCAGAAATTAGGATCGTCTTTACGGGGATCAGGCGTACCACGCTAGCTGCGATTTAAACAACGATTTCTTTTATGATCGCAGATGGTGATAAAGACCGTTTCGCCTTTCAGCACATTACAAATACGCGAACAAAAATTAATTAATTCTAGAGTGGAAAATTAAATGATTTGCATCATTTTATGTCATTGTTGTTCTGTAGTGGAGAGTAATTAAGAGGTTTGCTCACTTAAAATTAGACTACGAGAAGCCATATGGACATTTTAAATATTGTTTCTAAATTTTTAGTTCTGTAAGTACCCCCCTTTGCCGTATCCGTTTAAAGTGTCTAAGTGTATTAAGCACGAATATTTGTGTTTTGCTTCTTGGCATTGTTACAGAAACATGGGATCATTTTACAGTAGTTTTCAGCTTATGTCCATACAGTCTTAGTAAGCACTGATTTCCCTGCCATGTCTACGTAGTACGGACCGTATTATGTACACATCTTTTGGAACATGGTGAGCTGTGGCGCCATACCTTACTTCGCTTGGCTCTTGTCTGGCGCCACTGACTCGCGTTTGCTATCGATTTACTATTTGTTCATTAAGCATCTTTGGTCGAAGTCGGCCAAGGAGGAAGTGCTGGCTGTGTGGTGTGTCTCTGGGTGGGAAGACAGTTGGTCTGATACAGCAGAGTTGCACGATTAGAGCCGAGTTGTTTGTGACATCGGGTTCCTATGTGAGAGCTGAGTTGGGCTGTTTGAGCAAGTTGGTCTGCGAATGCCGTATCCGACCGACACAGAAAATTGTCTGTCGGACGAGTGGTGGGTGGGTCGTGTCGGTCGGTTGATGGGGCCTGCCTTCGTCGCGTCTGTCTGCTAGTGCTGGCCTCCGGCTGTGGAAAAGGGGTCACTTTGTGGCCGTCCCATCGCTGGTTAATGACACCCCGATGCATCGGGTTGTCTGGACTGCCGCTTCACGTCGCTCGCAACCTGGTTCGTCTGCTTCATCCTGGATCGATCGCCGGATGCTCCATCTCAAGGCACCTCTTGCGTCCATGCAGCGCCGACACCTTACACGAGATTAGTAGTAAGTGTGTGCCGCGCGGGATTAGCCGAGCGGTCTGAGGCGCTGCAGTCATGGACTGTGAGGCTGGACCGGCGGAGGTTCGAGTCCTCCTTCAGGCTTGGGTGTGTGTGTTTGTCCTTAGGATAATTTAGGCTAAGTAGTGTGTAAGCTTACGGACTGATGACCTTAGCAGTTAAGTCCCATAAGATTTCACACACATTTGAACATTTTTTAGTAAGTGTGGCTTCGTTTAACTACAGTGGTCTGAAAGGAGTAACCTTGTAGTCATATTTCTCCAAACGATGGCCTTAGGATTTAAATTGCCATTTTTACCTGAACTTTTACATAGCTGGCTATTTTCTTATTAATATTATTAATGATGATGGTGATGACGTCCCATACTCCTTGACAGATCGTAAGGGAACGATGCGGGAGACCCGCACCGCCGTACTAGGCAAGGTCCTAGTGGAGGTGGTTTGCCATTGCCTTCGTCCGACCGTAATAAGGACGAATGACGATGATGAAGACGACACAACAACACCCAGTCATCTCGAGGCAGGTGAAAATCCCTGATCCCACCGAGAATCGTATCCGGGACCTCGTGCTCGGGAAGCGAGAACGCTGCCTGGAGACCACGAGCTGCGGCTATATTATTAATAGCATGTTATATGTCCCCAAACTGTTGCGTTAAGACTTTAAATTACAAATTTCACCTGAAATTTTGCATAGCTGGCCCTTTTATTATTATTAATAAAAGCATGTTGTATTTCCTTTAATATGTAGGTTTAAGATTAAAATTGCAGTGTTTATTACTTTGATTTTAAGTTAAAATTTAACTTATCAATAAACTACTTGCATGAAATAATAACCAGTCCATTTGACGGCCCGGTCCTTCCCATTTTCCTGAACTCCCGATTGTCCGGTTCATATGGGACATGCCTTCGTAGGAAACTTACTTCTCTAGAATGAAACAGTCTATTTCCCATTGTATTGTGATAGGTGAACGAATACTTTCTTGATTCTGAGATGTTTGCAATTTTGGCGGAAAGCCTTCCGGCGTATGGTGGACTCTGTGCTTGTGTAGATTCCGAGTGTGGCGCTAACGTCTATAATTGTGAAAAATAAGCTAATTACTTGAAACAAAGGTAGTGTGAAAGTATGTTTTTTTGTAATATAGGGTATAGATAAGTGTGTCCTTCGTAGTTATCACAATGTTTTGCAGCATAAGACATACCGACACGATAATTTACTTTAGTAGGCATATCCGTCGTCAATAAATAACGCGAACATGTCTGTTGCAATTAGCATCGATTTCGAGAAGCGATGTCACTGTTACAATATTAATGATATACTTCCTGGACTTCAGCCGAGTTGCTTTTTCCGGTTAAAGGCGCTTCAGTCTGGAACCGCGTGACCGCTACGGTCGCAGGTTCGAATCCTGCCTCGGGCATGGATGTGTGTGATGTCCTTAGGTTAGTTAGGTTTAAGTAGTTCTAAGTTCTAGGTGACAGATGACCTCAGAAGTTAAGTCGCATAGTGCTCAGAGCCATTTGAACCATTTTTTGCTTTTTCCGTTGTATGCACAAACTTTCAATGGCCGACCAAATCGGCTTCTGGTGCTGCGAGTTACACTGTTGTGCGTACTCACTGTGCGGTTCGAGTCAGGCAAAGAGTACACGTAATAGCGTGATCCGCCTTAACTGGAGAATATGGCTTGGTCAGTCGTAGGAATGGAAAAAACCGTCCGGTTGAAACCGATACCGGTATTTTGGTACTGAATAACCAATACTTTGCGGTATTTGTTTGGTCTCGGTTATAGTAAGGGTTTCTTGTTTTTTACTAATAACCGGTTAGAAAAACGAAATATCAATTACTCACATGAGAAGTGATAAACTTTTTGGTTTTTAAATATACCTTTAAAAAAAAAAAAAGAAATTCACCCGTCTCAGTTCCGAGAGTTCCGGAATCTGTATAGAAAATTGGAATACGGATTAACACAAACATTCATACAGCGAGACCCTCAGTGGTGGTGGTCCACATTACTGTACACACCTGTACCTCTAATACCCAGTAGCACGTCCTCTTGCATTGATGCATGCCTGTATTCGTCGTGGCATACTATCCACAAGTTCATCAAGGTCCAGATCGTCCCACTCCTCAATGGCGATTCGGCGTAGATCCCTCAGAGTGGTTGGTAGGTCACGTCGTCCATAAACAGCCCTTTTCTATCTATCCGATGCATGTTCGATAGGGTTCATGTCTGGAGAACATGCTGGCCACTAAAGTCGAGCGATGTCGTTATCCTGAAGGAAGTCATTCTCAAGATGTGAACGATGGAGGAGCGAATTCTCGTCCGTGAAGACGAATGCCTCGCCAATATGCTGTCGATGTGGTTGCACTATCGGTCGGAGGATGGGATTCACGTATGGACAGCCGTTACAGCAGTTCCATGACAACCGGCGGCGTACGTCTGCCCCACATAATGCAACCTCAAAACAGCAGGGTTAGCTCCACCTTGCTGCACTCGCTGAACAGTGTGTTTAAGGCGTTCAGCCTGACCAGGTTGCCTCCAAACACGTCTCCGATGATTGTCTGGTTGAAGGCATAAGCGACGCTCTTTGATGAAGAGAACGTGATGCCAATCCTGAGCGGTCTATTCGGCATGTTGTTGGGCTCATCTATACCGCGCAGCATGGAGTCGTGGTTGCAAAGATGGACCTAGCCATGGACGTCAGGAGTGAAGTTGCGCACCATGCAGCCTATTGCGCACAGTCTGAGTCGTAACACGGCGTCCTGTGGTTGCACGAAGAACATTATTCAACATGGTAGCGTTCATCCACTGCAGTAGTGGACCCTGGGCGAGCGTGGGATATCATAGACAGTTCCTCTCCCTCTGTATCTCCTCCATGTGCGAACAACATCGCTTTCGTTCACTCCGAGACGCCTGGACGCTTACCTTGTTGAGAGCCCTTTCTGGCACGAAGTAACAATGTGGACTCGATCGAACCGTGGCATCGACCGTCTAGGCATGGTTGAACTACAGACAACACCAGCCATGTACCTCCTTCCTGGTGGAATGACTGGAACTGATCAGCTGTCGGTCCCCCTCCGTCTAATAGGGGCTGCTCATACAAGGTTGTTTACATCTTTAGACGGGTTTAGTGACATCTCTGAACAGTCAAAGGGACTGTGGTGTCACCGCCAGACACCACACTTGCTAGGTGGTAGCTTAAATCGGCCGCGGTCCATGTAGTACATGTCGGACCCGCGTGTCGCCACTGTGATCGCAGACCTAGCGCCACCACCTAGGCAGGTCTCGTGATACGAGAGTGGACTCGACCCCAGTTGTACGCGAACCTAGCTATCGCCCAGTTGTACGCGAACCTAGCTATCGCCCAGTTGTACGCGAACCTAGCTATCGCCCAGTTGTACGCGAACCTAGCTATCGCCCAGTTGTACGCGAACCTAGCTACCGCCCAGTTGTATGAAGCCTTTCTCTCTCATTAGCCGAGAGACAGAATAGCCATCAGCTAAGTTAATGGCTACGAACTAGCAAGGAGCCATTTGTATCAGTGCCTATAGCTTACGAGTATGCAAGAGAGATGTATTCCAAGGATAATTAAAAAGATAAGTAAAAAGCATCTACATACTTTTCTTCTTATTCATTTATAAGTTTTCATGTTCCAGACTTCACGCCCGTCTGCTTTATGCCGTGCGTGCACTATCGGCTACATCGTTAGTCTATAGTTCATTTTCAGCAATCAACTTCACGGTGTCGGTCCAGCTACCGACACAACATTTATTGGCGACGAGCATAAGAGTTTGTATTAATTCATTTGCAACATTGGCCGATTTCAAGTGTTCTGATTGCTTACATTTAATTGTGTCATGGCTTCGCCACATTCTCCAGATGTACTGTCCGAATTTTATCGCTTGCAGAATCAGCAGACGCAGGCGTTACTGGATGCCCTTGGACAGCTCGTCCAGGGTCAACGTACCATTCAAACCGATGCGGCCGCCGCCGCTTCTTCGCTACCGCTGCCACTGAACGCTGTTGCACCTCCCTTTCGACCATACGTGGCGGCCGATGAGACCTGGCAAGAGTGGTCTCGTCAGTTCGCCTTCCACCTTGCTGCCTACAGAATTCAAGGTAATGAGCGGCAGCCGTTTTTGCTTTCTTGTGTCGGTGTGTCCACATACCGTGTGATAGTGAAATTGTTTCCCCGACGCGACGTAGCAACTCTGTCCTACGAGGAAATTTTGTCTGCATTAGATGCCTATTTCAAAGACACAGTTAATGTGGTTGCAAAACGGTATACGTTCTTTCGTACAAAACGTACGGCCGGTCAAACTAATAGGGAGTGGGTAGCAACATTGCAAGGACTTACTAGGGACTGTGCCTTTGAATGTGACTGTGGTCTTTCTTATTCAGATACAATGGTGCGTGATGCAATTGCACAGAACGTTTCTGATGTTCGCATACGGGAGCAAATTTTGAAACTAGTTAATCCCTCCCTTCAACAAGTGATAGACATATTGGATAGACAGGACACACTTGACTGTGCTCAGGAATCTTTTGAAACTTCGCCAGCCGTGTGTAACATTAACCGGCCCGCTGGACGCGCTGCGCGGCCCGGTAACCGGGCCTCGCGCACGGACGCACAGCGACCGCCGCGTGCTAAGCCAGGTGTGCCGCGCCAGCCCACAAATGCAGTGAAATCATGCCCGCGGTGTGCTACTAGACATTCGCGTGAACATTGCCCGTCACGCCAAGCTATTTGCTTTTTCTGCAATAAGAAAGGACATGTTCAAAGTGTTTGCCAGAAAAAGCTCAGATCAGACGATCACAATCATTCCAGGCCCTTTGCTTCGCGCCGGAATCGAACCAAGGACACTCAGGCTCGTGGACCTTCGCCTATGGACATTCATGTCGTTAATTCCACTTCGTCCAGTGACACTTTGTCTAAAAGTAACTGTGTTCGTCCCACAAAAACTGTGCGTCGACGTCGCCGGAAATCACGTCAATTAGCCAGTGATTCTGTACCAGTGTCTGTTCCCATTGCACAAAACAGTCGCTCTTGTCGTCAGCAGGACAATAAACTTTTTGTGGACTTAGACTTTGAAGGCAAAGTGATACCATTCCAGCTCGATACCGGAGCTGCAGTTTCATTGCTCAATCACGACACGTACAAACAACTGGGCGCACCTCCGTTGCGTGCCGCAAATGTTAAGCTAACTACATATTCCGGACAGACAATTCCTGTGTTAGGACAGTGCAGCCTTCTTGCAACATACAAGGGACAAACAAAACTTGTGTCATTTTACGTTCTTCATTCTTCTTCTGCAGTGAACTTGTTTGGGCTAGACTTGTTTAAGTTGTTTAACATGTCTATTGTAAATCAGGTCCTCTCAGTGAATCAGACTGTGCCTACAGACAGTGTTTCTCGGCTGTGTGACGAATTTGCAGACGTTTTTGCACCGGGCTTAGGTTGCGCTAAAAACTATGAAGCACATTTAGAACTGAAGGTAAACGCGCAACCGAAATTTTTCAGGGCGCGCAATGTTCCCCACGCATTGCGTGATGAGGTCGCAAGAACGTTACACGATCTCGAATCACAGGGTGTAATTGAACATGTGCAAGCTTCTCTCTGGGCCTCACCCTTAGTAATTTTGCCAAAACCTTCCGGAAAATTGAGACTTTGCGTGGACTTCAAGGCCACAGTGAATCCACAGCTAGTGACTGCTACTTTTCCTTTGCCCCGCCCGGAAGATCTTTTTGCTAAACTGTGCCCGGGAAAATATTTTTCAAAGTTGGACCTAGCCGATGCGTACTTGCAAATACCGGTGGACGACGAATCCCAGCGCGTGTTGGTGGTTAACACGCATCTTGGATTGTACCGCTTCAAAAGACTGCCATTCGGGTGTGCATCCGCCCCTGCCTTGTTTCAGCAATATTTACAAACTATTTGTGCGTCGGTCCCTACTGCAGCAAACTATCTGGACGATATAGTGATCTCCGGACAGACAGAAGAAGAACATCTTGCGAATTTACGAACATTATTTCAGGTCTTGCGGCAAAATGGTCTTCGCTTGAGGAAGGACAAATGTGTGTTTTTTGCTCGTGACTTACCATACCTGGGACATGTCATTAATGCCCAAGGCATACATCCAAGTCCAGAGCACCTCCGTGCCATACACGATTTGCCTTCCCCTCAAAATCTGAAACAGCTACAGAGTGTGTTGGGTAAAATTAATTATTACCATAAATATGTGCGCAATGCCTCTTCCATTTCAGCTCCGCTTCATCGCTTACGCCGTAAAGGTGTTCCGTTCGTCTGGACGACGGAATGTGAACGCGCCTTTCGCCAGTTGAAATCGGCGTTGCTTTCTAATACTTGCCTTACGCCATTCGATCCCCAGAAACCCCTTTTGTTGATGGTAGATGCGTCAGATTTCGGGATCGGTGCTGTGCTTGCGCACAAAGTTGGCTCCCATGATCGCCCTATTGCTTTTGCGTCCAAATTGCTCTCGTCTGCGCAAAGAAATTATTCACAGATAGAGAAAGAAGCTTTGGCTCTCGTGTTTGGTGTTACTAAGTTCCATGATTTCTTGTCTGGTCGTCACTTTACCATCATCACAGACCACAAACCTTTGACATCGCTTTTTCATCCGACCAAGCCTGTACCTCCACGTACAGCGCAGAAATTCATTCGCTGGTCTATTTTCCTCTCGCAGTACCGCTACGATATCTTGTATCGGTCCACTGCTAAGCACGGAAACGCCGATGCGTTGTCCCGTTTGCCTGTTGCTGAGGATAAAGCATTCGATTCTTCCGAACTTGCTTGCATGTTCATTGATTCGGAAACCGATGACGTGGTCGAATCGTTTCCGATTGATTTTCGTCGTGTCGCTACAGCCACAGCTGCTGACCCTGTCCTTGCTACTGTTTTACGTTTTGTTGCTACGCAATGGCCTTTGTCAAAGTCTCGGATCGAGGATCCGTTGGTTCGCCGATTTTTTGCTCACAAGGAGAGACTTTTTGTTCGACGTGGTGTTTTGTTGTTGCGTTCTGATAATGATCAGTCCAGAGTCGTGGTCCCACGTTCGTTACAGTCCTCTGTTTTACGGCTTCTTCACCAAGGACATTGGGGTATAGTGCGAACGAAACAACTTGCTCGTCAGCACTGTACTTGGTTCGGAATCGATGCTGCGATTACGAATATGTGTTCTTCGTGCCCGGCGTGTGCCGAACAACAGTCCGCACCGCCGCGGAAAGTCTTTGCGTGGCCAAAAGCCACTTCCCCTTGGCAACGCTTGCACATTGATTTTGCTGGTCCATTCTGGAATGCTCGATGGTTGGTTCTGGTCGACGCCTTCAGTAATTTTCCTTTTGTTGTCCGGATGTCTTCCACGACGTCCTCCGCCACCATCCAAGCGTTGTCTGCTATCTTTTGCATTGAAGGTCTTCCGCAGACTATTGTTTCCGACAATGGCCCACAATTCATGTCCGCAGAATTTCAGTCATTCTGCCAGGCCAATGGTATTCAACATCTGACGTCCGCGCCGTTTTCGCCTCAGTCCAACGGTGCCGCTGAACGTTTGGTCCGGACTTTCAAGTCACAGATGTTGAAATTGAAAGAGTCGCATTCTCGGGAGGACGCATTGTTGCTCTTTTTGTCATCGTATCGCTCTCAGCCCCGAGATGGTCGCTCGCCGGCTGAGTTGCTCCACGGTCGTCCTCATCGCACCTTGATGTCTTTGCTGCATCCGCCGCATCAGGTTCCTGTGCAGCGGCAGACTCCTGCTTTTGCTCCAGGCGACGTTGTATTTTATCGCAACTATCGCGGTTCACGGCGTTGGCTCGCAGGGCGCATTCTTCGCTGCCTCGGCCGCGCGATGTATTTGGTTTTGGGGGCCTCTGGTGAGGTGCGTCGGCATCTCAATCAGCTGCGCCTCTGTCGTCGCTCGGGTTCTGCCGCTCCCCGTCTGCTTTCAGCGACGGTGCCGTCCGGTCAGCGCCCTGGGGACCCATCTACTGGCTCGCCTCATCCCCAGGTGTTACCGACGATGCCTTCCATTTTGCCCCATGGCGACGCGCCGCCGCCGCCGCAGCAGCAGCAGCAGCCGCCGCCGCCGCCGCTTGTTCTCCCGCCGGCGCCGACCGCATTCGACGCTTCGTTGCAGCCGCCAAGCGCCTCCCAGGGTCACGCGCCGCCGATCGCTTCCCGTGACCAGCTGTCCTCCGCCATGGAACTCCCGCCCGCTCCGGACCACATGACGTCATCGCGCGTCGGCTACCCCGACGCAATGGAGGTCGACACTTTGGCCCCTCATGTTTCTTTACGGGCGCATACACCGCATGTTGACGTGCACCCTGGACTAGTTTTGCAGGCGTTTCCTAGCTCCCCTCGGACCGGATGGCCGGGTGCGGGTGGCACAGCCTCGCCTGTTGTTAGGCTCCCCACCTCATCGCATACGTCAACATGTGGTCCTCCCCACGGCGGGCGGAAGCCTTATCTCACGACCGTTCGCCGATTTGCGGGGGAGGAATGTGGTGTCACCGCCAGACACCACACTTGCTAGGTGGTAGCTTAAATCGGCCGCGGTCCATGTAGTACATGTCGGACCCGCGTGTCGCCACTGTGATCGCAGACCTAGCGCCACCACCTAGGCAGGTCTCGTGATACGAGAGTGGACTCGACCCCAGTTGTACGCGAACCTAGCTATCGCCCAGTTGTACGCGAACCTAGCTATCGCCCAGTTGTACGCGAACCTAGCTATCGCCCAGTTGTACGCGAACCTAGCTATCGCCCAGTTGTACGCGAACCTAGCTACCGCCCAGTTGTATGAAGCCTTTCTCTCTCATTAGCCGAGAGACGGAATAGCCATCAGCTAAGTTAATGGCTACGAACTAGCAAGGAGCCATTTGTATCAGTGCCTATAGCTTACGAGTATGCAAGAGAGATGTATTCCAAGGATAATTAAAAAGATAAGTAAAAAGCATCTACATACTTTTCTTCTTATTCATTTATAAGTTCTCATGTTCCAGACTTCACGCCCGTCTGCTTTATGCCGTGCGTGCACTATCGGCTACATCGTTAGTCTATAGTTCATTTTCAGCAATCAACTTCACGGTGTCGGTCCAGCTACCGACACAACAGGGACTGTGTCTGTGATACAATATCCACAGTCAACGACTATCTTCAGGAGTTCTGGGAACCGGGCTGATGCAAAACTTTTTTTGATGTGTGGATTTGTTTCATGAACCCCATCCGTATCGTTGGATGTCGTTCTCTAAAATATGGATAAAAGCCAAAGATGTTGTGAAGCGTCCTGTTTCCACTGCCTTGGATGCAATCAGCCTAATGGTGATACAGTTACCCATGAAACGCCGAACTACAGACTACCTTATGGTTGATTAGCATCAATACCTGCCTCCAAATCGTAATCCACTTCCACTATAAGTAAGCAGCTGACGGACGAATGTCTGACATGATAAAGTGTTACGTTTATGTTATTCGAGAACATTATACAAATGAAGAGAAATGCAGGGATAAGGTGAAACGCAATGTCGGCTCAAAGACTACTCCCTTCGAGTAGCACTGAAGGGGTAGCCGAACTTAACATTTCAGCGTAACAGACAATTCGCATAAAATGTCGTCCTATCTCTCTCTAGCCCTCTCTCTTTATTATGTGGATCCGAGCGCGCTTGCACAATGATTACGGAACAGGACCCGCATTAGGAATGACGACGGTCAATCCCGCGTGCGACTGTCCTGATTTAGGCTTGCCGTGATTTCCCTAAATCTCTACAGGCAAATGCCAGGATGGTTTCTTTGGCAGGACAAGGCCAATTTCCTTCCCTATCCTGAAATCAATCACAGCTTCTACTCCGTCTCTAATGATTTCAATATCGACGAGCCGTTAAGCCACAATCTTCCTTCTTTTTTATTAAGTAGCCTGTACATCCACATTCGCGTGGTGACCATCACAAAAACTTCTGCTGTAACCACTGGGACGGTATTAGTTGCTATGAGGAGTAATATTGTCCACACGTCAGGGTGCAAACACTCATTAACATAGTAGCAGACAATACGTATAGAGCATTTGAACTGCAATGCCTTAGGGTGGGACAAAAAAAAAACATGGAAAAAGAAAAGCTGTGGAACAGTGTGGGTGGCTTGCAGGGCAATGCGCATAGTACGCTTTCCAGTTCCGACAGTCATGGATGCAAAGATGTACTGGTGTTTCGCTAATTACAGTTGTAGCTGCCCAGCCACAGCATTCTCGTTCCAGTAACATGCGATAGTTGTCATCAGAGAGACAAATAGGCATATTAAATCGGCCTCGCAGTACATTTGGTGAGAGGGGATGTCTCTCGTTTTTCTGTAACCATCTACCCTACTGCAGCGAGGTGGTAGGCTGCAGAAATAAAGGTAGCAAAGCCCATCAGATTTGCCGATATAGAGGGACTCAGCGTCATCGTACTGACTGCAGTGTGAGGGTTTGAACTTAAATACAGTTTGTTACGTTGCCTTTAATAGTATAGTTGGCCGGTTCTCTTCTCACCTATGTTTAGAATGGATTACTCGGAGTCCTCGAGCTCTTATAGTCTATAGTCATATAGTGAGTTTCTTGAATACCTAGACGAGGAACTCGACTTGCAATTCATTGCCATTGCCCGCACTACAGGTTCAGTCCTGTTCAGTATGAGATTCGTGTGCCCTGACGTTACAACCGCAAGCTACATCTGTGTGTGTCGACAGTGATACAGTGAGAATCACGTTCATGCGTCTTAGTAACTATGTATTACAGAGGTAATCGCCTGTAGAGCATCGGGTAGATTAATTGAGCCTTTCTCACTTTCTCACAGGTGGTTAACCATCGTCTGTGTAGTAGTGCACTGACGGAAAAACTCGCAACACCAAGGAGGAGTTGTCACGTAAACGAAAGTTGGAAGTGTTTCTACATCTGAAGGATGATGTCTATTCAGATTTCCCGCCAGTCGCATAGGAGTGGCGATAGTTACGCGACTATGAGGATGCAAATCAGGCTGGATTTAAATACACGCTGTAACGGCCGTGAGCGTTATTTACCTTTTAGGTTAGACGTGGTGAGTTGATGCCTTTTAGGCGACAAAGACATCACTATCAGCACCTCACTGAGTTTAAACGAGATCGTGTAATAGGGCTACAACAAGTTCCATGCTCCTTTTGCGATATTGCAGAAAGGCTTTGCAGGAGTGTAGCCACTGTACATGATTGCTGGCAGAGGTGGTCACGACAGTCTACGGCTGCAAGGAGAAAGGGCTCCCGACGGCCACGTGGCACTGCCGGGAGGGAAGAACATCGGCGTTCGGCGCATGGCTCTGGCGCATCTTGCAGCATCTGCAGCAGCCATTTGTAGAGCGGTTGGTACCACAGTGACACAACGAACTATTACAAGTCAGATACCCTGTAGCGTTCATTCAACTAACCCCAACCCACCGCCATTTGCGACTTCAGTAGTGTGAAGCGAGATCTCATCGGTAGGTAGGGTGGAGTTGTGCTGTGTTTTCTGATAAAAGCTGCTTCTCCTCGGTGCCAGTGATGACCGTTAGCCGGTCAAGAGGAGGCCAGTTTAGCGCCGCACTAACCTGTCTCCTTGCTAGAGACACGGGACCTGCACCTGGAGTCTGGCGTTCGGTTTCGTATGACAGCGGGAACCCTCTTTCATGTTATCCCACATACGTCAACTGCAAATTTGTACGTCGATGTGGTGCTTGGACCTGTTGTGCTGTCGTTCATGAGTGGCATTACAGGGGGTATTTTCCATCAGGAAAACGCTCGCTCATATACCCCTATTGTAACTCAACATCCTCTACAGAGTGTCAACATTTTGACTTGGCCCCCTCGATCACCAGATTTGTTTCCAGTCGAGCAAGCACGGGACATCAACTGGTGACAACACCAGTGTCAAAAAATGGCTCTGAGCACTATGGGACTCAACTGCTGTGGTCATTAGTCCCGTAGAACTTAGAACTACTTAAACCTAACTAACCTAAGGACATCACACACAGCCATGCCCGAGGCAGGATTCGAACCTGCGACCGTAGCAGTCGCACGGTTCCGGACTGCGCGCCTAGAACCGCGAGACCACCGCGGCCGGCAACAACACCAGTGTCATCCACAAATAGAGTTAACGACCCTGTAATGATCGACCAAACGCAACAGGCATGGAACTCCGTACCAGCAAGTGAAATGTGGCACTTGTACAACACAATGCCGCGAGGGATTAGCCGAGCGGTCTTAGGCGCTGAAGTCATGGACTGTGCGGGTGGTCCCGGCGGAGGTTCGAGTCCTCCCTCAGGCATGGCTGCGTGTGTTTGTCCTTAGGATAATTTAGGTTAAGTAGTGCGTAAGCTTAGGGACTGATGACATTAGCAGTTAAGTCCCATAAGATTTCACACACATTTGAACACACATACAACACAATGGATAGTAGTTCGCATGCTTGAATTAAACAACGCGGATTATTAACTTACCAGCATTTCACATTTGCAATGGCATATCTCGCGTAACGTGTGATTTTTCAATGTTTATCTCATACGTATGTTACCTAAACTAATGAATTCCCGAAATTTCATTACTCTACATTAATTATTTATGGATATTTCAATTTTTTCAGCGAGTGACTATGTTTGCACAGTGGTTTGTCTTAGTGGGTGGGCATAACTACTTCACACTCATCAAATGATTATTTTAACGTGTCATTTCTCTAGTAAAGGGTAGAATGTTCTATTCTCAGACACTGTGGAGCTTTTGAAATTCACCCTTAGACTGGCACACATCTAACTCTTCAAACCCGTGTCAGCTAAATATTGATGGTGAAAATTACACTTGTCTTCGTACTGATCGAGCTGAACTGCGGAGGAATGGGTTAGCGATATCAGGTACGGAGACAGGTTTAGGGAGTATGAGGTGCTTCAGCGAAAGCTTTCTGATTTACGTGCGTGCAAAAAGATTGGAGAGTTATGGAACTAACGGAGGAAACTTATTAAGGAAAACGAAAGACATTTCGTGAAATAGTCATTTTTGTAACGAAAGGGCTGTATTGGAGATGCCGTCATAATCTCATCTGATATTAGGTTAGCGATAATCTTTAGACTGTTCAGAGGGTGTCAGATCTGATGTTGTGCCAATCAGATCTGCAGACGGGAGCAAAAAGCGCACTCCAAATTTAATGCAGCTTTGAAGAAGGAAGTCGAGGGCTTTCACATCAGCAGAGCGTGCTGCAATGTAATTGGTCCTCTTGTCATGTAACTGACTTCAGTTGATTTATCTTTCTTATCACAAATGGAAAATAACGTCCAGAGAAGTGATACTCGACACTTCTTACAGAGCCGAACAGTCGGTGTAGAACTTATCAGATTAAAGATATATTAATACAGATGCTTCCAAGAGCCCGTTGGGAAAAACTCTGGCCTCAACCTACACTACTGATTTTTCCGTGGGGACCAGATTACGTTTGATTGAGCAGAACAGCAATGCTGTTTTTCGTAAAGCGCTAGATCTATTGTAAGAGAAATTAAAATTAGCGTCCTTGGATATTTTTAACTGTTCAACGTGTAATGAGTTATAAAGAACAGTGACAGCGTTATCTGTAATATAACGAACAAAATAGTCCTGTTAAAGTAAACAAAAACCGTTGCTACACAAATTTGGGCAATCAAGCGTTTTTAGAGGTGAATGTAGACTGTTAGCAAAATTAGGATAAGCACTGCAATAAACTATAAAAATAGAAAAAGTCTATGTTGATGGATCTAGACAGCATCATTCAACCTCAAAGAGAGCGAAAAAATTAAATCAAAAGGAGACGATTTCTTGCTCATGAGCTTTTGGTAAAAGAGAACATATTGGAGCTAAAACATCTCATTCAAAAGCTGAGTTATATATTTTCTATAATTTGAGAATATTTTAAAAAAATACTAAATTCTAACTAAACGTTCATGTTAGTTAAAATTAAATGAGTCAAACACCGATATTTTCAACACGGACTCTTTAGAAAGCTGTAGTTAGGTCCAGGACAATCACCTGATCAAACCAAGTATATTCTAAGTTACGTGTAAAACAACGAAATATTTAAAAGTGAAATCAACTAAGGCGACTCAGCTAAAATTTTATGAATGTATAGCCATGAATCGCTTTTCTTTAAGGTGAAATATCAGTTATGAATGAGACTAACGGAAACGTATTCGAGCGCAGGGATGAAATTTCCAAAATAAAGCAAATGGAAAACATTCAGTAAAATGTGTAAAATAAAATAGTCAGGGCATGCCAACCCGAAACCTATTAATTAAAAAATTAAACACGATTTACGTATATGGGAGAATGCATGTTTTAAAGTCTAAAGTTAAGTTATTCCTTTGAGCATAATTCAAAATTTCCAATAAATTTTTGACAATACTACTGACGGATAATTAGTGACATCTTGAATTCATCTCTGTGATTTTTCCCTTACAGACTTCCTTATCAGTCATATGGTAAGACCCACAAGACACATGTCTTAGTACGTGCAGAGAGATAGCGGATAGGAACTTCCAGATTAACATACACATTCCTTTACTCTCATTTAAATTGTTTATACATTCTGATTATTTCAGTACATTCTTATTATTTAACACACCGTTATTACTGTACTTCTATAATGAGAGAGAATTGCATTCAGGTGGACCATCCACTCACAGTTTTCTTTGTGGATTTATACACTTAACAGAGATCGATAAAGCATGAGTAACTTCCTTGCACTTTTATAATGACGAGAAAATTGCGTTCATGTGGACCATCCACTTACGGTTTTCCTTGTAGGTTTACACACTTAACAGGTGTTGATATGGCTTGAGCAACTTCCTTCTGCTTTTATAATGACGAGAGAATTGCAATCAGGCGGTCCTTCCACATACAGTTTTCCTTGTGGGTTTACACACCTCACAAAGGGGTGGTAAGGCTTGAACGATCAGTTCGCTAGAAGAAAGCTAGTCAAGCCAAGGTACATGCTTGCCACAATAACTCTCGAGACTTGTGGGTTGTTTGGAAATATTTACTGAGATGTCAGGTGGGTTTTGTTGCGCATGCGCCGTACTCACCTAAATGTACTTCGTTATATAAGTAGCACATGATAGCTCAGCGCGGCCTAGGTTTCTCTGTGTACAACTGCTCGTGTAGTGTAGGACAGAACAGTACTTCGCCCGCTTCCGCCTGCGCCATGAGGATACCGTTTGCTGCGAGCGCGTTACGTAAATCCGCAAGACGAAGGGCCTCCCCTCGGCATACAATGTCCGCCAGCTCATGAGTCCGGTACACCTGTCTTAGGACGCTACAAGTCCTTGTTACTCTACAGAAGACAGCGGTTCACCCTTTGCACTTCTTAATAACTCCATGCACGGCCTTCACCTTCAACTGCCGGATCTCCCGCTTTCCTCATAAACACAGTCAACAATTTCCTAAAACTACTATTTCAATTTTTTTATCTACTGAGGTACAACTAAATTTACATATTGTTACTTTTTTCAGTTACTAAGGTACAACTAAATTTACAAATATGTAATTTGCCTCAAAAACACAAACAGATTTTCCTCTATTTTTAGTTATTATTTGGGCATTACTGTCATCAGAAAAGATAGGCTTGTAAACCTCCTGAGACTGACGCGTATACAAACGGAAAATGTCATTTACCACGTAATAGGGACTTAATGCCGCTTAATATGGGTATCACTAACGTAAACATCTGCGGTCGGATGACTTTTTTTCTCATATATATCGATACACAGCTTTCTCATGAATCACTCCAATTGTAAGGTAAAACCGTATCGAAACCCCTACAATAGCTCGTGAGGTTAAACACATACAAACAGAAAAAAGTGGCGACAGATTTTAATTTACAACATGTATAGACTCCGTTTAACCTTCACTGCTCTCTGGAGTTTGGGGGCTATTACTTTACTGATTTTCTCGGCACATACCACCTCCTCTGTAGCTGACTTGCTCGTGCTTCCAAACATTGCCACAAGATGTCACCGCAACAATTAAACATGGAAGAGATAGCAAAACATATACTACCTTCATCGCTACTATAAAAAATAAATTACGTGCACAAACCTTCCTCGTAAACCAGTCGATCTATTAATGAAAACCGTATTAAAATCCTGATAATAGCCAGTGGTGAAGTATTACACATTTGCGAGAACTGTATAGTCGGGGATAACGTCACGAATCAGCGTGGGTAATGGTGACTGGACGCCAAATACAGCGCCACGTGAACACATTCCACGTGGAAGCTCCGACAGGCTGCATAGTCATTGGTATCGGCTTATAAGCGCTCCATTCATGCGTTGTCATTCTACCTGTTCATTTTGTCCGTAAGTGATTTAGAAGTAGCTTTGTCGTAGCTTATCCACACGTCCACAACGTAAACATCTGTCGCGACATCCGAGCTGCCTTATCGGCGCCTGTCTGCTTATCTAAATACGAACGGCGACATTAATAATGGCGCGGCTTTCGATGGGAAAGTCATTAGAAGTTGAGTACGTGACGCAACGTTTAGGTCCTATCACAAGTCGTGGCTGTGGGATTCTGTCGTAGTGATTTAAAGCGAACATCAAAGGTACATGGGCATAAAAAGAATCTATGTATTCTTCTGCATGTTCGCATTTATCGCATAAATGGCACTCAACTATGGTATTCCTCGGATGACAGCAAAATATCAACAGCGGAGATGAAATTCTCGAGGACAGTCAAGGGCTGTACAAGATGAGATACTAAAACGCTGGTAATTAAACATACATCCTATTCATGAGGAAATATCTAAAGTCAGAGAGAGGTGGAAACAACATGACAGTTGAATAAGAAATGTAAGGTTAGCCAAGAAAATTATGACTAGAAACCGAGAGGAAGGAGAAACATAGGTCGAACAAGGAAACGATGGACATACACTTTGCGAAGATAAAACAGATACACTATGTGATCAAAAGTATCCGAACACCTGGCTGAAAATTACTTACAAGTTCGTGGCACCCTACATCGATAAAACTGTAATTCAATATGGTGTTGGCCCACCCTTAGCCTTGATGACAGTTTCCTCTCTCGCAGGCGTTCACAGAGTGCTGCACTGAGGAGAGTTTTAGATGTCGGTCGTCGAGGCCTGGCACGAAGTCGGCGTTTCAAAGCATCCCCAAGGTGTTCTATAGGATTCAGGTCAGGACTCTGTGCAGGCCAGTCCATTACAGGAATGTTATTGTCGTGTAACCGCGCCGCCATATACCGTGCATTATGAACAGGTGCTCGAAGCATTATGAACAGGTGCTCGATCGTAATGAAAGATGCAATCACCATCCCCGAACTGCTCTTCAATAGTCTGAAGCAAGAAGGTGCTTAAAACATCAACGTAGGCTTGTGCTATAATAGTGCCACGCAAAACGACAAGAGGTGCAAGCCCTCTCCATGAAAAACACAACCACACCATAACACCACCGCCTCCGAATTTTACTGTTGGCAGTACACACGCTGGCAGATGACGTTCACGGGGCATTCACCATACCCACACACTGCCATCGGGTCGCCACATTGTGTACCGTGATTCATCACTCCACACATCGTTTTTCCACTGCTCAATCGTCCAATGTTTACACTCCTTATACCAAGCGAGGCGTCGTTTGGCATTTACCTGAATGATATGTGGATTATGAGCAGCCGCTCGACCATGAAATTCAAGTTTTCTCACCTCCCACATAACTGTCATAGTACTTGCAGTGGATTCCGATGCAGTTTGGAATTCCTGTGTGATGGTCTGGATAGATGTCTGCCTATTACACATTACGACCCTCTCCAACTGTCGGCTGTCTCTGTCAGTCGACAGACGAGATCGGCCTGTATGCTTTTGTGCTGTACTTGTCCCTTCACATTTCCACTTCACTATCACATCGGAAGCAGTGGACCCAGGGATGTTTAGGTGTGTGGAAATCTCGCATACAGACGTATGACACAAGTGATAACCAATCACCTGGACATGTTCAATGTCCGTGAGCTCCGTGGAGCGCCCCATTCTGCTCCCTCACGATGTCTAATGACTACTGAGGTCACTGACATGGAGTACGTGGCAGTAGGTGGCAGTACAATGCACCCAATATGAAGAACGTATGTTTTTTGGGGGTGTCCAGATACTTTTGATCACATAGTGTAGATGTCTAATCCCTGTGCTTAAGAAAAGGACGCCTACGTCGACAAAGTATCAGGTTGATTCGAAGACTTGTAACCAGCTGTTTTCTGTTTCCTCCAGAAGATGCAGTGCATAGGCTGTATTGAAAGTCGACGTGTTGCCTATGACTTAAGCACAGAGTAGTAAGGTTAAGCTACAACTGATGGTGCACACAAGGACTCTCTTTAAACTTCCATCTGGCTAACGTGGATAAAAGCGGACACAAATTCCACTTAGTAGTTATTTTTAGCCGTTTAGTAAAATAGATTAGCTTGATAATGATTCATTTAAGTGATACCAGTTAATAGTATGATAAGGATTTACGTTTGGTATTTCAGAATGACCAAAATAAGAACATACAGACACTTTGACAACTATTTCAACTTGTCAGTTTTACAAACATACACACCCGTCATTTTTGTTACAATTTTCATTAAGGCTAGTGTCAATCTTCATGGTTTCCTATGAAAACTACAAGTTCAAGGCATCAATTACTTCAATTACTATATCTTGTTATATGCTCGATTGCTAAATTTAACCACATAAGCCATTTTTAAACAAAACAATATGTATTTAATTTATCACTTTCACCTGTATTACTAAGTAATACACTCTGTCTCATCACGTTTAGTCCGCAGCTCGTGGTCTTGTAGCTAGTATTGTTGCCCGTGGATCATGGGCTTGTGAGGTAACGGGTGAGTTGTGGCGTCCTGAAAATATTCTGAGTTGGCGTGGCTGCACGGGCTGCTCGGCAAGCAGCGGCTCGTCAGCAACCGCGTGGTGCAGAACATTAGCCGGAGCAAGAGGGGTAGCCCCAGCGCGTGGTCCAGGCCGACTGCGTGGCTGGGAATTCCATGTTGACACTGTGTCAAGGACTGTGTTTTGTGTCGCTGAAGGAGACTTGTATGCCGGGAGTGCCAAAGATGGCGGTCTTCGTGAAACCATAATGGCAGACATTTCACAGTTCATTTACAAATTAATAATAGCCAGAGGAATCATAATACCTTACGAGGGAAACATGTATATTGCCATTATTTGCACGACGATTCTGATGGTGTAATCAGATTTTCAATATCTCTGTTAGATATTAATGTAAACAGAAATTGGTATAAATTATAGGCATGTAACTTGAATAGTAAATGAGTTATTGGAGGTCAAATTAGCCAATTAGTATTGATCGCATCAGCCCATTACTCCACAGTTACACGAAAAAATGGTAGATCATGCTTATAAATATATTTATTCGTCTGTGTCTTTGTTTATATCCGATATATATTATTCATGAAGAAATTGGTCAAGTATTTACTGTGTTCTAGAAAGCACACAGACATTAGGCTACTGGCCTACTCTTGTTTCTACTTCTTTCGTATATCTTTATTTAATTTAATTATGTATTTACTAATATGTGTGAGAGAATGTTTATGGTCCAGCTGTAGGAATATTTATTTGATTTTAAGTTATTTAAATGTATATCCAGTATTTGGTATGTATTTCAATATGTTTATGAGTGTGCGTTGGCTTGGAGAAATGACGGGAGCGCTTTAGCCAATCACAGCGCTCGTTACTACGGTAGGCGACTACCAAAGCCAATGGAGAGACTATATGGAAGTGGGGGAGGATCATCGGGTGGCACAGGACATGGGGGAGTGCTGGGTGGGAAGGCACTACAAACGGGCGCAGGAGATACTTGGAGAGTGTTGGGCAGTTTGCGTATGGTCGCGGGAGATAGAAATATTTCGTAGTGCCGACTGGTGCACTTGTGAGATTTCCGTGGCTTCTGCAGTGAAGAAGTAATATGCGTTTAGAAGTGAACATTTCGCGAGCTATGTTGTTGTTCATAACTAACTACATTAAGTGGGAATCTATTGTTTCCCTGTTATTCAAGTTATATTTTATTTAATTGCTGAACCATCGACACCAATAAGTGTTTTTCAGTAATAAACGGCATTCTTAAAGGTACTTCTGCTATCGTACTCATCATTTAAAGTCGTTAAAATAGTACCTTCAGATTTTATTGAATTGCGATCTTTCATTTATAAATTTCAATGTTACATTCAAAATTCGCAATTGCCGAGTGATAGGAACCTTCGACCATTTGATTCATGTGTGTATTCATATCGTATACTGTAGACTCAGCAGTATTTGACATGCAATGCTGCAACTGCGTATCCCAGCCCCTAGGCAACGAAACCAGCCAAAATTTTTAATATTTCAACTCCGAGTCTGAGTGTACGTAGTTAAGGGCCACATGTTTTATTTGAAAGCCCGCAATTGGGGGCTTGTCCAGGATTTGTGTCCTGCAAAGTGGTAATTCCTTTGCTCTCTGTTAATCAGCGTACTATGTGAAGTGTAAAAACCTTTTCAAAACCAAAACCAGTGGAGATTTCTGTAGAGTGAACCTCTCACAAAACACAGTGTCAGATCGGTTTATTCCGCAAGTAGATTTCTGGAAATAGTGAAATTACGCAGTAATTTCTGCAACTAACACATGCTATCGATAGAGGTCCTAATAAATAACACTAAAGGAAAGTTCCTACTCACAGAAACGGTAGAATTCCCTTCGTGAAAAGCTGAATCGGCTGCTGAGAGAGAGCAGGTAGTAACGGCCGCTGAAAGGAAAAGGCGACACTATGGGCGACACAAACCGATGAAGTATAAAGTGGGGGACAAAGTGCTTGTACGTACCAAAGAGCGTTCCAGCGAAGTGGACGGGGAGATTAAGAAATTATTCGAGTTAAACTATGGACCATTTGTTATAGAAGAGTGCCTTCACCCAAATGCATACCGTTTAAAATATCCTGTCTCAGGAAAACTTTTGGGTCTAAGAAACGTCACGGAGTTGAGGCTGTATATAGAGAAAGGGGAGAAATGAAAAGCGGATCTAATTTGTAATTAGTGATATTAACTTTGGAGGGATAGTTTTATATGTTTTACTTGGGGATTCATTAGCAATTTGTTAGTTTATTGTTACACTCTACGCGTGTAAGAGGGGGACGTTTACGCACTGAGGGTACGTGGAGGTCAGTGACCTCGTGAATTTAAGTAAAATATGTATTGATTTATACATTTTATAAGAGCGTGATGTGATAGAAGATAGAAACAGGAGTCGATTTAGAAGAAATAGGGGATCCAGTATTAGAATCGGAATTTAAAAGAGCTTTGGAGGACTTACGGTCAAACAAGGCAGATGGGATAGATAACATTCCATCAGAATTTCTAAAATCATTGGGGGAAGTGGCAACAAAACGACTATTCACGTTGGTGTGTAGAATATATTAGTCTGGCGATATACCATCTGACTTTCGGAAAAGCATCATCCACACAATTCCGAAAACGGCAAGAGCTGACAAGTGCGAGAATTATCGCACAATCAGCTTAACAGCTCATGCATCGAAGCTTCTTATACAGAAGAATGGAAAAGGAAATTGAGAATGCGCTAGGTGACGATCAGTTTGGCTTTAGGAAAAGTAAAGGGACGACAGAGGCAATTATGACGTTACGACTAATAATGGAAGCAAGGCTAAAGAAAAATCAAGACACTTTCATAGGATTTGTCGACCTGGAAAAAGCGTTCGACAATATAAAATGGTGCAAGCTGTTCGAGATTCTGAAAAAAGTAGGAGTAAGCTATACGGAGAACGGGTCATATACAATATGTACAACAACCAAGAGGGAATAATAAGAGTGGACGATCAAGAACGAAGTGCCCGTATTAAGAATGGTGTAAGACAAGGCTGTAGCCTTTCGCCCCTACTCTTCAATCTGTACATCGAGCAAGCAATGATGGAAATAAAAGAAAGGTTCAGGAGTGGAATTAAAATACAAGGTGAAAGGATATCAATGATACGATTCACTGATGGCATTGCTATCCTGAGTGAAAGTGAAGAAGAATTAAATGATCTGCTGAACGGAATGAACAGTCTAATGAGTACACAGTATGGTTTGAGAGTAAATCGGAGAAAGACGAAGGTAATGAGAAGTAGTAGAAATGAGAACAGCGAGAAACTTAACATCAGGATTGATGGTCACGAAGTCAATGAAGTTAAGGAATTCTGCTACCTAGGCAGTAAAATAACCAATGACGGACGGAGCAAGGAGGACATCAAAAGCAGACTCGCTATGGCAAAAAAGGCATTTCTGGCCAAGAGAAGTCTACTAATATCAAATACCGGCCTTAATTTGAGGAAGAAATTTCTGAGGATGTACGTCTGGAGTACAGCATTGTATGGTAGTGAAACATGGACTGTGGGAAAACCGGAACAGAAGAGAATCGAAGCATTTGAGATGTGGTGCTATAGACAAATGTTGAAAATTAGGTGGACTGATAAGGTAAGGAATGAGGAGGTTCTACGCAGAATCGGAGAGGAAAGGAATATGTGGAAAACACTGGTAAGGAGAAGGGACAGAATGATAGGACATCTGCTAAGACATGAGGGAATGACTTCCATGGTACTAGAGGGAGCTGTAGAGGGTAAAAACTGTAGAGGAAGACAGAGATTGCAATACGTCAAGCAAATAATTGAGGACGTAGGTTGCAAGTGCTACTCTGAGATGAAGAGGTTAGCACAGGAAAGGAATTCGTGGCAAGGAATTTAGTGGTCAATTTGAAAGATATTAATATTGTAATTGTATGTGCACGCATTTTTTGGTGTGTGGAAGTAGGAAGAATTTATTAAAGTCAATTAACTAGAACTTGTGGGATTTTGAGCCAACTGTCAATCAGTCATTTTCCTTGTCACTTTGTTCCTAAAGTATCTTTTCCCACTGGAGGGAATCTTTGGCGAGGATCCTGGTTGGGTTCGGGAAATGGTTTGTTGATGGGTTTCTACTTTTGGTTAGACAGGTTTGTCACGTTAAACGGTGGAGCTCGGAATTCAGAGGCAGACACGATTTCTGCGACGCACGTGGTCAAATACTGATGTGGGTTGATCAATACTTCGTGCTAAAATCCATGTGAGCGTGTTTAGTGCGATGGAAAAATTAGTGCAAGAAGGCGCCTTAGCGTTGAGTGGGTTGCGCAAGAAGTGCTTACAAAATCGCACATAAGTGAAAGTGCATTTAAAAATTTTATTTCTTGTCCAAAAAAGTCGTTTATGCATAACTGAACGCGGGCATTTATTAATATGCCCTTTCGTTCATAATTTGTGTTAGTTGAAGTTTAATTCGAAATTCATGATGCTCCCACATCACTACAAAAATTTTGTAAACACTATTGGCTTGGCGTTTTAACCACATAATTCTGTTCTTTGTAATTTGTTTTCAAATGCTTCAAATGGCTCTGAGCACTATGGGACTCAACTGCTGTGGTCATCAGTCCCCTAGAACTTAAAACTACTTAAACCTAACTAACCTAAGGACATCACACATACCCATGCCCGAGGCAGGATTCGAACCTGTGACCGTAGCGGTCGCGCGGTTAAGGACTGAAGCGCCTAGAACCGCTTGGCCACCGCGGCCGGCTAATTTGTTTTATATGTACTTGTATGAACTGAAGGGTGCTACTTCTGAACATTGCCGGCCGGGTCCGGGATCTTCTCCGCCTGAGTAGAAATCATTTCATCATCATTCGGGAAACTGGCGAGACTGGGCAGTGAAAAATGTGCTGTTGAGCGCCCCACAAACCAAATATCATCATCATCATCACTTTTACCTTAAAATTGTCTACATTAATCTCACATTTCATATTATTTACTATTCCATATGATGCCACTCCTCTGATATTGAATAACTTGGATTTCTGAATGCCTCCAACTGATTCCACCGAATCACACACTACAAAAACGAATGCGCACTCGAATCAAAAATCTCGCATGGTCAACACTAGAAAGAATTGTCTCCCAGAAACTGAGCTGGTACAGGGTGACAATTATTGAACTATATGAAATAAAATCGTCATAACTTCTGTCCGGTTTGCATTAGGACGATCAAACTCCATGGTTGGCCGCGTGGCATAATGGGAATTAGTATGACTGTATGGTCTGGTTTAGTGACGAAGCCTACTTTCATTTGGATGGGTTAGTCAGTGAGCCAAATTGACGCATCTGAGGGGCTGAGAATTCGCATTTCAAGATCGAGAAGTCTCTTCATACTCAGCGGGAGACTGTTGTGTCCAATGTCCAGATACGGAATAATCGCGGCGTCATTCCCTGATGGCACGGTGATTATCGAATGGTACGTGAAGGTTTTAGAAGATGATTTCATCCCCATTATCCAAAGTGATCCTGATTTCGATAAGATGAGTTTCATGCAAGACGGGGTTCGCCCCATCGAAGAAGGAGAGTGTTTAATGTCCTGGAGGAGCATTCTGGAGACTGTGGTACCAAGAGGGCAGTGGCATGGGCCTCGAATGGCCACTGTATCGCCGAGCGGGATTAGCCGGAGCCGGCACGGTAGCTCAGCGTGTTCGGTCAGAGGGTTAGCTACCCTCTGTAATAAAATAACTGAGTTAATAGATCAACAACGAACTTAAAACGGATGTCTTACGACGTCCGCCCCGAGCAGATACAACGAACGAAACGGAACAAAATGAGATTAAAAAAAAAAGCGGTCTAGGGCGCTGCAGTCGTGGACTGTGCGGCTGGTCCCGGCGGGGGTTCGAGTCCTCCCTCGGGCATGGGTGAGTGTGTTTGTCCTTAGGATAATTTAGGTTAAGTAGTGTGTAAGCTTAGGGACTGATGACCTTAGCAGTTAAGTCCCATAAGATTTCACACACATTTGAACATTTTTTTTTTTTTTTTACGCTGTATCCTCCAGTTCTGAACACATGCGACTCCTTTTTGCGAGGTTATATTAAAGACAAGGCCAAAGGCAATAACACCAAAACCATTGCTGAGATGAAAACAGGAGTTCAGGAGGTCATTGACAGCATCGATGTTCCGACACTTCAGTGGGTCATGTAGAATTTCGCTATTTGTCTGCGCCACATAGTCACCAATGATGGCAGGCATGTAGAACATGTCATAACCTAAATGCGCATATCTGTAGTGACGTTTACATGTTCAATAAAGTGTAGCACGCCTCAGTTTGTAACTAATTTACATTTTTTTTCGTATAACTCAATAACTATCACCCTGTATATGTGGCACTATGGCACATTTACATCATATACTGTTCATTAAGAAAACTTTTGCGTTACTAAGTATACCTAAATGGCACCCTTCATGGACGGAGCAAGGAGGACATAAAAAAGACTATCACTGGCAAAAAGGGCATTCCTGGCCAAGAGAAGTCTACCAGTGTGAAACAGAGATCTTAATTTGAGGAAGAAATTTCCGAGAATCTACGTCTGCAGCACAGCATTGTATGGTAGTGAGATATGGACTATGGGAAAAGCGGAACAGAAGAGAAGCAAAGCGTTTGGGACGTGATGCTACAGAAGAATTTTGAAAATCAGTTGGACTGATAAGGTAAGGAATGAGGATGTTCTGCGCAGAATCGGTGAGAAAAAGAAAAAAATATATAGAAAACAACAACAAGAATAAGGAACAGGACGACAGAATATCTATAAAGAAATCAGGGAGTAACTTCCATGGTACTACAGGGAGATGTAAAGCGTAAACATGGTAGAGGAAGACAGAGATTGGGTTACATGCAGCAAATCATTGAGGTCGTAGGTTGCATGTGCTACTGTGAGATGAAAAGATTTGGACAGGAGAGGAATTCCTGGCGGGCCCCATCAAATCAGTCAGAAAATTGATAAAGGCCACTTTCTGTGTTTTGTTTGCACCAGACGTAGTCAACATCTAAATGAGAATGATTAGAACTTAAGTGATGTTTCCATGAAAGTTTGATGAATTTGTTACTTTGTGTGACATGAAAAATCTGGATCTGCGTGGACCAAAGAATGTGAGGAGCGTAACATCTAGTGGGCTCTGCGGCAGCTAATAATAATTTACTTTCTAATGAAGAAACAACGTAACCGTCCCATTAAATGTGAACGCCATTTGCATATGCAACAATGTGCATTTTCAAAGTAGAGTCGCATTTTACCAGTCATTCAAAAAGGGCGCACGTTTAGAGAGATGGATATTTCAGTATTATAGAGAACAACAGCGGTTTTCATTGCCCAAGTTGAATGGATAATAAAGTAGCCACTTCGTGTCTGAAGCTAATCGGATTTTCTTTGGTAGGAAGGAAGTGACGCCTTCGGTTAGAAAGTATTGTTTAATCTTCCTTTGTAGAGATTCGTCGAGGCGGAGGTTGTAGGAAAAGTGACAAATGACTTTTTTGTCAGTTGGGAAATCAGGATATTATGGCATTGGTGCTGTTAATATTTTGTTTTAAAAGAGAATTGGGAGATGCAATTGTAGTTTGACCCACTGACAACAGGAATTGTGTGGCTATTTAAATAATTTGCACGCTCTGCCAAAACTTTAACAAGCAGAGAAAACACTAAAATCTTAATTTGGGAGCCTTAGGTATGGAGCAGTTGCTAAGGAAACTAGTAAATAAAGTGCAATTTAACGTTGGGCACAAATAGTTCGGAGTGAAAGAAGAGAGAAAACGAAACATCAGTAGAAACTTTAATGCCCATTAAAATATAGTCATTAAATTTTCAGTTGGTAATTTTATTTAAGGCAGTTTGAAAAAAGTTCTCAATTAGACTAATTAATAGCTAAGAAATCTCTTCAGTTAAAATATTATAACAGCAAAAGGAATTTCTACATTAAAACCAGATTTTTTCCTTCTTCATACAATCGAATGCATTTTTTTGCAGGTTCTTGATGGTTTATGTAAATAACTTTAAGAGGCAGAGAAAGGGAATTTTAGGACGGTTAGTTTAACTGTCTAAAATGAAGAAGTAACAGACTGGTTGGCGTCCAGGCAGCGAGTACACTTAACAGCAAAACTCGCAGCACCCGAAGTAGGCGGCTGTGTCGGTCGTCCAAATGCTGTGCACAAAATGGAAACAACTCGGCTGAACACCGGGAAGTTCACTATTAATCAATCACGCCGAGAAAACCTCAGAGCCTGCGAGATCACAAGTAATATTGTGGACAACAAGGTCATTGCGCTCACACAGTAAATATTTGGTTTGCAGTTAGATGTGTATCTATGTATGTTCCAGGATACTTTGACCTTCAAACGTCGTCTGAAGGTCATGAAGATGATCCTGTGCACAACACGTGTACCCTCCCCCACCCATGACGCCACAAGCCTCTCATCAGTTACGTCATCCTTATCAATGAAATCATCATCAAGTGAAAGCCAGACACCTGTCCCTCTTCTCCTTTTCTCCTCCACCTCCCTCCTCCCTCTCTCCTACTGATTTGAGTGAAGTGTTAAAATTAGACAGCCAATCAGAATCTAGCTGTGAAAATACACAAGCTTCATTTTAATTGACGCAGAGTTCAAAGATATGCAGTTTTGCAAAAAAAAAATTGCGTTAACATTCACTTGAATAGGCGTTTGCATAAATTAGGGTTATGTACGAACATAGAGTATTTACCTCTAAATCGTGTACACATCTTTGTTTGATCACCATAGTATTAAGGAGACGCAGACCGCCTATCTGTATAATAATACATCATTTGTCTCTTAAATACACACACACACACACACACACACACACACACACACACACACACATACATACATACATACATACATACATGTTATGGACGTCAATTCAGCAACTTGATGTGACAGAGTGAGATCCTGAGGAGGCCAGAGCTGGAGACAGAAATGTCTCTTCATGCATCGGGTGTCTGAGAAGATACAGGCCAATAAGGTCCGCTAAGAGACACAATGAATGGCAACTCGCTAATGTTATGCTGAATGAAACACAACCAGTATGTTACACAGGAAATGGAAGGAATAACAAACAAAAAATACACTACATATAATACTTTTATAAAAAAAATTTACAACGTTTTTACATTGAGTGTCTTTTGTAGTTTCATATTATCTTTCTACATTTTCATGCAATGTTTTTATATCCAACGTTTTTACATTTCAGCAATTAGTTTTCTTTCACACTTTTTTTTACATACCAGCCTATCCTATAGGGGAACTTGGGGAGAACGGGATAGCGGGGCACAATGGGAAATTGCTCTTTTCTAGGCTGGACAGTGTTGCAACCTGTTGTATGGGCATGTAACTATTTATCCGAATTCAAGGGAAGTGAGGGCAGCCATTCTGATTTAGTTTGAAGTGCGAGATCTAAGTGAATTGTTGTCCGTCACGTTACCGCTTGCGTTGTTCTAACGTTTGGTGAATTTCAACGCCACGTAAGCTGTTAATTGTTAATTGTATACCCTAAAATGACACAGTCCCTTAAAGTGCATGGCATTCGTTTTACTTTAGTTATTTAATGCGTTTAAATACGTCAGTTATTACACTCCATAAAAGTTGTTAACCACAAAACTGATCTTGGGGCGGAACGGGACAGGGCAGAATGGTATAGTGTCCTGTTCTGCCCCGTCATATTTTGATGCAAGTAGAAAGCAAACCCAGCCTGGATGTTCATGGATGCCAGACTCTCCCAACCAGCCATGTTCGCCGAACAACTCAGCTTTCCAGATATCACCCGAGGCTCTCATCCCAATCCCACTAATCTGTCAAAATACTCGGCGGACTACAAGACGAAAAGGAAAAACCGTCGTATTAACAGATTCTCCTTATAAGAAGGAACTGCAGAATTCTGTCGCACGTAAAGTAGGCCTACAGAAAAGAGGAGGGTGCATAAATATAAACAGTGTCAGGACAGAGACGTCAGGTGCAATGCAACTTAAGGCAAAAATATCAAACTGTTCACCCAAAAAATCAAAACAGAGGACATCAAAGACCTTAAGAAAAATAAAAGGAAGAAGATGATGGAGAAATATTCAGAGAGAGAGGATGCTGAGTGTCTCTACTGTGGGGACTTCTACTCCGTTTCTAATGAGGGCTGGGTCGCATGCCAGAGTGGGCACACAATTCATGTGCTGGCACAGACAGTGAAGATGAAGAGGAAATACTGATTTGTGACTATTGTCGAAAGGGCTAGTAGTTAGTGGTTTGGTGTCTATTAAGCATTGTACATTTTTCAGAATGACATTAAAATATTTTCTTATTTTGAAGAATGACTCTTTAATTGTTTAATTTACTCATTCCTTAATCTGAATTGCCTGTTATACAACATTTTGCCATAGTTTGATACGATATTCGTAATTCAAATTCAACGTTTATGCAATAATTTAACAAAAAATACCCTTATCCCATTCTGCCCCTTGGGTGGGGCGGAACGGTAAATATGCAAGACTTTCTTTGAAAAATTGTAAAAAATGCAAAATGTATTGTTTTAAGTGATTTTAAAATATGGTACATTAGGATACACTACAAGGTGTTTTTTATCACTTTAAGAAGTGTTTCCTTGTGTTGCCTTATTTTATAGAAATTGTTAAACATTAAGTATTCAGTTCCGCCCCGAGTTCCCCTGACATTTACACTAGCTACAAGACGGGCTATTGAGTTTAAATTGTACAGTGTTTGTATATTTTTTACTATCTCAGTAATTATGATGGATCACGAACAAACTAAGTTTCCGTAAAGAAGAATACGTGTATTGAACTCAGGCTACTGAAAACATGAGTTTAAGCAGAATGGACTACGTGAATTAACATCAGTTACAAAACCGCTAGTGATATTTTTGTGGACTGGCGAGACAGCCAATCCACGAGGACGGGAGGCCGAAGGGCACGCGTTTAAGCTCACGCAGGATGGCGTGAGGTCTGGAAAATGACAAGGTCTCTATAGTAGCAAAAATAGTACGTAGCTTCTGGAATACTTAACTTTAATCCATAATTGGTGAACATCGGTCTGACGGTACATGCATCACAAGATAAATAGCAGTTGATAATGGCGCCTTGCTAGGTCGTAGCAAACTGTGACACCGCATTCCTCCCTCGCAAATCGGCGTACGGTTGTGTTATAAGGCTTCCGCCCGCCGTGGGGAGGACCCCATATTGACGTATGCGACGAGGTGGGGAGCCTAACAACAGGCGAGGCTGTGCCACCCGCACCCTGCCATTCGGTCCGAGGGGAGCTAGGAAACGCCTGGAAACCTAGTCCAGGGTGCACGCCAACATGCGGTGTATGCGCCCGTAGAAAGACAGGAGGGGCCAAAGGGTCGACCTCCATCGAGTCAGGGGCACCCGACGGGCGAAGGCGACATACGGTCCGGAGCGGGCAAGAAGTCCATGGCGGAGGACAACGGGTCACGGGAAGCGATCGGCGGCGCGTGACCCAGGGAGGCGCTTGGTGGCTGCAGCGACGCATCCACTGCGAGCGTCGCCGACGGGAGAACAGGCGGCGGCTGCGGCGGTGGCGGCGGCGCGTCGCCATGGGGCAAAATGGAAGGCAGCGTCGGTAACACCTGGGGATGAGGCGAGCCAGTACGTGGGTCCCCAGGGCGCTGACCGGACGGCACCGTCGCTGAAAGCAGACGGAGAGCGGCACAACCCGTGCGACGACAGAGGCGCAGCTGATTGAGATGCCGACGCACCTCACCAGAGGCCCCCAAAACCAGATACATAGCGCGGCCGAGGCAGCGAAGAATGCGCCCTGCGAGCCAACGCCGTGAACCTCGATAGTTGCGATAGTATACAACGTCGCCTGGGGCAAAAGCAGCTGTCTGCCGCTGCACAGGAACCTGATGCGGCGGATGTAGCAAAGACATCAAGGTTCGATGAGGGCGACCGTGAAGCAACTCAGCCTGCGAGCGACCATCTCGGGGCTGAGAGCGATACGTGGAGAAAAAGAGCAATAACGCGTCCTCCCGAGAATGAGACTCTTTCAACTTCAACATCTGTGACTTGAAAGTCCTGACCAAACGTTCAGCGGCACCGTTTGACTGCGGCGAAAATGGCGCGGACGTCAGATGTTGAATACCATTGGCCTTGCAGAATGACTGAAATTCTGCGGACATGAATTGTGGGCCACTGTCGGAAACAATAGTCTGTGGAAGACCTTCAATGCAAAAGATAGAGGATAACGCTTGGATGGTGGCAGATGACGTCGTGGAAGACATCCGGACAACAAAAGGAAAATTACTGAATGAATCTACCACAACCAACCATCGAGCATTCCAGAATGGACCAGCAAAATCGATGTGTAAGCGCTGCCAAGGGGTAGTGGGTTTCGGCCATGCAAAGAATTTCCGCGGTGGTGCGGATTGTCGTTCGGCACGCGCCATGCAAGAAGAGCACATATTCGTAATCGCACCGTCGATGCCGAACCAAGTACAGTGCTGACGAGCAAGTTGTTACGTTCGCACTGTACCCCAATGTCCTTGGTGGAGAAGCTTTAAGACAGAGGACCACGACCCTGGACTGATTATTATCAGAACGCAACAGCAAAACACCACGTCGTACAAAAAATCCCATCCTCGTCGCCAACTTTTGTGGACTGGCAAGACAGACAATGAACGATTACGGGAGGCCGAAGGGCACGCGTTTAAGCTCACGCAGGATGGCGTGAGGTCTGGAAAATGACAAGGTCTTTATAGTAGCAAAAATAGTACGTAGCTTCTGGAATACTTAACTTTAATCCATAATTGTTGAACATCGGTCTGACGGTACATGCATCACAAGATAAATAGCAGTTGATAATGGCGCCTTGCTAGGTCGTAGCAAATGACGTAGCTGAAGGCTATGCTAACTATCGTCTCGGCAAATGAGAGCGTAATATGTCAGTGAACCATCGCTAGCAAAGTCGGCTGTACAACTGGGGCGAGTGCTAGGAAGTCTCTCTAGACCTGCCGTGTGGCGGCGCTCGGTCTGCAATCACTGATAGTGGCGACACGCGGGTCCGACGTATACTAACGGACCGCGGCCGATTTAAAGGCTACCACCTAGCAAGTGTGGTGTCTGGCGGTGACACCACAGATATCAAGTTAAAATCTATAACTTACGTTTTTAAGGTATTTACGATATTTACTTTTTCTTAGGTATGTGCAATAAAATCAGTCATCATCATTTTTCGTGTAGTAATGGCCCCAAGCCACTGTTTTTATCTTATCCCGAAGTATTAAACTTTTATCGTCCTATGTAGATGAAGACAGTTTATGTTACAGTACTAACAACGTGGTGCCCTGACTCCATTACGTATAGGAGGTATTTGTATGAGTATTTCCGAATCCAACACTCATTGCCTGTAACCATCAATGGTTAACCTATCAACAGAACGTTATGTTACACCCTTTCATCTGCACATTGTGCATCCCGACTCAGTCTCGAGAGCATATATTTTTGCTCACACACCAAAAAATTCTGTAATAAGTTTAACATTAATTTCGTCCTTAATTAGCGCGAACTCTTTTATTCACCAGTGGTATATTGTATCTGTTACGTACAGGGAAACCTGAAGTATTAACCCTTGTGTGGACATGATTCCTGCTATTCTCAGAGATTTTTAGATTTGTAATGTGATAGATTAAGCTATCGATGTCGGTGTAGCAGAGCTTTACATGGTTTGATGGAAACTTTTTTAATGTGTATCTGCAGTGAAAGTCGATAAGGAGAGTTTTTGAAATATCGAAAATGGCCATTCCTACTGAAGTAGGTTTGTCGAAGACTGCACTAAGCTCGTTCAGTTCAACGGTGGTTAAATTTTCGTTGAACATCAGACTCCTTTGAAAATTAATGCAGCTGCTCCATATCTGTCTTCCCAGAATGTCAATAGTCTTATTTCGCTTATCTTTACCATATTTTTCATGGTTTTTCCTAATGCACTATTACACATCAGTTTGAAATAGTTTTCCTAGAACAATTTCCTGTACTCTTGCATATTTTACGTCAATCTCAACGTTTGGCCTCATCCCGGGAGCGTCCCTAAATGAGAAAACTCGCTGGATCATTGTAAAGCCAATTTATGTTGCAAATGTTGTTTCAGATTTCTGTACTGAGTAAGATAGTTTTTCTTGTCATACAAGGTCGAAAACTATTGATTTCTTACTGTCGGATGCTGCCGACAGTTTTTTCAAGGCATAAGGGAAAATCCGAATGAAAATCGGGAATACTCTTGGAGTATTCGATAGCAGCTTCTAAAATGCACTCTATGTTGGAATCGCCTGTTATGTTTTCCACCAGTTTCAAGACTGTCAGGAGAAAGGTATACAGAAGTAAACATTGGAAGTTACTGTAACATTGCACTTCTGTATAGGCTTTTCTCATCAAAATAAATGATGTAAGATTCGTCAATTTTGTTGTTATAACGGCCATGAATCTGCTGTTGACAGCAGTATGCCTGCAAGAAGAATGGACGATAGTATCTCTAATGCCGCTTTCAACAAACTGGGGTTGGTTCAAAATGGTTCAAATGGCTCTGAGCACTATGGGACTTAACTTCTGTGGTCATCAGTCCCCTAGAACTTAGAACTACTTAAACCTAACTAACCTTAGGACATCACACACATCCATGCCCGAGGCAGGATTCGAACCTGCGACCGTAGCAGTCACACGGTTTCGGACTGAGTGCCTTAACCGCGAAACCACCGCGGCCGGCAAACTGGGGTTGTTCGTTATCGTTATTAAGCCGCAATTCCACTTCAGTAATTTTCTGCAGAACATCCCACGCCAAGCTAGGCAAAATCATGTACATAACTGAAGCGGATTAAAATCTTACGTCTTGAGGCAAAGGCCGCAAAGGTTTTCAAGCGTGTCAGCAAGGAGTTGTACATCAATTTTCAGACATAAATCGGAATAATCCGCAAGTGCTTTACACTTGTATACATTCCACACACTGCAAGTTCTTTATGTATTCGGTTGCTGTTATCATTCAGCTCGTTAATAAACTTTTAAACTTTTCACTTGAGAGTAGGCGAACTTTCAGTGGAATCGATTCTTAGAACACATACTCTAAAGAAAAAATTTCCTTCTGTTAACTATATTACACTCTCGATCATTGGGAAAATACGTCCTCATTACCGTGAGTTTATCTGATTTTAGATATGATGCACACTTTTTGAGACGGAATGTCACGAAATTCAGTGAATCGACGTACCAGAAATGTACACTACTGGCCATAACAAGAATAAATGCAGATGATAAACGGGTATTCATTGGACAAATATATTACACTAGAACTGACATGTGATTACATTTTCACGCGATTTGGGTGTATAGATCCTGAGAAATCAGTACCCAGAACAACCACCTCTGGCCGTAATAACGGCCTTGTTGCGCCTGGGCATTAAGTCCAACAGAGTTCGGATGGCGTGTACAGGTACAGCTGCCCATGCAGCTTCAACATGATACCACAGTTCATCAAGACTAGTGACTGGCGTATTGTGACGAGCAAGTTGCTCGGCCACCATTGACCAGACGTTTTCAATTGCTGAGAGATCTGCAGAATGTGCTGGCCAGGGCAGCAGTCGAACATTTTCTGTATCCAGAAAGGCCCGTACAGGACCTGCAACATGTGGTCGTGCATTATCCTGCTGAAATGTAGGGTTTCACATTGATCGAATGAAGAGACACGGGTCGTAACACATCTGAAATGTAACGTCCACTGTTCAAAGTGTCGTCAATGCGAACAAGAGGTGACCGAGACGTGTAACCAATGACACCCCATACCATCGAATGTGCGTTCACCGCGATGTCGCCAAACACGGATGCGACCATCATGATACTGTAAACATAATCTGGATTCATCCGAAAAAATGACGTTTTACCATTCGTGCATCCAGGTTCGTCGTTCAGTACACCATCACAGGCGCTACTGTCTGTGATGCAGCGTCAAGGGTAACCGCAGCCATGGTCTCCGAGCTGATAGTTCATGCTGCAGCAAACATCGTCGAACTGTTCGTGCATATGGTTGTTGTCTTGCAAACGTCCCTATCTGTTCACTCAGGGATCGACACGTGGCTGCACGATCCGTTACAGCCATGCGGATAAGATGCCCGTCATGTCGACTGCTAGTGATACGAGGCCGTTGAGATCCAGCACGGCGTTCCGTATTACCCTCCTGAACCCACCGGTTCCATATTCTGCTAACAGTCATTGGATCTCGACCAACGCGTGCAGCAATGTCGCGATACGATAAACCGCAATCGCGATAGGCTACAATCCGACCTTTATCAAAGTCGGAAACGTGATGGAACGCATTTCTCCTCCTTACACGAGGCATCACAACAACGTTTCACCAGGCAATGCCGTTCAATTGCTGTTTGTGTATGAGAAATCGGTTGGAAACTTTCCTCATGTCAGCAAGTTATAGGTGTCGCTACCGGCGCCAACCTTGTGTGAATGCTTTGAAAAGCTAATCACTTGCATATCACAGCATCTTTTTCCTGTCTGTTAAATTTCGCGTCTGTAGCACGTCATCTTCATGGTATAGCAATTTCAATGGCCAGTAATGTATAAGGTTGGGTTTTGTGCAATACTGCAAAAGTTTCGTAAAATATTTATATTTCTCCATGTTCGATGGCAGAAGAGAACTTGGCCTGGATTTCATTTAACTTCTCTGTCACCATTTGATGACTTTTGTTCATAAATGTTCGTGATCAAGAAATATCTATCGTATCTTCATATGCAACTGGGATGTGCTGCATCTCGGTACGGCAGTAGCCTCTGTGTTTAAAATTGCCTCTCTGAAATTGTTCCTGCAAATAAGGCAGATCTCTGCCAAGCGAAACTCTAAATTTTCTCAGGACTTACTTATATCTCTTAATTTTGCAATAACATGTCATTCAGACTCTCAGCGATTGCATTCTGCTGTTCAGTGCTACCATTTTATGCAGTCGCTGCCTTTGTACAATTTAAACCCGGAATACCCTTCATCTTAACCGCAGTGTATGTAATAGGCAATGTCAAATGGTATATGCCCATGTGCCTGATAGGAATACGAACCTGAGTCAATGCTACAGCTGCAACTGGCAATTGATTTTAATACGCATTCCGTATCAGCATAAATTACACAACTCAGCTTAGTTTGGTTACTGAACTTACTAAAGTTAGTAAACTCGTTCTTGCCGCTAAACGATACACTGTGAACTGTTCTAAACTGTGCACAGTTAAGTAAATATGTGTGTAACTTTTCCTTGGAATGGATATAGCACAGGCGGCATTCACATACTTTGATGGATCAACTATGAGCAGTAATACCGTTTCGTGTTAGCCTCGACTGGAATTTTTAAGGCACTAGAAATGGTATGTATCTCTAATAATAACCTACGGCATTAATAGATTTACATGTTTCGCACAATAATGTTCGGTAATATGCAGATGTACAACTCGGAATTCGTTCTGGCCTCTAGTGTCTTCTGCGCTCATTCGTTCGAAATTTGAATATTGGAAGCCATATAAGCTCATAAAGATGTTTTCATTTTCTCTTTTCTAGCTGTAAACATATGTCAGCTCTACATGGAATAGTATGTTCGCAAAGGTTAATTTTTTTTCGTGTTGCCAATAGTTAGACTCGTGTTCTGCATGCTGATTTATGATATACAACCCTGCTAAAATTGACCATTCAAAACATTAATTGTTCTTTGACTTGATGTTTATCACTGTGGTTTTATTTGTCATCAATCTGGGCAGATTTGTATATATTCCGCATAAAACTCATTATTTTCATTGTCATTAAAATGTAGTTAACTACTCTCTTCAAAGTCCAACCGGAAACTCATCTTGGAATGTCTCAAGTTTTTTTAAAGCGTGTCTGTGACGTTAGTCGAGTACCAATAATCACTTATTTTGGACGGAATTTATTCATGTTCCCGAAATTGAGGTAAGTTTGTTTTCCTTCACCTGACTTGGGAAAGAGGAACTTGAAAATTAGTAAAATATTTATTTTAAGACTTTGGTTAATTACACCAGCCCTGTTCTTGAAACCATGTGAATAGGCATCCACAAAATGTCTAGGCTCCTCAAAACCAAATGTCTTATTTATCACAGCTTGATCTACAGAATTTCTAAACGCAGACACGACAGCAGCACCTGTGAATCATTCTAGATCATCTAATGTAATTTATTTTGCTGCCGATCCTCGCTTTACTGATAAATTAATTATATTACTACCTTAATTTGAAAGTCGGTGAAGTTAAGTCTACTGAAAGAATTAGATCTTCTTCTTCTTCTTCACCCACTGTAAATGCTCCAATGCTGCTTGCAGATCCTCCAGTGCTTGATCAGGGGTAGGTACTAGAGTACAGATCCTTGTAAATTCTTCCTGCATGACCGAGTAATGCTTGCGAATTCCGTTAATATTGAATGAAAAACATAACTACGTTGCATTCATAGATGTCAGAACAAATGAAACATACCTGAATGATGGACAGTACAGAGGGAAGAAAACTCACATTTCTTGTTGCAGAGAGTAGCCACACAGGTCGAATTTCGCTGTATTTTTACGGCAGACGGTTTACAATAATCACTATTCTTTCTCTGCTGCTTACAGGTACCGCAACATTCAATGAGAAAAATCTTACATGAGTCACAGAAAATAACCAACAGGTTAATATTAATAAGAATTTGTCAGACATACACTTTTTGGTTACGCAGGTGTCCTTGATGAAAAAAAAAAAACCTGTATTGACGGCTATAATGTGAGACTTCAGTGTCTTCCTCGAGTGGAAGCCTCAATTTTAATAACCCAATCTCCCAACTAAACAGTTCTGAATACTTCTGAGTTGTTCTGATCCTCTCTTCTGAGTCAGAAAGTCGTGGAGAGAGGAATTCCCCAGAATTTCTTACCTTGTGTGCCATTTCCTGCTGGATCTGCAGACAAAGCATCTGCATTTGCGCTTTCCTGAAATTTCTTATTTAGTGTGAAACGCCAAGTTCCACTACCAGTTTCCAGGCGTGTTCTGACAGGCAAATCGTCCTCTTGTAAACATCTATCTCTTCTTCATTTCCAAGAAAGATGGTGTCGCTTCCACATCTTAATGCTGCGTGCATTTCAGTGGTTTGCAATGGTTACACATTGAAGAGCTAAAGAAACTGGTACACCTGCCTAATTTGGTATAGAGCTCCAGCGAGCACGCAGAAGTGCCGCAACACGACGTGGCATGAACTCTACTAATGTCTGAAGTAGTGGTGGAGGGAAATGACACCATGTATCCTGCATGGTTGTCCATAAATCCGTAAGAGCACGAGGGGGTAGAGATCTCTTGTGAACAGCACGTTGCAAGGCATCCCAGATATGCTCAATAATGTTGATGTCTGGGGAGTTTGGTAGCCAGCGGAGGCGTTTAAACTCAGAAGAGTGTCCCTGGAGCCACTCTGTAGCAATTCTGGACGTGTGGGATGTCGCATTGTCCTGCTGGAATGGCGCAAGTCCGTCGGAATCTATAATGGACATGAATTGATGCAAGTAATCGGACAGGATGCTTACGTGCGTGTCACCTGTCACAGTCGTATCTAGACATTTTAGGGGTCCCATTTCACTCCAACTGCACACTCCCCAAATCATTACAAAGCCTCCACCAACTTGAACAGTCCCCTGGTGACATGCAGGGTCTATGGAGCTATGAGGTTGACTCCATACTCGTACACGTCCATCCGCTCGATACAATTTGAAACGAGACTCGTCCGACTAGGCGACATGTTTCCAGTCATCAAGAGTCCAATGTCGGTGTTGACGGGCCCAGGCAAGACATAAAGCTTTGTGCCGAGCAGTCATCAAGGGGACATGAGTTCGCCCCACATCGATGATGTTTCGTTGAATGGTTCGCACACTGACAATTGTTGATGGCCCGACATAGAAATCTGCAGCAATTTGCGAAAGAGTTACACTTCTGTCACGTTGAACGACTCTCTTCGTCGTCATTGGTCCCGTTCTTGCAGAATATTTTTCCAGCCGCAGAGATGTCGGAGATTTGATGTTTTATCGGATTCCTAATATTCACGGAACACTCCTGAAATGGTCGTACGGAAAAATCTTCACTTCATCGGTGCCTCGGAGATGCTGTGCCCCATCGGTCCCATAGCTCGCGCGCCGATTATTACACCACGTTAAACTCACTGAAATCTTGATAACCTACCATTGTAGCAGCAGTAACCGATCTAACAACTGAGGTGGACACTTGTTGTCTTACATAGGCGTTGCCGTCAGCAGCGCCGTATTCTGCCTGTTTACATATCTTTGTATTTGAATACGCATGCCTGTAACAGTTTCTTTGGCGCTTCAATGTATGTTAGCCATAACGAATATCATCAAAACCAGAAGATAAAAATTATGCCATCCAGAAATGAGATGCCTAGAGATTTTTCCTGGTAATATTGGTACAGTAGTGTCGTTTTACATGAATCTTACATCCGTTTATAGCACCATCCCTCAGAGCTTAGCCGCCACTACATACTCGGTTGTCGACGAGAATGGTACGTATCAGGTAATATGAGCCGTTCTTGCTCAAGAGCGACCAATGTGTTCCTAATGTGACAAATATTTTCCCACGTCTTCATAAACAGAGATAAAAAATGAACACTAAAAAAGACTTACCGCCAAGATGTGCGAACGGTTGGAAGACTACAGCGACATATGACGATGTTAACTGCAGGCCATCGACATTACGAGCAGCATAATATGTACACTGTTCATAGTAGAGATGCTTCAGCTGTTGTGAAATGTACGAGTGGCGTTCGATGAGTAGGCCAGTTTCGGTTTAAAAAGTGGGGAGTTTGTTCTGGGAACGTGGAATATTCCCGCTTCATCCTGTATTGTTTCATGAGGTTCCGACAGGTGGTGGTGCTACTACACGTAGCCTTAAAATTGGCGACTGTAAGGGATACGCGTTCCAAGCAAAGAGCTGTCATTGAGTTTCTTTTGGCGGAAAATCAGAGTATCGGAAGTATTCTTAGGCCTTTGGAGAGCGTCTCCAGAGACATGGTAGAGGAAAAAAAGCACGGTGAGTTGTTGGGCGTGGTGTCTGTCATCACAGTAAAAGAAAATCGCGCAAACCTGTCCGATCTCACGCGTGCGGCACCTTCCGACTTCCATCTGCTTGGTCCAATGAAGGATGCACTTCGCGGGAAACAGTACGTGGGTGATAGGGATGTTACTGATGCAGTGTGACGTTGGCTCCGACGTCGACCACTAAGGTGGCTTCAGGCCGTCACATTGAACGGGGATTTTGTAGAAAAATAAGGTTTTGTAGGCAAAAGGGTGAGGAATAATATGGTGTATTGGAATCCCGAATAAAAGCAACGTGATTTCATGAAAAAATGTGTTGCATTACTTATGGAACGCCCTCGTATACTGAGAATAATGTAATGTACAGTGTGCATAATTATCTTTACACTTGTGGAGTTTAATAACTCTAAAACTATGCTGACTTTGAACATAAGACTAAATGATTTATGAAGTTTTGATTCCTCACTCGTACACGTCAATGTGTACAACGCTAGTGCTAGGGACAACATCCTCTTCATTTAGCGTCCAGGAATGTCTCTGTGACATGTTCAGATACATTGTGAATGTGTGTCTTCAATTCTGAAACCAAGCTACAGTACACCTGATCCTTTAAAAAAACCCGTGGGAAGATGTCTAGTGGTGTGATGTCAGGTGATCGTTGAAACCAACGAACCTCAGCATCTCGTCCTATCTTCTCGTCCTAAAATTTTCATCCAGAAAATGATGGACTTACGTAGTAGGTTTTGCCTACTGTGGTAGGTAAACCTTGATGTTGACGGCAGACTCGCTGAGAAATAATGAACCAATGAAGCAGTTTTCGACATGTCCGCAACATATACTGGGACTATCCATTTCCATTTCACGTTAGACATGAGGATACTGATCTCCATTTATGAACGTTATGACAGTTAAGTTTCCCAGATGTAGGGAAAGTTCATTCATCGGAGAGAAAAAAAAAAGCTTTTCCAAAAAGTCATCTTCTGTTAATCAAAACTTCCGGGCTGAATTGCCGTGGTCCATATGTAAAATTTCTTCTCCTTACTGACGTTTCGTTGCCTACTGCGGGCAACATCTTCTGAGGTGAGCCGGCGGCTGGCTGCTAGGTATATTAAGTAAGAGGTGGAGCCCATCCACGCCCACACCGGCATGATGGCCAACACAAAAGGTCTACTGCCATCTCTGCATAAGGGTTAGTATTCACTAAGGTGAGGTGTCGCAGGATGTGGGTACTGCGATGTTTGCGTACGTCTGGTTACGATTAACCATTAATACGCGCTCATCTGGAGATAGATTGGTCGAAATATGACGAAGGGTAGCGGTTTGAAGGGCAGAGGAAAAAAATTGCCAAAGCAAGAGCCAAGGGAAAAAAACCTCTGCGAAAGTTAGGTCGGGCGGCAAGAGCAGTGGCTGCTAGGTGCTGGAGGTCCCGCTTATATAGAGCGCTTAGATGGCGCCACCACTCATCACGTGCTTTCGACTTTAATAAAAAAGAAGAAGGATTAAAACTAGACAAGATATGGAGGTCGACTTTATACAACCGAAGTGACAAGCGATCACCTGTAATCGAGAGAGATGGCACTAGCCAGAGATAGTTTTAAAGTCGGAAGCACATGAGGAGTAGTGGCGCCATCTAAGCGCTCTATATAAGCGGGACCTCCAGCGCCTAGCAGCCAGTCGCCGACTCACCTCAGAAGATGTTGCCCGCAGTAGCCAACGAAACGTCAGGAAGGAGAAGAAGTTTTACATATGGACCACGGCAATTCAGCCCGGAAGTTTTAATTAATGAAGACGCCGGCCGTGAAAGCATACATGTTATGATTAGTCATCTTTTGTGTCAATGTTGGAAAGCATATCGCCTGCAAACTATTTGTTGTGTCTAGACAAGACAGCCTAGACACAATGAGAGGAAGCCGAAAGGCACGCGCTAAGCTAAAGCAGGATGGCGTGAGGTCTGAAACAGGATACGTAATGAATGCTATAAAGAAAAGTACGTAGCTGCTGGAATACTTAACTTTAATCCATCATTTGTAGACATCGTTCTTGATGCGACATGCTTCATACGATAACTATCAATTTCTATGGCGCCTTGCTAGGTCGTACCCATTGACTTAGCTGAAGGCTATTCTAACTATCTTCTCTGCAAATAAACGAGGCGTCGTCAGTGTTGCATCGCTAGCTAAGTCGTCCGTACAACTGGGGCGAGTGCCAGTACGTCTCTCGAGACCTGCCGTGTGGTGGCGCTCGGTCTGCGATCCCTGACAGTGGCGACACGCGGGTCCGACATGTACTAATGGGCCGCGGCCGATTTAAAGCTACCACCTAGCAAGTGTGGTGTCTGGCGGTGACACCACACTATTGACGTTTGAGTATTATCCGTCAGATTTTGTGCCTGAACTATCTGCATTATATAGGCATAAAAACGTAACCCAGTACGTAAGACTTTGTGCAAGGTTGACCTGGCACATCCAATTCTCTGGCCGCTGTACCCACTGATTTTGTTGGACTCCTTGTAAACGGCTGCTGTACCTTGTGCACGTTGGCGTCTCGAATAGGAAGGAGACACTGCCTTGTTTATGAAGGGCAATACCTGTTTCTTCTAACGGCTTACACCAGGTCGGAATAGTTGGCCGGGTCGGTTGTTCTCTTTCATACTGTGTCCGAAAGTTTCGTTGCACTTCGGACTTCGAATCTGTGACACAAGCTACACGCAGAGCTCTCTCCTCTGGTGTCCACATTTTTCGTCAAATCTGCGGCATCTGGAAATTTTTAAAAAATGCAGTGTTTCACAATAAAACTCCTTTTTTCATGTTGCGCATGATTTTTTAAAAATTTTATTTATACATCCAGACACCTGCTAAAAACAAGCCGCCTTCAATGGGTGTCCTGGAATATTACATGATTTTTCGTTTCACGAATTGGTTTTAAGATTTAAAATGGTTAATGGAAATCATGTATTATAAAAGGAAAAGGTGTGGCACAGACGATTTTGCAAATACTTTCAGAGAATATGATACACGTAGTTATTCAAATTAATCTTCTGTAAAGAATAGCAAATAGAAGAGGTCTCAAATTTTCAGCTGAAAAAAAGAAAAAAAATCATGACAAATATAAAAAACTCACGAAAATTCATAGAAACACAAATAAGTAAAATAGAGCACATAAGTTATTTAAATATACTGGAGAAACTGTACTGCAGAATGGGCTACAAAAATTTGCAGTAGCTATCAGAGTTAACAAAATGGAGAGAGCATATTCTTTGAGAGAGAATACTTACAACAAGAAATACATATCTAGAAAAACAAAACTCAAACAGTATATCACAGTGGTAGGATCAGAAAGTTTATATGGATGTGAATGTCCAGCAATAAACTATAAGCTGCACAGAATACAGGTACCTGAAAGATGGGTTGTTAGAAAAGCAACGGATGCAATACAAACTACAAATGGCTGGAAAATAATAAATAATGACAAAGATCTACAAAAATATAGAGAATATATCCGAATAATGGCTAAAAGAAGATTTATCTTTTTTGAATACCTCTATCGAATGAATGAGAACAGGTTCACTAACAAATGTTCTTGTATTTCTGGAAGAAGAAATCAAAAATAGTATGGATTACAGAAATAAGGAAAGAACTAGAAAGAAACAGCATCTACGAGTCCGAAATAATAGACAGAAATTCTTTAAAGAAGAAGTTGCTAAATTTAGAAGGCTTCCAGTGCAGAAGAAATAATAAATTGGGAACACGGAGGACAGAAGAAAGTGTAGAAACAATACTCAGAGAATACGAAGGAGCACTGCAAAAGTGGAAAACAGTAAAGAAAGATTAGGAATTGAAGTTATTACGTGATCCTAAAGTGATACCAAATTTCACGACTTTTTTTTTGTTTACGCTTATGTGTGTGTGTGTGTGTGTGTGTGTGTGTGTGTGTGTGAGAGAGAGAGAGAGAGAGAGAGAGACAGACAGAGAGAGAGAGAGAGAGAGAGAGAGAGAGAGACAGAAAGAGAGAGAGCAAGTGAGTGAATCCACATATAAGAGAATCTTTAGTTTTTTTAACTGGGAAAGAAATGGTATTTGTGATTACCTATAAAGGTGTATGTCTATTATGCAATAAATTAACTTAAACAGTAACTTGTTCATTATACTCATTTGGTCATCAAGCAGTTTCTTCTCTGCAGTTGCGTTGTGTATGTGACATTTTTGTTGGAATTTAGCTGGTGTATTTCTTTATTTGTTCTTATTATTTTTATGCATCTCTCTTTTGTGGTTGGCCTGTGATTCATTACTCTTCAATATTCTACAAAAGTCGAGCGGATCGTTCATACTCCCAGGCTCTGATGTTCTCTATGTATTGAACGTTAAATGTTCTGCGAGTTTATCCTACGTATCTACCATCAAATTTTTTGCATTGTAATTGATTGGTACATTCCTGTCGGCAGAACACAGGCCAATTGGAATTTATACGAGGTGGTCAGAAACAGTCTCAAAATATTGTAAGGATGCTGCAGGTTAGCGTGAGATGACAAATAATAGTTAAGAAAAAATTTGATACGTTGCGCCGTTCTTGATTTAATTAACATTGAAGATAGCCTATCAGCTCGTTCGCGAGAAAATTCTAGCTGCCTGGATGATGAAATTGTTATTGTCAGTTGTTTCTGATAAAGTAGATGATAGCGCACGAGACTGCTCAACCATTGCATCGGGTTTGACCTTTGCTACCAGCCTATGTCCAGATTCTCTATCACTGTCGTGTTTGGTTCTAGGAAAGCAAACGAAGAACACGTCTGGCAACACCGCCGCTGGCAGGCTACATGAATTTAGGCGCGCAACGACCTGAAACGGCGCAACGTATCAAATTATTTTATTAACAATTATTTCTCAGCATAACCTACCCTGTAACACCCTTAAAAGCGTTTCAGATGTTTCTGTCACCCTATGTATAGGTTGTCTATGGGGAATGATCAGTATTCAGGAATATGACAGGAACTACCATTCAAAGCAAAGAAGTCTAGCAGACATGGGCTCCAAAATGTATAACTTAAAACACTGAGCACTTATTCATCTTCGTTAATGTGAAACATATATCTTCTACCGAATAAGCGCTCATAGCTCTTACAGTATTCACCTTAGGGCCCATGTTTACTTGATATTTTTTTTTTTAGTTTTGGTTCATCCTACCACTTTCCAAAATATGGAAGGGAAAGAGTTTGCAGTAGATGAAATTTGTTTCAAATTATCGAAGATGAAGATGTGCTCCTACCTCTTAAGACATGCGTTTTAGAGCTCATGTTTACTCGACTGTTTTTGCTTCGAACGATTGTTCTTACCACATCCGTGAATACTGATCGCTCCTGCTGGGGCGTCTATGTAGCAGCTGCAAAAAACTGACACCACAAGAAACTTTGCAGAAAACTTGTTGTTACTATTTACCATACTTTTAAAGTTATAAAAGTGTAAAGTTTTGAAAGTAATTTATGGTTATGCATGGTCAGAAAGTAAGTGTAACGCAACAATATAGGGGAACGTTTTTTTATGTCTGGCAACAATGACCAGAGTGAGCATCGCAGGAACTCGATATTATCTAAACTCACGTTATAGTCTCTAGCTGCGCGAAAGATGTTGATAGCAAATCACGCCTAAGTGCGAGACATTTCTACTCTCTGAAAGACATCTATTGAATTTTTTTCATGAATCAAAAAGGATTACAGCGAAGATGTTAAGAACAGAACGAGTGTGTGTAAGGGGTGTAGGGAGTTTAGTGGAGCCAGAACAAATGCTCATGCTGAACAGAGGAGTAGAAGACCTTCAATTCTGATTGATGACTCAGCGCAAAAAATGGAGGAAACTTTTCATGAAGACCGGCGATTGGCAGTGGATTAAATTTCTTCGATATTTATGCAACTCTCCAGAGTCTCTTATGAGAGACACTCACAGAAACACGTGGGTACCGGAAACTGTGCGCAAGATGGGTCCCAAAATAGCTGACAGTTCAGCATAAGGAAATTCGAGTCAATGGCGCCCGCTCTCTCTTGAGCTTCTTCAGTTAGAAGGTGAGGATTTCCTGACTTCTGTTGTGACTAGAGGCGAAACTTGGGCGGATCATTATACGCCTGAGACAAAAAGTCAATCGTCACAATGACACCACACCTATTCCCCATCTGTCAACAAGTTCAAAACTAGAATTTCCGGCAAAGAAACCGTGGCGTCAGCGTTTTGGGACATAAAAGGCATATTGTTTGTCGAATTTCTGCCTCAGAGGGGAGACCCCCCCATGAACCGCGGAACTTGCCGTTGGTGGGGAGGCTTGCGTGCCTCAGCGATACAGATAGCCGTACCGTAGGTGCAACCACAACGGAGGGGTATCTGTTGAGAGGCCAGACAAACGTGTGGTTCCTGAAGAGGGGCAGCAGCCTTTTCAGTAGTTGCAACGGAAACAGTCTGGATGATTGACTGATCTGGCCTTGTAACAATAACCAAAACGGCCTTGCTGTGCTGGTACTGCGAACGGCTAAAAGCAAGGGGAAACTACAGCCGTAATTTTTCCCGAGGGCGTGCAGCTTTACTGTATGATTAAATGATGATGGCGTCCTCTTGGGTAAAATATTCCGGAGGTAAAATAGTCCCCCATTCGGATCTCCGGGCGGGGACTACTCAAGAGAATGTCGGATCGGAGCGTGGAATGTCAGATCCCTTAATCGGGCAGGTAGATTAGAAAATTTAAAAAGAGAAATGGATAGGTTGAAGTTAGATATAGTGGGAATTAGTGAAGCTCGGTGGAAGGAGGAACAAGACTTCTGGTCAGGTGACTACAGGGTTATAAACACAAAATCAAATAGGGGTAATGCAGGAGTAGGTTTAATAACGAATAGGAAAATAGGAATGCGGGTAAGCTACTACAAACAGCATAGTGAACGCATTATTGTGGCCAAGATAGATACGAAGCCCACAACTACTACAGCAGTACAAGTTTATATGCCAACTAGCTCTGCAGATGACGAAGAAATTGAAGAAATGTATGATGAAATAAAAGAAATTCTTCAGATTGTGAAAGGAGACGAAAATTTAATAGTCATGGGTGACTGGAATTCGAGTGTAGGAAAAGGGAGAGAAGGAAACATACTAGGTGAATATGGATTGGGGCTAAGAAATGAAAGAGGAAGCCGCCTGGCAGAATTTTGCACAGAGCACAACATAATCATAGCTAACACTTGGTTCAAGAATCATGAAAGAAGGTTGTATACATGGAAGAAGCCTGGAGATACTGACAGGTTTCAGATAGATTATATAATGGTAAGACAGAGATTTAGGAACCAGGTTTTAAATTGTAAGACATTTCCAGGGGCAGATGTGGACTCTGACCACAATGTATTGGTTATGACCTCTAGATTAAAAATGAAGAAACTGCAAAAGCCGGCCGAAGTGGCCGCGCGGTTCTGGCGCTGCAGTCTGGAACCGCGAGACCGCTACGGTCGCAGGTTCGAATCCTGCCTCGGGCATGGATGTGTGTGATGTCCTTAGGTTAGTTAGGTTTAAGTAGTTCTAAGTTCTAGGGGACTGATGACCACAGAAGTTAAGTCCCATAGCGCTCAGAGCCATTTGAACCATTTGAAACTGCAAAAAGGAGATGGGACCTGGATAATCTGAAAGAACCAGAGGTTGTACAGAATTTCAGGGAGAGCATAAGGGAACAATTGACAGGAATGGGGGAAAGAAATACAGTAGAAGAAGAACGGGTAGCTTTGAGGGATGAAGTAGCGAAGGCAGCAGAGGATCAAGTAGGTAAAAAGACGAGGGCTAGTAGAAATCCTTGGGTAACAGAAGAAATATTGCATTTAATTGATGAAAGGAGAAAATATAAAAATGCAGTAAATGAAGCAGGCAAAAAGGAATACAAACGTCTCAAAAATGAGATCGACAGGAAGTGCAAAATGGCTAAGCAGGGATGGCTAGAGGACAAATGTAAGGATGTAGAGGTCTATCTCACTAGGGGTAAGATAGATACTGCCTACAGGAATATTAAAGGGACCTTTGGAGATAAGAGTACGACTTGTATGAATATCAAGAGCTCAGATGGAAACCCAGTTGTAAGCAAAGAAGGGAAAGCAGAAAGGTGGAAGGAGTATATAGGGGGTCTATACAAGGGCGATGTACTTGAGGACAATATTACGGAAATGGAAGAGGATGTAGATGAAGATGAAATGGGAGATATGATACTGCGTGAAGAGTTTGACAGAGCACTGAAAGACCTGAGTCGAAACAAGGCCCCCGGAGTAGACAACATTCCATTGGAACTACTGACGGCCTTGGGAGAGCCAGTCCTGACAAAACTCTACCATCTGGTGAGCAAGATGTATAAAACAGGCGAAATACCCTCAGACTTCAAGAAGAATATAATAATTCCAATCCCAAAGAAAGCAGGTGTTGACAGATGTGAAAATTACCGAACTATCAGTTTAATAAGTCACGGCTGCAAAATACTAACACGAATTCTTTACAGACGAATGGAAAAACTAGTAGAAGCCAACCTCGGGGAAGATCAGTTTGGATTCCGTAGAAACACTGGAATTCGTGAGGCAATACTGACCTTACGACTTATCTTAGAAGAAAGATTAAGGAAAGGCAAACCTACGTTTCTAGCATTTGTAGACTTAGAGAAAGCTTTTGACAATGTTGACTGGAATACTCTCTTTCAAATTCTAAAGGTGGCAGGGGTAAAATACAGGGAGCGAAAGGCTATTTACAATTTGTACAGAAAACAGATGGCAGTTATAAGAGTCGAAGGACATGAAAGGGAAGCAGTGGTTGGGAAGGGAGTAAGACAGGGCTGTAGCCTCTCCCCGATGTTGTTCAATCTGTATATTGAGCAAGCAGTAAAGGAAACAAAAGAAAAATTCGGAGTAGGTATTAAAATTCATGGAGAAGAAATAAAAACCTTGAGGTTCGCCGATGACATTGTAATTCTGTCAGACACAACAAAGGACTTGGAAGAGCAGTTGAATGGAATGGACAGTGTCTTGAAAGGAGGGTATAAGATGAACATCAACAAAAGCAAAACGAGGATAATGGAATGTAGTCGAATTAAGTCGTGTGATGCTGAGGGAATTAGATTAGGAAATGAGACGCTTAAAGTAGTAAAGGAGTTTTGCTATTTGGGGAGCAAAATAACTGATGATGGTCGAAGTAGAGAGAATATAAAATGTAGACTGGCAATGGCAAAGAAAGCGTTTCTGAAGAAGAGAAATTTGTTAACATCGAGTATAGATTTAAGTGTCAGGAAGTCATTTCTGAAAGTATTTGTATGGAGTGTCGCCATGTATGGAAGTGAAACATGGACGATAAACAGTTTGGACAAGAAGAGAATAGAAGGTTTCGAAATGTGGTGCTACAGAAGAATGCTGAAGATTAGATGGGTAGATCACATAACTAATGAGGAAGTATTGAATAGGATTGGGGAGAAGAGAAGTTTGTGGCACAACTTGACCAGAAGAAGGGATCGGTTGGTAGGACATGTTCTGAGGCATCAAGGGATTACCAATTTAGTATTGGAGGGCAGCGTGGAGGGTAAAAATCGTAGAGGGAGACCAAGAGATGAATACACTAAGCAGATTCAGAAGGATGTAGGTAGCAGTAGCTACTGGGAGATGAAAAAGCTTGCACAGGATAGAGTAGCATGGAGAGCTGCATCAAACCAGTCTCAGGACTGAAGACCACAACAACAACAACAGGGGAGACCATCAGTACACAACGATGTTGTGAGACCTTAAAAAAACTGAAAAGAAACATTCAAAATGAGGGGAATTCTGACGAGAGATGAGCTTGTTGCACGACAACGCCCATCCTCTCACAGTATTAGCCACCAAGGCGCTCTCGGACTCATTTGCTTGAGATATTTTGAACCACTCCAATGTCTCCATGACTTGGTGTCATCTCTCCATATCCCTGAGATACACGTGAGCAGCACTAAATTTCGAAATGACGAGCAGGTGCAGGAAGAGGTTCTGAGTTAGCGGGAGAGAACTTTGAGCAGGTTGTACCAAGTCTCCCTACAAGCATTGAATGGGATGTCGAATATGTGGAAAAATAAAGTGTATCAACAATATCTTGTTCCTTTTAAAAAAAACACTTTCTTTCTAAAAAAAAGTATAAAAATCTAGTGCACTAACTTTCTGAACATGTACCTCGAATAAAGGTGTTCAAAAATTCCGGTTACAAACTTCTAGGACATTTTTAATGGGAGTCCATGTCTGGAAACGATATGCAACCGTGTCCAAGAGAACTTTGCATCGTAAATCGGAATAACACAGGCACAGTAATATCGTATTATCCGCGGACATGTGGCAAGCGACTTTCGCGTAAAAAGTCGCTAGTGTAATAGAATATACACAGTTTATGTACGAGTACAGGGTGTGGACGTGTGGTTGACGACATACAGAACTTTGGGTCTGACCGTGAGTCGTGCATGGATACCCAAATGGTAAGGCGACTGTTCGCTATAAGCGGAAAATCCGGGTTTCAATCTCGATCCGACAAAAACTTTCATTGTCGTCATTCCATTCTACAGCTGATCCATTCACAAATGCGAGTACACTTACTGTGTTTCCGTTCCACCACGGTTTCAATTCAGATGTTTAACTCATCCACTTGTGCTTGAGGAACTGAATTAGGCGTGACGCAGTACAATTATCAGATAACATTTCGAGAGAAAACATAACGAAGCATCCATTTATAACTTCAGCACATTTGTTTCTGTTAACACTTAACCATTACGTGTTTCCAAAACGGAAAAGAAAGAGGCGCACTTTAAGTACAGAACAGTAGTGACGCGCTGGCCGAAGCGACCGAGCGGTTCTAGGGGCTACAGTCTGGAACCGCGCGACCGCTACGGTCGTGGGATCGAAACCTGCCTCGGGCATGGATGTGTGTGATGTCTTAGGTTAGTTAGGTTTAAGTAGTTCTACGTTCTAGGGGACTGATGACCTCAGATGCTAAGTCCCATAGTGCTCAGAGCCATTTGAACCAGTAGTGACGCATTACAACAGCATCTCGATGTGGCCACAACCAACATAGCGACTGGCATTGTACCTACAAATCCTATTGAGGTAAACACTCTCCATCTCACTTGGTGTCTCTTCAGATTCTAATGCAGCGGCCAGAACTAGTGCCAGCAGATCTTCCTCTGTCCCTACAGGAACCTCGTAGCAATGCAGACGTTGCGTGACCTGAGGTGACCATCTGACGTGGTAAACGTCATGCTGTCTACCCAACTGCGTACCTGGAGAAGCAACCCCGAGACTTTTCTCTGTCCCTCAGCAGACGTGGACGCGTTACACATTTGAACTGAAACCGTCTTAGAATGGAAGCGGTACGTTTCCGGACATGGGTTGCTATTAAAAGTATTATGTTGCTCGCTTCCGTCTACAAGTCCTAAAATCTGTAAGAGGAATTTCCGAACACCCCTTATTACGCACTAAGATGCAGGTACGCCGCTGGAAACTAAAATTACAACACCAGGGAGGTTAACAAACAATAAATTTTTATTTGTGTACAGTAGGAGCAATACATAACTAAATTTCTAAGTGATTTGGGGATAGACGGCCTGGTACTTATACTTTCTGATCCTGTATGCTGAAACGCAGGACGTGCGGTGGCTGGGCACGTGGCCCAGTGAGTAGAGCGAGAGCGCTTGAGAGTGCTGTCATCAGTTCGTCCTGGACAGTGCCCTCGGCCTCTTAATATTCAGCATTAATTAGGGCCGCGCAGGCTGCAATCGCAAAGGCGCCACCGAGACTCGCCATATGCAGGGTTGTCCGCAGGAGCAGCCGCGAGGGCCGGCCACAGACCATACGAGAACGACACACACATCGCGGACGGCGACCGATAACGAAACGTCTACATCTACACCCACACAAATACTCCGCAAGCCACAGTACTGTGCGTGGCCGAGGGAACCCTGAGCCACCACCTGTAATTTCCTTTCTTGTTCCACTCGTAAATAGAGCGAGGGAAAAAATATTGTTTGCCTCTGTATGAGCCCCAATTTCTCGTATCTCATCTTCGTGATCTTTACTCACAGTGTATGTTGGCGTCAGTACAATCGTTTGGCACTCGGCTTCAAATGCCAATTCACTGTTTTTTCTCAACAGTGTTTCTCAAGAAGAATGTTGCCTCCGCTACAGGGATTCCCGAATTTGAGGTCCCGAAGTATCTCCGTAAAACTTACGTGTTGTTCGAACCTACCAGTAACAAATCTAGCAGCCCGCCTCTGAGTTGCTTCGATGTATTCCTTCAATCTGACCTGGTATGGATCTCAAACGCTCTGCCAGTACTCAACAATAGGTCCTACCAGCATCCTACATGCGGTCTTCTTTACAAGTGAACCACTTTTTCCTAAAATTCCGACTACAAACTGTTGTCGACCATTCGCCTTCCCTACCACAGTTCTCACATGCTTGTTCCATTTCATACCGCTTTGCAGAGTTACGCCCAGATATTTTAACCACTTGACAGTGTCAAACAGGACACTAGTAATACTCTAATCAAACATTTCAAGCTTGTTTGGATTTGTTTTTCCTACACATGTACACTCATGCTCATAAATTAAGGATAATTGCAGAATGTGGTGCCACACAACGTGGCACAACAAAAAACTGGCGCTAACAGCATAGGCACATAGGGAACACACACGATACAGATCTGTACGTCCACGGTATTGGTGATAAGTTGAGAAAACCGTCCCGAAACACATGTGCTACAAAACGCCACTGTTTCCTGTGCATGCACCCCGACATCAGTATGGGATATGATCAGCATGCACACGTACACAGGCCGCACAACAGGCTGGCATACTCTGGATCAGGTGGTCGAGCAGCTGCTGCGGTATAGCCTCCCATTCTTGCACCAGTGCCTGTCGGAGCTCCTGAAGACGTGCAGCGATACGTCGACCTAGAGCATCCGACACGCGCTCGATGGGGTTTAAGTCTGGAGAACAGGCAGGCCACTCCATTCGCCTGATATCTTCTGTTTCACGGTACTCCTCCACGATGGCAGCGTGGTGGGGCCGTGCGTTATCATCCATCAGGAGGAACGTGGGTCCCACTGCAAAGGCGCCCTGAAAAGGCGAACATACTGGTGCAAAAGTGCATTAAGGGGTAGGTATCTAACCAGAGTGTAGGAAAAGGGAGAGAAGGAAACGTAGTAGGTGAATATGGATTGGGGCTAAGAAATGAAAGAGGAAGCCGCCTGATAGAATTTTGCACAGAGCACAACTTAATCATAGCTAACACTTGGTTTAAGAATCATAAAAGAAGGTTGTATACATGGAAGAATCCTGGAGACACTAAAAGGTATCAGATAGATTATATAATGGTAAGACAGAGATTTAGGAACCAGGTTTTAAATTGTAAGACATTTCCAGGGGCAGATGTGGACTCTGACCACAATCTATTGGTTATGAACTGTAGATTAAAACTAAAGAAATTGCAAAAAGGTGGGAATTTAAGGAGGTGGGAGCTGGATAAACTGACTAAACCAGAGGTTGTACAGAGTTTCAGGGACAGCATAAGGGAACAATTGAAAGGAATGGGGAAAAGAAATACAGTAGAAGAAGAATGGGTAGCTCTGAGGGATGAAGTAGTGAAGGCAGCAGACGATCAAGTAGGTAAAAAGAAGAGGGTTAGTAGAAATCTTTGGGTAACAGAAGAAATATTGAATTTAATTGAAGGAGAAAATATAAAAATGCAGTAAATGAAGCAGGCAAAAAGGAATACAAACGTCTCAAAAATGAGATCGACAGGAAGTGCAAAATGGCTAAGCAGGGATGGCTAGAGGACAAATGTAAGGATGTAGAGGCCTATCTCACTAGGGGTAAGATAGATACTGCCTACAGGAAAATTAAAGAGACCTTTGGAGATAAGAGAACCACATGTATGAACATCAAGAGCTCAGATAGAAACCCAGTTCTAAGCAAAGAAGGGAAAGCAGAAAGGTGGAACGAGTATATACAGGCTCTATACAGGGGCGATGTTCTTGAGGACAATATTATGGAAATGGAAGAGGATGTAGATGAAGATGAAATGGGAGATACGATACTGCGTGAAGAGTTTGACAGAGCACTGAAGGACCTGAGTCGAAACAAGGCCCCCGGAGTAGACAACATTCCATTGGAACTACTGACGGCCTTGGGAGAGCCACTCCTGACAAAACTCTACCATCTGGTGAGCAAGATGTATGAAACAGGCGAAATACCCTCAGACTTCAAGAAGAATATAATAATTCCAATCCCAAAGAAAGCAGGTATTGACAGATGTGAAAATTACCGAACAATCAGTTTAATAAGCCACAGCTGCAAAGTACTAACGCGAATTCTTTACAGACGAATGGAAAAACTAGTAGAAGCCGACCTCGGGGAAGATCAGTTTGGATTCCGTAGAAATACTGGAACACGTGAGGCAATACTGACCTTACGACTTATCTTAGAAGAAAGATTAAGGAAAGACAAACCTACGTTTCTAGCATTTGTAGACTTAGAGAAAGCTTTTGACAATGTTGACTGGAATACTCTCTTTCAAATTCTAAAGGTGGCAGGGGTAAAATACAGGGAGCGAAATGCTATTTACAACTTGTACAGAAACCAGATGGCAGTTACAAGAGTTGAGGGACATGAAAGGGAAGCAGTGGTTGGGAAGGGAGTAAGACAGGGTTGTAGCCTCTCCCCGATGTTATTCAATCTCTATATTGTGCAAGCAGTAGAGGAAACAAAAGAAAAAATTGGAGTAGGTATTAAAATCCATGGAGAAGAAATAAAAACTTTGAGGTTCGCCGATGACATTGTAATTCTGTCAGAGACAGCAAAGGACTTGGAAGAGCAGTTGAACGGAATGGATGGTGTCTTGAAGTGAGGATATAAGATGAACATCAGCAAAAGCAAAACGAGGATAATGGAATGTAGTCGAGTTAAGTCGGGTGATGCTGAGGGTATTAGATTAGGAAATGAGACACTTAAAGTAGTAAAGGAGTTTTGCTATTTGGGGAGCAAGATGACTGATGATGGACGAAGTAGAGAGGATATAAAATGTAGACTGGCAATGGCAAGGAAAGCGTTTCTGAAGAAGAGAAATTTGTCAACATCGAGTATAGATTTAAGTGTCAGGAAGTTATTTCTGAAAGTATTTGTATGGAGTGTAGCCATGTATGGAAGTGAAACATGGACGGTAAAAAGTTTGGACAAGAAGAGAATAGAAGCTTTTGAAATGTGGTGCTACAGAAGGATGCTGAAGATTAGATGGGTAGATCACATAACTAATGAGGAAGTATTGAATAGGATTGGGGAGAAGAGAAGTTTGTGGCACAACTTGACCCGAAGAAGGGATCGGTTGGTAGGACATGTTCTGAGGCATCAAGGGATCACCAATTTAGTATTGGAGGGCAGCGTGGAGGGTAAAAATCATAGGGGGAGACCAAGAGATGAATACACTAAGCAGATTCAGAAGGATGTAGGTTGCAGTAGGTACTGGGAGATGAAGAAGCTTGCACAGGATAGAGTAGCATAGAGAGCTGCATCAAACCAGTCTCAGGACTGAAGACCACAACAACAACAAACATCTAACCAGATGCGAGATGAAAACCCAGCGAGACTCACTTTTCAGACTATACCTGGACTCGTCTGTGAACGTAACCTGGGACCACTGTTCCAATGACCACGTACTGTGTTCTTGACACCGGGCTCTCCTGTGACCAGGATTCAGTAGAATGAACCTCGCAGGTCTCTGGGCGAATAAACTATATCAGTTCAGTCGTTTGCCGACTGTGTGTCTGGAGACAACTGTTCCAGTGGTTGCGGTAAGGTCCCGAGCAAGGCTACCTGCACTACTCCGTGGCCTTTTGCGGGCACTGATGGTGAGATATCGGTCTTCTTGTGGTGTTGTACACTGTGGACGTCCCGTACTGTAGCGCCTGGGTACGTTTACTGTCTGCTGGAATCGTTGCCATAATCTTGAGATCACACTTTGTGGCACACGGAGGGCCTGTGCTACGACCTGCTGTGTTTGACCAGCCTCCAGCCGCACTAGTATTCTACCCCTCATAACGTCACCAATATGTGTTATTTGAGCCATTTTCAACACACAGTCGCCATTAGCACGTCTGAAAACGTCTGCACACTTACTCGCTCCACCGTACTCTGACATGCACCAACACACCTCTGCGTATGTGGACTGCTCCCAGTGCCACCGTGCGACGACCGCAGGTCAAATGCACCGCATGGTCATATCCCGAGGTGATTTAAATCCGCAAACCGCACACCAGAGCGTTGTTTCACTATGTATGAGCATTATCATTAATTTATGAGCATGAGTGTATATTAACTTACATTTTTACACATTTAGATCTAGCTGCCATTCATCACACCAATTAGAAATTTTGTCTACGTCATCTTGTGTTTCCTGCAGTCATTCGACTTCAACACCTTACTGTACACCACAGCACCATCAGCAAACAACCGCAGATTGCTGCCCACCCAGTCCGCCAAATCATTTATGTGTATAGAGAACAGCAGCGGTCCTACCACACTTCCCTGCGACATTCCTGACGATACCCTTACTCTGATGAACACTCGCCGTCGAGGGCAACATGCGGAGTTCTGTTACTTGTGGAGTCTTCGAGCCACTCACATATCTGTGAACTTATTCCGTATGGTCCTACCTTCGTTAGCAGCTTGCAGTGCGGCACCGCGTGAAATGCTTTCCGGAAATCTAGAAATATGGAATCTGCCTGTTGCCCTTTTCGAGAAATGCATGCGGAAATTTTGCCCCGATGCATAGAATTAGATATACTGCTACTCTGAACGATGGCGTCGACATGTATAGGGTGTTTTAACTTGCAACAAGTAAATATCTCGAAAATAAAACGTTCGAGATGAAAAGTTAATATTTTCGAAGGGGACTTCCGTCAGTGGTGCAACCGGCCACCCCATAAACACCCACGGCCTCTCCTCTCCCCCGTGGAGGGGCCAACTTTCTATTTTCAAATGGAAACAACCGACTTTATTGAAAATTAGTATTCTTCTCCAAGAAACTCCTAGGGTTTATCCGAAAAAATGTTTTTCCATTCTTGTTAGATGGAGGCCACGGCGCTTAGACGGAAGAACACACCGAAATCAGTCCCCCTAATAGTGACATACAAGGGGCCTCACCGAAATCAGACATCCCCTTAGTGTAAGGACACACTGAAACCAGCTCCTAACTACGTTAAGTTACAAATAATTTATTTGGCAGAGTTTCAAATGGCTAAACGAATGGGTGCACTGTGCAATAAAAGTTGCAATACTGAATTAAATTTTTTACAATAGCGTCAGCTGCTTAGAACAAAAAATTTACATTTGTATCGAAAATGTAATGCAGAATAAAAGAGTGTGTTCTTAAGAGCAAAAAACTGGAAAAATTAAATTTTGTCGATTACTTTACCGTGTACCACGAATGCCAGAAATGTCTTGGGTATACCCCAGGCATTTTTATGGCGTAGAATCAGAATCTGCAATAAAAAAGGGATTCCCATTTGCCATTTGAAAATAAAAGCCAATCCGTCCATGGAAAGTGGGAGGGAAAGCCAGTTAGCCAGTTGTAGCACAGAGAGATGTTCCCTTTAAAAATACTAAGCTGTCACCTCAAATATTTTACCCTTATGATGCGTATCTTTCGAAATATTTAGTTGAACAAAACACGCCGTATAAGTTAGGGGTGGTGGAATAAAGTGGAGAGGACGGAAAAGAGGCAAATGCATATTTTTTGCCCTGAACAATGCTATTATCTGCCGAGAAATGGTGAGACTTGTGTCGGTGAATTATTTGTAAAAACGTTTCTGTCGTCTGTGTAATGTGAATCAATTATATTACTCTTATTACCTTACTTAAACGTAGAGTAATACTTCTTTTATAAAGCCAACGTTTAAACGACATCTTTTGGCTGACAAATGTAGTTCCTTGTTGTTTCTTTCGATCCGATAGTTTCATCTGTGAACCATTAGTGTCGACATGGTGTCCGATCGGGAAAGTGGCCACTCCACTAGTCGGGAAATTTGACAAAAGTGCCCACTTTTTCCAACACTTAATTTTTAATCGGTTTACCCGAATAATAGTTACTTCCATATACCACACGTATTAATGCAGACTAACTTCTATATCGTTTTACATACAAAACTTTCGTGCATTAGTCTACCCTTTGTCACGATACTGAAATGGTTAACTAATGTCATTTAAAACCATCTCTGTTCTGTTGTATTTCACCTACTACAAAAACCCGATTGAAAACGTTTGCAGCAGCCTCACCAAATTCTTTGAGGTACTAGGGCGTCAATATGCCGGGAAAATACGTGCAGAATCAGTGCAACAAATGTGCTACATTGTTTCTACGGCAAACGCTGTTGAGCTATGGACAATGAGCCATATTATGTATGTTTGATATGTACTCATACCCCGTAATACGGCGACGGGTTAATAAGTCCAGATATGTGTTATTTCGATGATGATGTGTAATTCAGACATTTTGTGACATTTCAGCTTTCAGCGAGAATGGCTGTAAAGCCGAAATCATGATTGTGTGAATTAAGTGAATTTACACTTTGAATCATAGATAATAATTCAATAAAAGTCTCCTAGCCTGTATTAATAATGTGTAACTTTTTCAATCCCCTTCATGTAAGGCTACACTCCAGACAAGCACAGTCAGAAAAAAAGTGTATATTCGCTGTTATCATAAATCTCCTTTTCAGAAACACCTTTCTTTCTGTTGCCAGTCTGTATTTTAATCCTCTTTGCCATCGTAGGTTGCTTTGCTCCCCAAAAACCCCATATTTTCCCCGATAGTCGCGCGTGGTAGTGCGCGGTCTGGAACGCCTTGCCACGGTTCGCGTGTCTCCCCCTGTCCAAGATTCGAGTCCTCCCTCGGGCATGGATCTGTGTGTTGTCCTTTAGGTTAGTGTGTAAGCCTAGAGACCGATGACCTCAGCAGCTTGGAAATTACCACTAATTTCAAAACTTTCTCCCAATGCGAAAATTTTGTCCATTTCAAGAAAATCGTAGCTGCGGCCTTAATTTAATGTATAGCACTCATTTTAATATTCTTTGACACATTACAGAGCTCTGTGTCATACATGACCATAAGAATGATATTCGTAGGACATGAGACTTCAAAGCTGATACTTGGTGCTGCACTGGTGTGCAGAACATAAGACGAAAAGTAACCTTCGCTCGATACAGACAAGTAACATAGTTCGATTAAACTTGTTGCGTATATAGAAAGAACTGTTACAAGTAAGGTAACTGAAAGAAATACGGAATGAGACAAACGGGAATCATACTTTCATTCAAAGATGTCGCGATTTATGGAAGTCGCCCGGACATTACAAAAGGCGGTACATGGTTCTTAAACAGGGTGTGTGAGCACTACGGACAGTACTTCATGTTCTGCAACTTGCTCCCACCCTGGCCACAAGGGTGGAAAGGAGTCCTCGTGGTAGAGCGTTCCATTCCTCCAGCAGAGCGTTGTCGGATGGTCGTTGGTGCATGTGGACGTGCGGCAATAAATCTCCCTAATGCATCTTACACGTGCCAGGTGGGATTTAAGTCGGGGGAATAGGTAGACAAGTCCATTCGCCGAATATTCTCTCGTTCCAACATCTCCTCCACCAGCGCAGTTCGATAGGGTCGCGCATTCTCATTCATAAAAATTAAGTCTTGGCCTAGAGCTCCCCTGAAAAGATGCACACGGGGAACCAGTACAGCGTCACAAGAACATTCACCAGTGAGTCCACGCAGTTTAGGCCTCCCCACACTATAACATCTGGACCACGAAAACGATCGACAGTGCTTGACGCGCCCTCATATGGTGCGAGATAGGAACTCATAATATACTCAGGAACATTGTCGAACATTATCGTTTTGTTAAATATAGACAAAACTGAAAAAAAGGACCACTTTTTCTGAAGTTTATACACATCAACCCTCGCAATACCAGGGGGAGGATATGTCCTTTATGCCCACCTCTTGAAGAAACTATGATCTAGTCAGTTACTTTATATTTGAAATTTTTTTAATGATATTTAATGTTTCTAATAAATTCTTTTACCAGATAACATATATTTTTTAAACTTTTCAGTTAAACTTAAGGCAAAAATTTCAGTCTCAGTTACAGATTTCACTATCCCTGATGTTTGTCATATTGAGAATAAAAGTCAGCGACAATGAACGAAATTTTCATTTTTAAATTTTTGTGTCATTGTTATGAAGCCTGTAGTACATGTTATTGAAAGTGCGTTGATATTGCCAAGAGGTACTGTTCGTTATGGAAAAGGCACTGGAATTCGCAGTGTTAAGCGCAATGCGATACGAAAAGTCTTTCCCTGATTACAAGCTAGAAGTAAGATACAAATATGAAACTTGTGTCGAATTGTTTACAATTATCAAAGTTTTTTTTCTGTTTTCGGTTCGCAGTACGTAAGTAGTGGAAGAGGTGCAGTGACCAAGAAGCCATGTTAACCATTCAGGGAAAGGCACAGTGTGTCCTGTGGTACCATGAGACACGATCACCAACCACAGTGCAGAGACACTTCCAACAACATTTGGAAGGAAACGACCTGATGTCAAGAGCATGAAAGCCTGGTATGAGAAGTTCAAGTCTGCTCCACCAAGAACCTCAGCAGACAGGATGGAAGCTGTAAGGCAGTCTTTTCTGCGAAGTCCGAAGAAATCGGTGCGCAGGGCCTCACGTGAATTACAGATGCCAAAAAGCTCTCTCCATGACATTTTGCACAAACTTTTATTGTTTAGTGCATACAAAGTGCAAATCGTTCAGGCCTTGTTGCCCAATGACAGTACACGTCGATATCACTTTGCGGTCGAAATGCTGTCACGTATTGAGGACGATGATGGTTGCCCTTTCCGACGAAGCGACCTTTTTTGTCAGTGGAGTAGTGAATCGCCATAATGTGCGCATTTGGAGTTCACAACCCCCTGGCGAGATCATGGAGTGCACCAGAGGCAGTCCAAAGGTGAATGTTTGGTGCGCGCTATTGCGCGATCCAATTATCGGGCCATTCTTCTTCGCTGGGCTACCACCACATCTGCAGTATCTGGACATAACTGTATGCTGTTCTTCAGCTGCTTCAGTATCACCCCGATGTCTTGATTCAGCAAGACGGTGCACCGCCTCACTGCGGTTTGGACGTCCGTGCCTATCTCGATATGACCTTTCCTGGGCGATGGATTGGTCGTGATGGGCCAACGGTTTGGCCTCCACGCTCTCCTGACATAACCCCATTAGACTTCTTTTTATGGGGTTATGTCAAGGACGAGGTCTACCGAACACGTGTACCAGATCTTGAAACCCCCGCGGCAACGGATAACCACAGTCGTTGAATCGATCCCTCCAGTGATGTTGGCTAATGTGTGGAGGGAAATTGAATATCGCCTATATGCGCTACGTGCTACCAAGGGTGCTCATGTGGAAGTTTACTGATGTGTGAAAATAACTTTGATAGTTTGTCAACAGTTAGACACCAGTTTCATATTTGTATCTTACTTCTAGCCTGAGTTATCAATTTATGTAATCAGGGAAAGACTTTTCGGACACCCTGTATTTTCGAAATTAACGAATGATAGATACTTATTGCAATGAGTTTAATGGTTTTGGGGATATGATAATTTTGAGACTCTAATACAGGCGCTCAAGTTTCACACATTTAAAAACAATTATCACAAGTCCTAGACTAAAATGCAATGAGTTTAATAGTTTTGGGGATATGATAATTTTGAGACTCTAATACAGGCGCTCAAATTTCACACATTTAAAAACAATTATCACAAGTCCTAGACTAAAATTAACTCGGATGTGGCTCGTCCACCTGTTTCGCAAGCTAGCCCGCTGCACGGTAGGCTCTACCAGCAGGTCCAGACGCTGCATATAGGGCGTGGTGAGGATTACGAGGCTCAGCTATGTGGAACAGCTGTGCCACGTGCTGCCGTGGCGGATGCATCGCCGCGGGCCGCAAGTCGCGACTTGCAGCGCCGCAAAAAAGACGATCGCGGTTTCGGCAGTGCCGGGCTTCCGCCGCAGGTCATTGCCAGCGCCTGTTACCAGCCGGGCTCCGTCTACTACCAGCTGGCTGCTCATCTCCGTGTCACGACCAGCCGCCGGCGAAGAAAAGGCTTCCATTCACCACCGAGCGCGGGTAACTCACTGAAAACCTATTTGAGCGAACGGCCGTTCACATCGTCTTCTGGCCATCCGCATTTAGGTTACCCTAAATTGCTCGAGTCTAATTTCTAGAATGGTTCTTCTAAAAAAAACACCACCGAATTACTTCCTTCTTCATCTGTAATGAACTCACTGTTCACGTGACTTTAATCCCTGAATTCGTTCCTTGTGTAGAAATCGGCCGATTCCAAACTGCTGTCTCAGTGTGCAAGTTGTCTAAAAAGATTACCACAAACACCTGCATTCCTTCTGCCATTGAAGAAGTTCAAGGAAGGATAACAGCTCTTCTCACAAAACTCTAGGAATAATTATCGTATTTAAAGGTTTTCAGTGACACCGAAGATGATATACAATTCTTCATGGATGACACATGTCCCGAATTTGTGGGTATCAATACAAAAGCAGAAACACCTAATTCCGTTTCCGAATTTCTGGTGCACTTCAGGATTTAGGACTACTTCCTCAGTTTAATTCCTACATCACTGCAAAGAAGAATGATACACATCTTGTGCAGAAATCCACCGACAAGATTTCGGAGGCAGTTCAGGGGTATTTTGGTTCAAATGGCTCTGAGCACTATGGGACTTAACATCTGAGGTCATCAGTCCCCTAAAACTTAGAACTACTTAAACCTAACTAACACATCCATGCCCCAGGCAGGATTCGAACCTGCGACCGTAGCGGTCGCGTGGTTCCAGACTGAAGTGTCTAGAACCGCTCGGCCAAACCGGCCGGCGTTCAGGGGTATTTTCTGAATATTTATGTGTGAGACACCCGTGGTCCCCCCGGTGGGTATTTGCAGAGTAACTGAATTTCGTTTGATTTCTTAACCAGATCTATTTTTGTATTTGCTTTGCATGAAGTGTTTTTAACCCTTAATATACCGTACACCCCTCGAACGGAACCCTGTGCATAACGATTGAGAGAAAGAACAGAAATGATCCTCAGCATCAAAGTGCATTGACGTCTATCTCTTGTAAAATTTTAGAACATATTCTGAGTTCAAACGCAATAAAGTATCTCGAGTAGAACGACCGATATCATCTTAATGAGAATGGATTCCGAAAGCATCATCATACGAAACCAAAAAGATTTCTAGGTAGGGACGATGCAGCATCTTACCTGTAATGGAGAGGTATGGATAGAAGTAAAAGTAATTTCAGGCGTGCCCCCAAGTACGCTGTAGTGGGATAACTGCTGTTCATTTTTTACGCTTATAATATTAATAGTGCCCTTAGACTTTTTGCAGATGATGCACTTACGCCGGCCGCTGTGGCCGAGCGGTTCTAGGCGCTTCAGTCTGGAACCGCGCGACCGCAACGGTCGCAGGTTCGAATCCTGCCTCGGGCATGGATGTGTGTGATGACCTTAGGTTAGTTACGTTTAAGTAGTTCTAAGTTGTAGGGAACTGATGACCTCAGATGTTAAGTTCCATAGTGCTCAGAGCCGTTTGAACCATTTTTTGATGCAGTTACCTATAACGAGACGGTGGTCTAGCGATGTTCCGATTAACGCGTACTGTGAGGACGTCGTGTGTTCTCCGTCGTTTTCGCGTTGTCACTAGTGTGTGTGTGTGTGTGTGTGTGTGTGTGTGTGTGTGTGTGTGTGTTTAGTCTTACTCTGTCTACTGCGTTACTGAGTTTCAGTGATTGTACGGCTTCAGCTATCATTTCATCGGTACGGCTCACGGAGTAGAGGCTGCGGTATGCCGTTGGATTCCATTCTCCTCTTTCTTTGGCGAGTGAATACATTCCCATCCTCTGTTTGCAGATTCTGGGACATCATCGAGACTACTTTTATTGAATTGAAAATTTTAAATGACGTTATCAGTGACAGGAATGTCCAAAAGAAGAGAGGACTGAAAAAATTCGAAAAATACGACCTATTGCACTGTTCACTTTGACTTAAACGATCGCCAGAGATATTAACACGAGGACAGAGTTGCTTAAAAAAAGTAGTACAAAAATATCAGCATTGCATTCCCGGAAGTACTATTACGTTCGCAGAAGTTGGAGATTCATTTCAACAACAGCTGTGACTAACATGAAATGCGCTTTTTTTTATCGGGTTCCTTGATTGTCAGTCATCAATACGTAATGAGAATAATGGAGAATGTGTATCTGGAAGAGATTGTAATAAAAGTTGTGGTGTCACCGCCAGACACCACACTTGCTAAGTGGTAGCCTTTAAATCGGCCGCAGTCCGTTAGTATACGTCGGACCCGCGTGTCGCCACTGTCAGTGATTGCAGACCGAGCGCCGCCACACGACAGGTCTAGAGAGACGTCCTAGCACTCGCCCTAGTTGTACAGCCGACTTTTCTAGCGATGGTTCACTGACAAATTACGCTCTCATTTGCCGAGACGATAGTTAGCATAGCCTTCAGCTACGTCATTTGCTACGACCTAGCAAGGCGCCATTATCAATTGCTATTTATCTTGTGATGCATGTACCGTCAGACCGATGTTCAGCAATTATGGATTGAAGATAAGTATTCCAGCAGCTACGTACTTAATTTGCTAGACTCAAATCCTTTAACTGTTCCAGACCTCACGCCAGCCTGCGTGAGCTTAAACGCGTGCCTTTCGGCTACCCGTCACTGTGGATTGGCTGTCTTGCCAGTCCACAACAAAAGTTATTCTTAATATGATCACTGAGGCATCTGCTAGGGTACAAGTTAATGTACAGCTAACAAAATCTGTTGACATTTTGCGGGATGTGCCACACGGGCAGTCGGCTCTCTATGCTTCGCGCTGTCACTGGAGCCGTTCTTTAAAGAAATGTTATCAGGTATTTCAATGGTAGATCAAACGCTGGTTGTCAGAGCATTGCTGATGACGTCGTTCTTCTAATAGTACGTGAAGAAGAGATAGCACGTATGAAACGAGACGTTAATAAACTTAGCGTAACGTCGGGGGCACAACTCAGCCATCGGAAACGTAAAATCCTAAACGCCAGCGGATTTCCTAACCTCGCTATGCCGTGGGCGCAAGTTGTCTAAAATCACAACACGCCAGGAGTCATACTAGACAGATGTCCTCTAAAGATGAAGGTGTGTGACAAACAAAATGCAAGGGGCAGTTGTAGAAAATAACTGATTCGCCGTGAACCTAACTTAAAAAAAGCTTATAGTCATAAGCACTTACGTGTTCTCCAAAATATACTACATCGCGCAGTTCTTTACAATTCCATAACTACAAGGCAACTAGATAATGCGCCTGACAAGCAGTTGCAAACGGAAGGAAAATGAATTAAAACTGTCATATTATACGATAGCCAAATCGAAGAAGTAAGGTGGGCTCTAATTTGTTCACATCAAAAAAATGGTTCAAATGGCTCTGAGCACTATGGGACTCAACTTCTGAGGTCATCAGTCCCCTAGAACTTAGAACTACTTAGACCTAACTAACCTAAGGACGTCACACACATCCATGCCCGAGGCAGGATTCGAACCTGCGATCGTAGCGGTCGCGCGGTTCCAGACTGTAGCGTCTAAAACCGCTCGGCCACTCTGACCGGCCCACAACAGAAAAGCAATGACGCTTTTCTTCGGGCGTATAATAACGCTGCTGTACAAAAGTCCAGGGAATATTACAATAACGTCTTTCCAAACCGGGCGCCTAGGAAGTATGCGTCCCCCGATCGACGTAAGCAAAACTAACTACAAATTAAAACACTTTGCAGAATTGTGTCTCCAAGTCTCTTACATGAACACTAGTATTTTAAGGAGCAACCGCCAGACAAGAGCTTCACAGAGAGAGTGATCAAAGGTGATAAACCTAACAATACGGAATAAAATTAGTTGGCTACCGACAGAGAGCCTATAGAGAAACATAACGTTTAAAATCTATACAACTGACGTTACAACAACATGACACAAGGAAGTGAACAAAATCACTACAATAAACGAAAAGAGCCACAAATAGGATTTGATGACACAAACAAATGCTCTTCATGTGACTTATTTGATTAACGTCTTCACTTTCAGCGGTCATTAATGTAACTGGAGATGGTGCTGAAACAGATTTGCACCGCTGCCAAGGAGTTCCGAAACCGACTCTACAACCGAGATCCTACCTAGGCCTGACACCAAACTGCGTCTGACATAAAAAAAAAAACACTGTAATGTGTCAGTTAGACAATTAACTTAAGAAACTTCAATAACTGCATGAAAACTGTCTTCTGGAAAACAAAAAGTGTTGTAACTTGAAGTTATTCGACAATAAGCTGGAAATAACGTTTGAAACATATGGAATAAGATATCCACAGGAGAAGAATCCAGGGAAAACAACACATACTTTAAAAGCAAAAAGTTTGAAAACAAAAAAACCTTAACACTCGAGAACGATACTTGTTTGTAGTTACATTTTTTAAAGTTATTATTAGATTATTTTCAAGATTTTAACTAATGAATATGTTTTCAAGAAAACATCACTTGCCAATTCTGGAAGATTAACATAAAATTCATCTAGAATATCTAATTTGCATCTATTTTAGAAGAAAATTTTATTTATTGAAGAAGAAAGTCACGAGTCAAGAAATTTGCTAATTTCGAAAATCGAATAGTCGTGTAAAAATGGGTAGCGTCGTTGACTAATAATCATAACGTTCTGGATCCCGTGTCCGAACCCAGTCACTGCTTAAATTTTGAATACCCGTCTTCATCGCCAATGGCGGCTGAAGAAATTTGGTATGATCATTCACGATCAGTCTGAAAACGGTCCTGTCAAAGACGTCGGATGAGTGGGCAGAGATGTGGAAAACTAAATGGCGAAAGATCAACGGCATGATAAATGAGAAGGTACTGGAAACCACTCTATTGAGAGATCGTGTATGGTTTTCAGCTTTACAAATGTTGCTATTGCTCATTTTCCGTAACGCTTTTAGGAATGGTGGTACTGGGATCGAGGGGTGTGCGCAACAGTTTGATCATAATTTAACATTCCCCAATTTCTTAAAACACTCTTAAACTCAATTTCCCTATTAGATTTGTACTTCATTATTAATTAGAAAATCAAGAAGCAGCAAACGTCGAAATAGTATCAAGGAACTCTCTTTAAAGTTGGTCATCCGTAACATTGAAATTTAAAGAACTTTCTAATAATAAACAGAACAGTCTTACACCAAAAAAATCTCATAAAATTAACTATGCCTGTGGAATACTGATTGTACACAACCGAACAAGAAATCAACTTGGCAAGTGAGAAATCACCAAGAGATCCGTTAAACAACAGGTAAAGCTTTCCTAAACTAAGTACTAGATATCGACCACTAACACCGGCCTTCAGGAGTAGGATTACAAAATGTTATAACTTCACTTGCTGTTTCAATACGATGTCCGTGAGTTAGAATGGTTCAGTGCTTTCAAGCCGTGCACGGACAACTTCCTTTCGCTACACGGTGCAGTTGTTTCTCAGTAACGTGTTCCCTGTGGACTCAATACAAGAGCCCACTAGCCATCGGAGAACGACGGACATTGCACGTCGTGCTGGACTCGCTGAGCGGAAATACAAATTCGCGGGTATTGGGTAGATATCAGAAACAAAGCGAGGAGGTATCTAGCGTTTGGGTTCCATACTTCACAAATCAAGGCGCCGCAGCTACGTCCGTGCTAATGGGCTTCCTGTGTTCCCGCTGTAGTTCAGCGAATATGACGAGTGCGAGAACTGCGGCGCTGCGGTCGCTTCAAACTCGTCGACTCGTTCTCTCTTACAGAAGCACACAGTAGTTTAAGGTTAAGTCGTGACTTATTGTTAGTACTGAAGATGAGTACACGATCCTGCTGCTGTAAAGTACACTGACAAGACGAAATGACCGACTGTCGGGATCAGATGGCCTTTAACGATGCTGCGTTTATTGAGACTGTGAAGGGTGTACGGTCCGCAGCTCGTGGTCGTGCGGTAGCGTTCTCGCTTCCCACGCCCGGGTTCGATTCCCGGCGGGGTCAGGGATTTTCTCTGCCTCGTGATGACTGGGTGTTGTGTGATGTCCTTAGGTTAGTTAGGTTTAAGTAGTTCTAAGTCCTGGGGGACTGATGACCATAGATGTTAAGTCCCATAGTGCTCAGAGCCATTTGAACCATTTTTTTGAAGGGTGTACGACGAAAATAAGTTAACTGATGCAAAATACGTAACTGTAGATGTGTTCCGTTAGAAGAGGTGTGATATCTGGAATAAGTTTCACGCTTTATTCCACGCGTCAGATGAAAAACAAACAACTTTTCTCAACTGGAAACAAAATGGTTCTATTCTTATTAATCCCACGTCCACCGTGAGAAAACATACGTGCTGTGTCAAGCAAAAACTGGGCATTGAGCAGCGTCACTGTTACAGCCCTGCGATTAGAAAGTGCGTCATTTCTGTCTTCATTCGGCCATGACAACTTGCATTTATGGGCTGACAGCGAGTCGTGCAGCTTATCACTTATTTCTGTCGTTTATTTTAATAATTAATCAACATTTAGAGATTGCACTTTATCCGCATGTCACGTTATCTGGCGCTATCGTTACATACTTGGTAACGCCTCGAAAGTGTGTACATGTCAACGTAATTGTTAGAGATTCTCTGAATAGGTATCAAATATTTAAAAAAAAGTTTTATCTTTATGAATGTGTACATAAACATAACAATATTAGCTGTTAAGCAATCAGTCGTTATATTGGTAAATTATTTGCTTCGTCATTTAGGCAGGCAGGACAGTTTGTGATATTTCAAGTTGCACCTGAGAATGGCTATGAAGCCGTAATCATGATTGTGTGAAATAAATGAATAGTAATTTACAGTTTAAGGGAGGAGATTTCTTTCAAAACGGTTGCCTATGTAGCTGGAATATAGCGAGTCCGCCCTTATACTTTCTCAGCGAATCGAGTCTACTTCTACCCTACACCAGACTCAGGTGACGAGTGGGTTTCGGCGGAGACTCACGAGACGGCGGGTTCGGAGATGACGTCACAGGACTCGCTAGTGAGCTTAAAGCAAGTATATGGAGCCCATTTCGGAACTCCACTACTCATGAAGAAAATGAACAATCATACTTTCTCTGTGAGAAAATAAGATAGCACATTTGATTTCACTTCAACAGAAAGAAAAAAAGGCAGTAAACGTTTAAAATCCCATCGGTGATGAATTCCTTGGAGAAGGAGCACGCACTCAGGATCGCGAATGAGGCTGGCAGTTAATCATAATCAGCCTCGAGAAATTTAAGGCAGCCGCTGGAAAAACTAAATTGGAAAGGCTGTAGATGTATTCGAGTCCCATTCTAATAGGAAGTGAACTCACTGTCTTTAACTATTCTGCCACTTCAGCCAGTAGAGCAAGAAGAGGTACTTCAAATTTCAAAATGCTCCTATATGTTTTTTTCTGCTTTAGTTAATATGTCCGTCCACCTAAGCTTGTTATACAGAAGTCCTCCAAAGGATTTTACATAATCTTGTATTTAGCGTAAGACCGTTAATGTCTAGGTCCAGTTTTCCCTGGCTGTGAGACTTCCGGCTGGTCTGAAACGACGTGCCATGACTTTCACTCTTGTGCTTACCTCTTCATCTCAGAGTATCACTTACATGCGACGTCCTCAATCATTTGTTGAATAAATTTCACTATCTCTCTTCCCATACTGTTTTTGCCCTCTGCTGCTACTTTTGGTATCACAGAAGTTGTTTTCTTATGTCTTAATATGTTTCTTCTCTTCCTGTCCTTTATTCCAGTAAGTGGTTCCAATTTATCCCTTTTCTCGACGTTTCGCAACGTTAGGGTTCCGTAGCTGACTGTCTGCAGCTCGTGGTCGTGCGGTAGCGTTCTCGCTTCCCGCGCCCGAGTTCCCAGGTTCGATTCCCGGCGGGGTCAGGGATTTTCTCTGCCTCGTGATGACTGGGTGTTGTGTGATGTCCTTAGGTTAGTTAGGTTTAAGTAGTTCTAAGTTCTAGGGGACTGATGACCATAGTTGTTAAGTGCCATAGTGCTCAGAGCCATTTGAGCCATTGGAACCGTAGCTGACTAGGAAAGGTGGAACCGTTATAGGATCACTTCGTTGTCCATCTGTCTGTCCGCCTGCCCATATCTTAAGAGCCCTTTTCTCAGGACGAGTACATGTATCAATTCATTTTTGGGCGTTTGTGTGCTCTTCAGCCTTTCAGATAGACGAACGTGCAGGGAGGCGGCGGACTGCGCGTATACCAGGTTTTGAGGATCCGGTTCTTCGGGATATTCAGACGAGCACCAGTACAAGCTCCAGACAAGTGACCCGCCAACATGGTGTAAGCCTAAGTACGATTATGAGTATGCTGCATGCTACTATCCCTATCACCTGCAACGAGTGCAAGGATTACCAAAACAGATTTTCCTATATGGGAAGGATTTTGTCGATCGTTTTTGCACCAGACAATCACAATTATGGAATTTTTGTCTTTAGTCCTCTTTACCATGAACCTTTGGCACTATTAATCTGCATAATCGTCATCTGTGGGCTACAGATAATGTTCGGGGAGCACATTGGTTCAGCTTCGATGTGTGGGCGGGGATTCTTGGCGACCACATACTTGGACCGGTTATTATTCCACAGTGCCTCGACAGAGGAACGTACCTGGGCGTCTTGTAGAATACTCTGCCTGGGTTGCTTGAGAATGTGCCTTTGCCAATACGACAGGTTACGTGATTAGATGGTTTCCGCATGACGGAGCACCACCCCACTTCCGCATTACAGTTTGCCGACGCCTCAAAATCTTTCCCGGACGTTGACTAGGACGCAGAAACCTTGTAGCATGGCCTGTTACGTCACTGAACTTAATTACCCTGGATCTTTACCTCCGGGGACATGGGAAAATCATTGTGTATGCTCAACCAGTTCCTGAAGTGCAGACCCTTCAATAACGTGTTCACAACGCCTGTGAAGTTTTTCGGAGAGAGACCGGAACGTACGAAAGAGTGCAGCAATCCACGATGCGGCGCGAGATAGCGTGCATTGCATCCCATGGGGCCCACTTTGAAAATCTGTTGTGGCGTGGATGTAATGCAATTCTGTATTGTGTTCCGGGACAATTTGTTCTCGTTGCATGCACAACGTCCATTTCCGGTCACATGTTCATAAGACCTTGGTTCCTCCGTTACCTGTCAGGAATCGGTTCCTGCAGTTTGTCGATTTTATTGACGTTCATACTCTACAGGTTGTGTCCGTAAGAGCGTGCAAAAATGTAACAGGACATAAAGAATGCGCTACCGAAAAATTTAAGGTCGGAGAAGACAGCTTACGGAGATATGGAAGTAAACTTGTCTACCCATTTGTCTAACATTTATGTCTTCCTGCTTATTTACAAATAATATGCGTACAAATTTACACGCATTGTACTGTTTATTTACATGTACATTCTTTATTTCCTGCAAGGAAACAAGGAGTAGGAGCATCATTACTAGGAAGTCACGATGCAGGCTTTGTTTACTTTACTTGTCCATAAAGTCTCTCTGTTGTATCGTATTTACATTGTCCCATGACAGAACGTGCTATGAGTCAACGACAGACCCGTTCATTACTCTGTGCTATTCAGAGACGTACAGTGCAATACGATGGAGCAGTACCAGTACAGTTTTGCAGAACCCACTGCCATGCGTCTTGTGTATGGGGAAGTACGTTGCAATGCTCTCGCTAACAGGTATCATCCATCGCGACAAGAATTTATTTCTCTCAATAGACGAATTAAGGAGAGTGGTTCATTGGAGAGAAGAAGCGAGGAACCTGGCAGCATGAGGAACACTCGCACACCCGATTTTGAAGAGTAGGTGCTGGAACATGTTGCAGCGGACCCCACTACAAGTACTCGTCGTATTGCACGTGACATCGGCGCCCCACATACTAGTGTGTGGCGAGTACCCCACGAACAACAATTACACCCATATCACCCACAACGACTCCACGCGATGCTTGTGACTCACTTTGCACCGAGGGTCGCGTGGTATCGATAGTAACGATGCCACACAGTTCAAAGGTTGTCACTACGAGAGACACCGACGACAGCGCCCTCTAGCCGGTGCTGTCGAGGTCTACGAGCTCCGCGATTGCTTCAGCCCATTCCATCAGGTGCAGCCAGCCAGGACACTTCGCTTCAGCTCCGCACCTCATTCCAAGTTATGTATTCTTATTGCCTGAGTAAAGGGGATTTAAATTCATACAGCAGTACCGACCTGTTTTACGTTTTCCTGATCCAACCCATGCGCCGCCTTCCAGGCGGGATACAAAATTTGGCGACGAGGATGGGATTAAAATTCTTTTGCCTTTCCTATCATTTCCTTATTTGATCGGTACTGCTTTAGCTTTTTTGAGATACTCCCGTGTGCCTGAGTGTTCTCATCATTCGCTATAAAACTTTCATTTGTGCACACCATGGCTTCGCCACAGGAACAGGCTTCGCTGTCCGATCTTGTACGTTTTCAGGCTCAGCATATGTCGCAGCTGCTTGCTGCCATAAATGGACTGGTGACACTACAAACTGTAGATACTTCGGCGCCTCCGACGCCACCGCCTGTACCGACGCCGTCGCCGACGGCGCCGTCATTTCGTGCCTTCAATCCAGACGTTGAACGCTGGCCAGAATACATCGCCCAGCTCGAGGCACACTTCGCAGCTTACAACATACCAGGTACACAGCGGCTTGCTTTTTTCATTGCCAACGCGGGTGTTGTGTTGTACCGCGTGCTCCTGAAATTGTTTCCCACCACCCGCGCAGAAATTAAAAGTTACGACGAATTGATTGAAGCTTTGAACTCCCACTTCCGTGACAGTGTAAATGTGGTAGCTACACGTTACAAATTCTTTCGCCTCCGGCGTGGCCCTACTCAGTCTAATAAATCTTGATTTTGCTGGTCCTCTCTGGGACACTCACTGTCTGATTGTATTTGATGCATACAGCAACTTTCCTTTTGTTGTGCCTATGTCTTCTACTACATCTGCGAGTACTCTTCGGGCTTTGACGTCTATTTCTTGCATTGAGGGTCTTCCTGAAGTTATTGTCTCCGACAACGGCCCACAATTTGTGTCCTCAGAGTTTGAAGTGTTCTGTGCCGCTAATGGCAATCGCCATCTGACTTCAGCCCCGCTCCACCCCAGTCGAACGGCGAGGCTGAACGCTTTGAGCATACATTTAAGTCGCAGATGAGCAAGTTGCGCGCCACGCACTCTCGCGAGCGCGCGCTCTGGACTTCCCTCGCTTCCTATCGCTCTCACAAGGGGAGGCCGCCAATTGTGAAATTCAGATTCGATTCATACTGCGCATAATAAAAGCTCATGGCCAGAGGTGTAGTGTGGCAAAGCACCAAGATGCACTTCTCAGCCGTTGTCGAGAAAATCGACAGTTAAAAGAAACCGTTGCCGTGAAATACTCTCTACGATTAATAATTTTCTACAGCGTCGTGGCGCAGCGGTAAGCGCTCGGGTTCGTAATCCGAAGGTCGCTGTATCGAATGTGAATATATGGGCCGGCATTATTGGCGACGATCGCGTTGGGCCTTATCTTCTATCTGGCCGTCTGAATGGCCTGCAATACTTGAGGTTCGTACAAACAGTACTACCTGAGTTCTCGGAGAACGTACCCTTGGCTGTTTGGGAGAGGATGTGGATACAACATGACGGTGCACCGCCTCACTTCAATGTGGACGTCCGCAATCATCTCAATGCTGTATTTCCTGGTCGCTGGGTTGGAAGGGGACGTCCTATTCCACGGCCTGCGAGGTCACCTAACCCGAATCCCCTTGATTATTTCCTATGGGGATATCTGAAGTCACTTGCGTATTAGACACCAATCGATACGAAGATGGAATTAGTTGCCAGAATTGTAGCTGCCTGTGATGTGATTCGAAACACACCAGTGATAATTATCAGAAAGCGCCAGAATCTTGTTCGCCGGTATCATGCTTGCATTGAGGTTGATATCTGTCAGTTTCAGCACATTTTATAAGAAGCACTACAACTGGTGCGTTCATTGTGTCAGTGACGCCATTTGCAGTTAACTGTAACTGCTGTAAATGAAAAAGTACACAGTAATGCGATTTTATTCCCATTTTCTCCGTAAGCTGGCTTCTACGACTCCAGGTTCCCTACCTCAAATTCTTCAATGCAGCATCCTCCATATCCTGTTAATTTTTTGCACGGTCTTACGGAAACGATTTGTGTAGTCCCTCGGCGGCATGAAAAACTGAAGCTTCTAAATCATTGTAATCTAAAGACACGGTCATTTGTCATATATTTTGATACTCGCGAACTCACCAAAACCATAGATACACTAATTACATCCTCGTCGGGCCTGGTAGTCAAACGTTAAATCGCATGCCTCCAAAAATCGAAAGATCACCGGGTCAGATCTCAATCGGACCAGGGAAGTTTCAGTCTTCGCTTTAACCTAGCCTCCATTTGCTAACTGTGTGATGCGTTACCAGAAAGAACACGTAGTTCGAGTTCCAAGTTAAACTCCAGGTACCCTTTCCCTATGGTGGATAACTGGGGTAGATTAATGACAAGCAAATCACCAGAGTGGCGTCCGACAAAATATTGCATCAGGCCATTGAGCCACAAAAAATTACTACTATTAGCATCTGCGTGCATAATAAAGTTGGTAAGAAACCCTCAGAGCCCGAGTCCTGCTCGCACTCATCCGTTTTTTTTAATTTTAAAATCTGTCAGTCCACTAAACTTTTAGCATCCTTCAGTAACAACATATCTCTAAAGCGTCTATTTTCTTATTTTGTGGTTTCCTAAATACATGATTCATTTCCGTACGATGCTGTGCTCCAGACGCACATTCTCAGAAATTTCTTCCTCAAACTGAGGCCCATGTTTCACACAAGGAGACTACCTTTAGTGAAGAACGCTCTCTTTGCCTGTGCTGGCCTGCTTCTGATGCCATTGTTTCATCACTTATTTTGCTTCCTAGATAACAAAATTCCTTCCCCTCGGCTGCTAAGTGGCATCCCATTTCGATAATTTTATTGCTACTCCTTATTTCGATCCGTTTTCTTTTGCTTATTTTCATTCCACATTCAATGGTCAGTATACTGTTGATTTTATTCAACAGTCACAATGTAACACTCACTTTCACCGAGGATAGCATTGTTAAGAGGTACACTACTGGCCATTAAAATTGCTACACCACGAAGATTACGTGCTACACACGCGAAATTTAACCGACTGGAAGAAGATGCTGTCATATGCAAATGATTAGGTTTTCAGAGCATTCAACCAAGGTTGGCGCCGGTGGCGACACCTACAACGTGCTGACATGAGGAAAGTTTCCAACCGATTTCTCATACACAAACAGCAGTTCACCGTCGTTGCCTGGTGAAACGTTATTGTGATGCCTCCTGTAAGGAGGACAAATACGTACCATCACGTTTCCGACTTTGATAAAGGTCGGATTGTAGCCTATCGCGATTGCGGTTTATCCTATCGCGACATTGCTCCTCGCGTGGGTCGAGATCCAATTACTGTTAGCAGAATATGGAATCGGTGGTTTCACGAGGGAAATACGGAACGCCGTGCTGGACCCCAACGGCCTCGTATCATTAGCAGTCGAGATGACAGACATCTTATTGGCATGACTGTAACGGATCGTGCAGCCACGTCTCGATTCCTGAGTCAACAGATGGGGACGTTTGCAAGACAATAACCATCTGCACGAACAGTTCGACGACCTTTGCAGCAGCATGGACTATCAGCTCGGAGACCATGGCTGCGGTTACCATTGACGCTACATCACAGATAGGAGCGCCTGCGATGGTGTACTCAAAGACGAACCTGGGTGCACGAATGGCAAAACGTCGTTTTTTCGGATGAAGCCAGGTTCCGTTTACAGCATCATGATGGGCGCATCCGTGTTTGGCGACATCGCGGTGAACACACATTGGAAGCGTGTATTCGTCATAGCCATACTGGCGTATCACACGGCGTGATGGTATGGGGTGCCATTGGTTACACGTCTCGGTCACCTCTTGTTCGCATTGATGGCACTTTGAACTGTGGACGATACACTTCAGATGTGTTACGACCCGTGGCTCTACCCTGCGAGACCCAACATTTCAGCAGGATAATGCACGACCGCATGTTGCAGGTCCTATACGGGACTTTCTGGATACAGAAAATGTTCGACAGCTGCCCAACCAGCACATTCTCCAGATGTCTCACCAATTGAAAACGTCTGGTCAATGGTGGCCGAGCAACTGGCCCGTCGCAATACGCCAGTCACTACTCTTTATGAACTGTGATATCGTGCTGAAGCTGCATGGGCAGGTGTACCTTTACACGCCATCCATGCACTGTTTGACTCAATGCTCAGGCGTATCAAGGCCGTTATTACGGCCGGAGGTGGTTGTTCTGGGCACTGATTTCTCATGATCTATGCACCCAAATTGAGTGAAAATGTAATCACATGTCAGTTCTAGTATAATATATTTGTCCAATGAATACCCGTTTATCATCTGCATTTCTTCTTGATGTAGCAATTTTAATGGCCAGTAGTGTAATTCGCAACACTCAGTTTCACTGAGGAAAGAAATATCTCCGGCGAATCACTCATACCCTTAAACCCTAAATTTGAATCCTACTTCTGAACCCTCTATTTCCATCATAACTTTTATGATGAATAGGTCGAAAAGTACGTGAGAACGTCTTAACCCCTGCCTTATGCACTCCTGGCCTTCCTTATACTAGATCGGTGGAGCAGTGGTTAGCACACTGAATTTATGTTTGGAAGGACGATTGTTCAAATCCGCGTCCGACCATACTGATTTAGGTTTCCCATGATTTCCCAAAATCGTTTAAAGCAAATATTTGGATGGTTCTTTTGAAAAGTGCATGGCCTCTATCCTTTCCCATCCTTGAATCATTCCGAGCTTGTCTCCGATATCTAAAGATCTCGACTTGATGGGACGTTAAACCCTATTCTTACTTCCCTTTTCTTTGTCCTCCATTCTTCTTGGTCCTCTCTGGTTCTTGTACTTGTTCTACAAGAGGCAGCCAGATTATAATGAGACAGATGTAGGTGAACTGCTTATTATTTCAAAATTAATCGCCATAGCTGTTAACGCATCTATCGCTCTGTGAGGCAAGACGGTCCATGCTTGCACGGAAAAATATATACGGTTGTCTATGGAATCATAACTGTACCGGGGTGTACACCTTTTCGTCCGAAGCAAATCGACAGCTGCGCATGTCTTTCTTCAGGGCTTTCAAATTTGGAAATCGCTTGGGAAGAGATCGCGACTGTATCAAGGATCAGTAAAAGTTTCCCAGCGAAACTGCTGGAGCGTAGTCTAAACAACCTGGGCAACATGTGGGCAGGCACTTTTTGGCCGTTTGTTTAGCTGCAGAAGTTTTGCTGGGAAGCCTTTACACTATCGCCATACAGACTCCATGCCATTTCGTTATTTTCGGAACGCTGAAGACAGACATCCGTGGCCGTCGATTTGCTTCGGACGGAAAGGTGCACACCTTGGTACAATTATAGTTCTTAGGCAACAGCAGTTTTCCATAAAGGCATTGACCATGTTGTCTCAGAATGGGATAAATGAACACCTGTGGCGATTACTTTTGCAGTAACGAACAATTTACTTACTTTTTTTCCATCTGTCTCGCTTTCATTTGATTTCCTCTTATATGAGACACGTTTTTCCCCGTAGATTACAACAATTTTTCTCAGAACTTCGAATATCTTGCGCAATTTTACTTTATCGAACGCTTTCTTGTAAGTGCACAAATCCTATAAAAGTATCTCGATTTCTTGATATTGTCTCCACTATCAAGCGCAACGTCGGAAATGCCTGTTCAGCGCCTTTATCTTTCCTAAAGCCACACCGATTCTCATCTAACAGGGCGTCAGTTTTCTTTTCTGTACTTCTGTGATTGTTCTTATCAATAACATGGATGCACGAGCTCCTAATCTGATTGTTCGGGAGTTCTTCCTTCCATCCGCTATCGATATCTTCGGGACTGCATAAATGACGTTTCTTCGAAAGTAACATGGTATCAATTAAGAAAAAACAGTCCTCGGTCACTATTTTTAACGAATTAACCGAGTTTCAACACTGCTAGGATTGTCTTCCTCAGAATTTAAATGACAGAATGGTCTATAACATGGTCACAGAATTATGACTAAAAACGTATCATACGTCTATAACATGGTCACAGAATTATGACTAAAAACGTATGATACGTTTCTAGTCATAATTCTGTGACCATGTTATAGACCATTCTTTGATTTAAATTCTGAGGAAGACACTCCTAGCAGTGTTGAAACCCGGTTAATTCGTTAAAAATAGTGACCGAGGATGTTTTCTCTCAGTTGTAATTCACGGTCTCTGAACGTGCAACCATGTACAAAATTTTGTAACGTGGTATATTTCCAGTCACACTGACGTGAATAGTCATTTAGTTGACACAAACTGAATGACTTTAGTAATTCCGAAGAAATGTTATTTATACTTTCTGCCTTGCTTGTTCGCAGGTCTTCGATAGCTCTATTAAACTATGGCTCTAACACAGGATACCGTATCTCTTCCAGATCGACACACCTTTCTCGTCTATCGCGTCAGCAAACAGTTCCTGCTCCTCGTTGGTTTCCTGGACGTATTCTCTATCCACCAATCCGCTCACTCCTCTGCGTTCAACGGTGGAATTCCTATCGAAGTCTTCTTGTTTCAGGTACTATGTACAGCTTTCACGTGTAAAGGGTGTTATATTTGAAATGAATTTATTTTACAACTGCCATGTTACGAGATAGCGGAGCAATGACAGACGCAAGTGTGTGCGCAGGGCCTATTCATCGTTGTGCGTACGTATGTTATCGCGACAATGGCGTCTGTCAAAGATACGAACGTGAGAAAGACGGGCAGACGGCAGCCCAGACCAGCGTGCTGCCACTGCAGGGGTTACCGGGGCAACGGTCAGGCCTGGATGGGGGCGCTGGTATTTGGGCGACGTGACGCTGCTGACATTTCAGCCGCTTAGGCACGCCCCGCCGCCGACAGCGCACACGCCACTGGGCGTCCTTTCCTTCCATTTTGTTTTTTGGGCTGTTCACGCGCGGACAGGCACTACGAGCGGTATCGGGCAGCTTTCAAAGGGTCGTTGTAGTATCGGGCTTGCACATCACTAAGTGAAAAGTGTTATACCGCGAGCACCGTCACCTGACGACATGAAACTGATACGCCAGTTCACAGCTGTCGGGTACGATGATTCAAATTTTATCCTTATCCGAGCTTATTTGCGATGAAACAAGACGTTGTCCGTAGTAGGCTGTATAATGATATACGTTACTCGTCGTGTGATCGGCCAGTTTTGACACTAAGTCATTTTCAAGCACTTGTTGTTGTTGTTGTTGTGGTCTTCAGTCCTGAGAGTGGTTTGATGCAGCTCTCCATGCTAATCTATCCTGTGCAAGCTCCTTCATCTCCCAGTACCTACTGCAATCTACATCCTTCTGAATCTGCTTAGTGTTTTCATATCTTGGTCTCCCTCTACGATTTTTACCTTCCACGCTGCCCTCCAATGCTAAATTTCTGATCCCTTGATGCCTCAGGACATGTCCTACCAACCGATCCCTTCTTCTAGTCAAGTTGTGCCACAAACTTCTCTTCTCCCCAATCCTATTCAATACCTCCTCATTAGTTACACGATCTACCCACCTAATCTTCAACATTCTTCTTAGCACCACATTTCGAAAGCTTCTATTCTCTTCTTGTCCAAAGTATTTATCGTCCATGTTTCACTTCCATACATGGCTACACTCCATACAAATACATTCAGGAACGACTTCCTGACATTTAAATCTATGCTCGATGTCAACAAATTTCTCTTCTTCAGAAACGCTTTCCTTGCCATCGCCAGTCTACATCTCATATCCTCTATATTTCGACCATCATCAGTTATTTTGCTCCCCAAATAGCAAAACTCCTTTACTACTTTAAGTGTCTCATTTCATAATCTAATTCCCTCAGCATCACCCGACTTAATTCGACTACATTCCATTATCCTCGTTTTGCTTTTGTTGATGTTCATCTTATACCCTCCTTTCAAGACACTGTTCGTTCCGTTCAACTGCTCTTCCAAGTCCTTTGCTGTCTCTGACAGATTTACAATGTCATCGGCGAACCTCAAAGTTTTTATTTCTTCTCCCTGGATTTTAATACCTACTCCGAATTTTTCTTTTGTTTCCTTCACTGCTTGCTCAATATACAGATTGAATAACATCGGGGACAGGCTATAACCCTGTCTCACTCCCTTCCCAACCGCTGCTTCCCTTTCATGCCCCTCGACTCTTATAGCTGCCATCTGGTTTCTGTACAAATTATAAATAGCCTTTCGCTCCCTGTATTTTACCCCTGCCACCTTTAGAATTTGAACGAGAGTAATCCAGTCAACATTGTCAAAAGCCTTCTCTAAGTCTACAAATGCTAGAAACGTAGGTTTGCCTTTCCTTAATATTTCTTCTAAGATAAGTCGTAAGGTCAGTATTGCCTCACGTGTTCCAACATTTCTACAGAATCCAAACTAATCTTCCCCGAGGTCGGCTTCTACCAGTTTTTCCATTCGTCTGTTAATAATTCGCGTTAGTATTTTGAAGCTGTGACTTATTAAACTGATAGTTCGGTAATTTTCACATCTGTCAACACCTGCTTTCTTTGGGAGTGGAATTATTATATTCTTCTTGAAGTCTGAGGGTATTTCGCCTGTCTCGTACATCTTGCTCACCAGATGGTAGAGTTTTGTCAGGACTGGCTCTCCCAAGGCCATCAGTAGTTCTAATGGAATGTTGTCTACTCCCGGGGCCATGTTTCGACTCAGGTCTTTCAGTGCTCTATTAAACTCTTCACGCAGTATCGTATCTCCCATTTCATCTTCATCTACATCCTCTTCCATTTGCATAATATTGTCCTCAAGTACATCGCCCTTGTATGGACCCTCTATGTACTCCTTTCACCTTCCTGCTTTCCACTCTTTGCTTAGAACTGGGTTTCCATCTGAGCTCTTGATATTCATACAGGTGGCTCTCTTTTCTCCAAAGGTCTCTTTAATTTTCCTGTAGGCAGTATCTATCTTACCCCTAGTGAGATAAGCCTCTACATCCTTACATTTGTCCTCTAGCCATGCCTGCTTAGCCATTTTGCACTCCCTGTCGATCTCATTTTTGAGACGTTTGTATTCCTTTTTGCCAGCTTCATTTACTGCATTTTTATATTTTCTCCTTTCATCAATTAAATTCAATATTTCTTCTGTTACCTAAGGATTTCTACTAGTCCTCGTCTTTTTACCTACTGGATCGTCTGCTGCCTTCACTACTTCATCCCTCAGAGCTACCCACTCTTCTTCTACTGTAATTCTTTCCCCCATTCCTGTCAATTGTTCCCTTATGCTGTCCCTGAAACTCTGTACAACCTCTGGTTTAGTCAGTTTATCCAGCTCCCACCTCCTTAAATTCCCACCTTTTTGCAATTTCTTTAGTTTTAATCTACAGTTCATAACCAATAGATTGTGGTCAGAGTCCACACCTGCCCCTGTAAATGTACTACAATTTAAAACCTGGTTCCTAAATCTCTATCTTACCATTATATAATCTATCTGATACCTTTTAGTATCTCCAGGATTCTTCCATGTATACAACCTTCTTTTATGATTCTTGAACCAAGTGTTTGCTATGATCAAGTTATGCCCTGTGCAGAATTCTAACAGACGGCTTCCTCTTTCATTTCTTAGCCCCAATCCATATTCACCTACTATGTTTCCTTCTCTCCCTTTTCCTACTGTCGAATTCCAGTCACCCATGACTTACACATAAGCTTTATGCAATATGTCGTTCGTGATGCTGCATACAATCTAAGTCATCCCATACGTGGACCCAGACATGAAATAATCCTTGTACATTATATTGTAAGAACGGAAGGATCGTCTTAGAACAATACAGGGTGATTTTTTCCACCGTGTACAAACTCTAGGAATTGATCGATGAAAGGAGGCGGTACAGAAAATGTCTACTGAACTTATGTCCGGAAATGCGTGGTTTCCATGCGTACGTGTTGAATACGGTTTCCATGTGCCTCAACGGATGCATGTGCGCTCGGTAGCATGTTCTGTCTCGCACGTTCGCATCAGCCAGGCTGCATCCGAACAGTGTTAAAGGCAGCACGAATATGCTGCTCCAGTGTCCCCACGTCTGGAATTGTGCTCTGCATACACGATACCTTTGAGATGGCTCTATAACCAGAAATCGTATGGGTTGAGATCCGGTGAACGAGTAGACCATGCAATTTGACCCCCTCGTCCAATCCATGGTCCAGGGAAAACACGACTGAGACGTGTCCAGACGTTAAAGGCGAAATGGACTGGTGCACCATTATGTAGCAGCCACTAACCCTCAGAATGTCCACCCCCGGTAGCTGAATGGTCAGCGTGACGGATTGTCAATCCTCTGGGCCCGTGTTCGATTCCCAGCTAGGTCGGGGAATTTTCTCCGCCCAGGGACTGGGTGTTGTGCTGTGTTCATCATCATCCTATCATCCTCAACGTCTGCAGGTCGCCAAGGTGGCGTCAAACTGAAAGACCGTTACCCAGCGAACGGTCTGGCCGACGGGGGGCCCTAGCCATAAGATTAAATAAATAAATAAATCCTCAGAATCATCAGTGACATTTCTTCCAGCAGGGGGGCAAAGACATTCGCGAGAAACGTCGATAGTTCCTACCTGTTAGACGACGTGGAAGGAAGACTGGTCCCAATATACGGTCACAAATTATCTCAGCCAAAAATTCCGGCTGTACCGATGCTGATGATTCACTGTCACAATACCATGGCGGTTCTGCATACTATCCCACATTTGACTGTTACGAAAGTTGAAGATACCACTCCACTTAAAGGTGACCTCATCTGTGAATCGCATGGATGACACAAATTCCGGAATCGTGGTTGCCTGGTGAAGAAATCAGTGACGAAACTACTCCCGATGTGGAAAGTTTGTGCCTAGTAAGCCCTGCAAACGCCGTAAGTGATAAGCGTACTAACAATTGTCATGGAGAATGTTCCACGCTGTCATCTGGCTTACCATGTACTGGCGGCCCAACTGTCTGGTATTGACACGGCGGTCGCCTTCCACAGTGTTAATCACATTTTCCTCCAAGTCTAAGGTTGGGACATTTCGGGTACGTCCCTCATGATTTCCTGCTTGCTGAAACGACCCTGTCTCAGACAAACGGCGAAACACTTTTGCAAACATTGAATGCTGTGGTTGATGTCGGCGAGTATAGGTCTCCTGATACAACCTTGTTTCCCGCCGCCCGTTGCCATTTCCCTTTTCGTAAGTAAACACCATGTCGGCAAGCTCTCGATTGGAGTACGGAACCTCTGTGTACATTTTTTTTCACTAGCTGCTTATTTTTTATGACCCACCGTCTAATTTCTTACGGTGGGTCGTATGTTGCCACTTAGCCGCTGTGACTGGGTCCGGGGTCCGGTGTGACTGAAAGTGACACCACCCCGGCTCCCGTTCCCACTCACACCGTTGCCCGTGTCCCGCTACGTGGAGGCGGGCTCTATTTGTTTACATCCTTTTGATATCCTTTTTTTTGCAACATTAGGAAAACTTATAACTAATAGAAAATCAAGTGAGATATTAATAAACAAAACGAAATTAAATATTTAGAAAGAAGGAAGGAAGAGAATTAAATAGAGAAGAGATACGTATAATATTGCCTGTCACCTGGTTGTGGGCGGCGGCCGGGTCTTGGAATGACCCTCAAGACGCTGGGCATCGCTCACCATGCCTTTAACATCTAACATCCTAAAAACTAACTTAACTAGAAGAGGTTATGGTACGTTAAAGCTAGAAACTAAGACTAAGACCTCCATGTCCAGCGTGCTAAACTATTTACGATATACAATAGAGAGGTAACTGATTCTGTGCTTGGCTCAAAGTTGCTAATGAAAGGGTTCTTGTGGTAATAGTAATAAAGGCAATGACGCTAACGGTTTGTGTTGAGCCTACAATGCTCCTAGTAGAGTACATCAGGCGCAAGCACCTCCCGGCCCCGCCGACAACACGACCTGAACGGTGGTTTTCCCAGATCTACCAGAGGTATCCGTCGGGTTGGGCTCAAAAGAGAGGAATCACTGTGTACAACGGTGCATCACATCCACCGAAAGGTGAGTCTGCAAGAGATGCGAATGGGTCATAACATCACCAGTGACTGTGGCAGGAGAGGGCGCCAGGGCATGACGTATAACGAACAGTACCAGCCTCCAGGGGGAAACCATAGAGTAAATATCTCTGGAGTGAGCATTGCGTGCTGCGCATGTTGTCAACATTAAACCAGGATTGTCACGTGTTTTCGGGACTTCGCTGTGCGTGTGTGCTTTCTGCAGCGTTTGAAGTTTATAACATCAAGTGTTTTTGTTGTGTTTCACCGTTTGTTGATAGTGTAATAGCGATGGTGAATTACTGTTGTTGCTACGGATGCAAAGAAAAATATGTGAAAGGAGGGATAGTAACTTTTCATGGGTACATACTATGTAGCTCTAATTATAGTTATCATATTAGTAAGAGACACTGTATAGGTTAAAAAATTTCGAGACGCATTATAATTAAGGCTTGATTCTGTAGACCTATTTTTCTACGATTTTATGCCTATATAACAGATATTACGGCTCGTACAAAAGCTTACAAACAATCGCTTCCTCTCGTAAATTTGCTAGTGGAACAGGAAAGAGAATGGTTAGTTGTTTCAGCAAATACTATCCTCCATGCATTTATCATTGACTTGTCGATTATGTATATAGATTACTCAGTCTACTATTTAGTTAATTAACTGGAAGCAAATAAATACTTCAAAGTGTCACCAGTAAGAAAAAATGTGCTTTAGGTCGCAAAAACGAGAAAATAAATACGCAGAAATAGCAGAAAAAAGGACGAATTAGCAGGGATATAATCGCTAATGTGTCGAAAATTCGGTGTTTTTCGGACACTTGCAAAAGTACTAGCGTACTGTCAAGTCGTTTTGCAAGACTATCACTGCAAAAATGTACGTCAGGCTCTGTAATACTATAAAGTCCCGTATCATACAGAAAACTACCAAACATCGAGTGTATCTCAATTGTGACACCTATCGCAAAGAAGCAGAATGTAATATCACTTGCCCTTAAAAGTTACGTAGCTGGTGTATTCCCGGTATCAAACGGATGCTGTTAAAATGTCTGCGAAACATATATAAATAATCCACGACACGTACGAAAAGAATCCGTCTGTACCAGGGATGTGGTGACATTCGAAATATACAGGGCGCTATACGGACAAACACACGACGTCCCGAGAACACGTGACCAGGCCGGCAATGTATGTTGACAACACAAAATCTGTTCTGCGCATGTGAATGCTCACACGAGATATTTACTCTATGGGGGAAACCATACATACTGTAACTGTGGCTGTACATCGCACCGCAGTCTCTGTAACAAGGTATGACTGAAGAAATGGTCTTTAGCATGGAAACAATGCATTTTTGGACGTAAGTTCATTTGACCTTTTTTGTTCCGTATTCTCACATCGAACAATCCTTAGATTTTGTACACGGTGGAAAAAAATCACCCTGTTTAATCACGTCAAATTATGCGTGAACCACAAGAAATTATTATTATCATCCGTGTACATAATGTGGAAATGTTGTGTTTCACCCATGGTATCACGTGATTATATGATTCCAGAACGATGTACTCTTTCTTACATTACAATGTAGATGGATTATTTCACTTGTGGCTTCACATATAGAATGATGGGATGACTTTGCGACTGTATGTAGCATCAAATACGACATATTGCATAATTCTTATGTGTAAGTGCTTGAGAAAGACGTAGTATCAAAATTACCTAATCGCACAACGAGTAAAGGATACAATTGTGCAACAGGTGAACTAATGGTGACGAGGTGGAGTCACGACAACAGCGTGGCAAGACGAGTAGGCACAGGTGCTTGCAGACGGCCAGTACCACGAGAAGGTCGAAGGATCGCTGGACTGACTTTGCTGGAATACGCGCAGATGGTAAAGGGAGAATGTCACCTCAAAACGCCGGGAGAAAATTGCTGGAGGCTAGGTTCAGATCTCAAGTTGCCGTGAGTCATTTACCGATGACATCGTACGACACACAACAGACTTGAGTCGTGTGGATCCTGAGTCAACTGGGACATTGAGTGGCATTCTGTAGCATTCATTGTTGTACCCTGTTTCTTTTTGTGGGAGTCAGATCGACGCCAGTGTGACCATACACGACCTTGTGAAAGATGGCAGGAATCAGTGATTCTCGAGACCCGTGCATCTTGATTCTCTTGGAACCATGGGGTGGTGAACCATTGCATACAACAAGACTGATATGGTAATTGTTGAAGTTTCCCCATTATGCGGCCACATTGTTAAACCCTGTTCTTCCCCCCCTCATGAACAGGCTAACAAATGTCATATTCTAGCAGGATAATGCAAGACGTTACACCAGAGCTCACACCACAAGAGTCTTTAAGACTGCATGGATCCTTGATTTGTCACCAATATGTGCTGTTCCCCCCGCTGGCTGTTAATAGCGCTCCCACCTCAGGCGGATAATATCAAAGTAACTTGCCGGAAACGTACCTACTTGCAGGCTATGGAAACTGAGGAAGACAGCGGCGGGAGGGGTGGGGGGGAGATAGAGAGGTCAGAACTACGTAAAGAAACAGCAAGTTTAAACGAAAAAATGCTTTAATTTAGGGAAGTGTATGGATAAATACCTTAGCTAAAGGGCACAGAAGCTACACGATACAATTTTATTTACACTGTACAAACGCGGTAGTCACCGTGGTCGATGGGTAGTGTCTTTGACTAGTGTTGAAGACATTGTGGGTCTCGGGTAAGATCATAGCCACTAATTAATGTTGAAAAAAGTCGTCAGCAATGGCGGCCAAAAACTTCCAGCACAAGAGTCACCCTCGTTCCAACAACAGCCTTGTCAAGGAGAGCGGAGAAACAGGATGTTCGGGGTAACCTCTTGTCCTTGGGTTGAGAAACTGCCCTGTGAAAGGCGGATAAATCACCACTGATCAACAACACGAGGATGCAGAACGCAATGGACACCACTACACTGAAGAAAATGTGCGTTAAAGGGACATACGGCCTGTAGCGAACCAAGTATCATGTTGTTAAACGATTCTGTAGTAATCTCCCACTCGGATTTCGGGGGATGGACTGAGAATGGAGAGGTGACCATGAGAAAACGGCTGAGTAACCAACGAAATGCTACATTCTACGGACCGGCGCATGGATCGTTAGAAGTCTGGATGTGCTAGAAAAGTTAGAGAATCTGAAAACAGAAATGAAAATGCTCAATTTAGGTGTAGTGGGGAGCAGTGAAATGGAAAGAAGATAAGAATTTCTAGCCATACAAATATACGGTAATACCAGCAGCAGCAAAAGAATTGTATAACTCTAGTAGGATTTGTCATGAATAGGAAGATACGTCAGAGAGTAACTTACTTTGAACAATTCAGTTATGGGATCATTCTGATCAGAAACGCCAACAAACTTACGCCAACGATTTATATATACATCCCGATGTCACAAGCACAAGATCAGAGAGTAAATGAGGGCATTAAACGGGCAACACAGTGTGCAAAGGGGGGCGACTTATAATTATGGGTGTTCCTAAAAGAGATTGGAATACATCCAACAAATAATTGAGGATGTCGGGTGTAAGTGCCACTGTAATATGAAGAGTTTACACAAGATGCGAAATCGTCGTGAACCCCACAAATGGAGTCAGAAGACTGATGACAGGAAAAGAATGAGCTATACAAAGGGCGGTGCCCTGCTAGATGGAGAACGTTGGAGGGGATTTGCTTAGCCCCCACGTGAAAGAAGAAGGAATCGTTTGAAGCTTGATGAGTTTTTAACGGTTGCTGCCATTTTTACAAAACTGATCACTTCTGTCGAAATGACCGCAGCCAATATTCGCTTGCAGGTTTAAATTCCTCAGAGCTTTAGGAATAATTATAATGATGTCTCTTTTATTCTCAGAATTATAATTAACGGGTTAAACTGCAATTGAAAATTAAAGAACTCGAAATAAACCTGATATTCATTATTAGAAGGTGCTGAATGTTTATTCAGCTTGCATGTTTTTTGATTATTAATGTTTTCTGTCTTTGTTCGATGGCTATGGTGGGCACACACGCGCTCGTCTCGACCCGCGGAGTTACACGTAGAGCACGTCTGGGCTGTGATGGCAAGACATTCTCTCATAACAGCCTCGATCCAGCAACATGTGTTTCGCACACGCCAAGAAACTGACAAGATGACATTTGGAAGATGTTTGCTTTCGTACCACAACGGATACTAACTGCATACTTGTCCAAGGGGACACACGTCGTACTGTAGTTGTTCTCAATGTAATGAAAGTCACAGAGTTTGATAGAAATGGGCCGGGTACTGCATGGGTTATCATATTCCATTTCCGGCAGTGTACCTGAATGATAACTCATTTTTAGGGACAGTGCAGGATGCTTATACATTAAACGAATAGAATGTGTATAGTAGTATACCCTGTTCATTTTATCTGGTTTAATAAATTTTACTTAAGTTTATTATTAATGCGAATGACTCTAATGTTAAATTAAATCTGTGAATCGAACTAGTTACGAAAGTGCGGGGTGTGTTGTCGTTAAATGAAATAATAATTATTAATGTCCGCCTGCTCAGCTGAGTGGTATCGTGCTTGCCTACCATGCAGAGGGTCCTGGTTCGATTCCCGACCGGATTGGAGATTTTCTCCGTTCGTGGACTGGGTATTGTGTTGTCCTCATCATCATTTCATCAACGGCACGCGAGTCGCCCAATTTGGCGTCGACTGAAAGAAGACTCACACTCGGCGGCCAAACTTCCCCGGGTGGGGCCTCTGGTCAACAATGCTACACGTTCATTTCATAATTATTAATCAAAGAATGTTAGCTGTCACAAGATAGGATACGAGTCCACGACACACTTTAAATCCCAAATATTCCACAAAGTGAGTGCTCAGTATTTGACCTATGGATAAAATTGATTAAATATTTCATAAATTGGGATTGAGATTCTAGATAAATAAAACACACAGATATTTCTTTTAACATAATTATTTAACCTAGAATATCACACAATCAGAAGTGTGTAGTCAGATAGTCTTAATGGCCAAAGAGTTGAGTTGAGAATTTTTCGGAACCTTTATACTGCAGTTAGATACAGACACTTCGAATTCATATACCGCGAACAAAGACACATCTCTGGCGCAAAGTGCGCGCTCGTAAACGTTACTTTACAACAGAAATGCTATTTTACAAATAATAAGACCACGAAAATGACTGCTTAGTATAAAATACGTGTAGATAAGTGTCGACGAAAAGAGTGTAGCACTTCGATTCCAAAGTGGGCGCGAGAGACTGCATCTGCCCTCCTCTCCTTAAAAAGACATACAATAAATATACAAATTAGCAGGATAGTGAAGTTGGAGGAATGAATGGGTGGTGTATAACGAATTTTTTCATGCGGAATAAGCAAATTAAAAATGTCTTATCCGTAGATTACCAAACATACGTGTGCCAGTTAAGTACGAATTACCAAAACGGTTAGTCATCTCAGTTTCATTGTCGCCCCGTTTCTACATCTTCATCTACATTTATACTCCGCAAGCCACCCAACGGTGTGTGGTGGAGGGCACTTTACGTGCCACTGTCATTACCTCCGTTTCCTGTTCCAGTCGCGTATGGTTCGCGGGATGAACGACTGCCGGAAAGCCTCCGTGCGCGCTCGAAGCTCTCTAATTATACATTCGTGATCTCCTCAGGAGTTATAAGTAGGGGGAAGCAAGATATTCGATACCTCATCCAGAAACGTACTCTCTCGGAACCTGGACAGCAAGCTACACCGCGAAGCAGAGCGCCTCTCTTGCAGAGTCTGCCACTTGAGTTTGCTAAACATCTCCGTAACGCTATCACGCTTACCCATTAACCCTGTGACGAAATGCGCCGCTCTTCTTAGGATCTTCTCTGTCTCCTCTGTCAACCCGACCTGGTTCGGATCCCACACTGATGAGCAATACTCAAGTATAGGTCGAACGAGTGTTTTGTAAGCCACCACCTTTGTTGATGGACTACATTTTCTAAGGACTCTCCCAATGAATCTCAACCTGGTACCCGCCTTACCGACAATTAATTTTATATGATCATTCCACTTCAAATCGTTCCGCACGCATACTCCCAGATATTTTACAGAAGTAACTGCTACCAGTGTTTGTTCCGCTATCATATAATCATACAATAAAGGATCCTTCTTTCTATGTATTCGCAATACATTTCATTTGTCTTTGTTAAGGGTAAAATATTGGCTCTGAGCACTATGGGGCTTAACATCTGAAGTCATCAGTCCCCTAGAACTTAGAACTACTTAAACCTAACTAACCTAAGGGAATCACACACATCCATGCCCGAGGCAGGATTCGAATCTGCGACCGTAGCGGTCGCGCGGTTCCAGACTGAAGAACCGCTCTGCCACACCGGCCGGCTGTTAGGGGTCAGTTGGCACTCCCTGGACCAAGTGCCTATCCGTTGCAGATCTTCCTGCATTTCGCTGCAATTTTCTAATGCTGCAACTTCTCTGTATACTACAGCATCGTCCGCGAACAGCCGCATGGAACTTCCGACACTATCTACTAGGTCATTATGTACATAGTGAAAAGCAATGGTCCCATAACACTCCCCTGTGGCACGCCCGAGGTTACTTTAACGTCTATAGAAGTCTCTCCATTGAGAACAACATGCTGTGTTCTGTTTGCTAAAATGTCTTCAATCCGGCCACACAGCTGGTCTGATATTCCGTAGGCTCTTACTTTATCAGACGACAGTGCGGATCTGTATCGAACGCCTTCCGGAAGTCAAGGAAAATAGCATCTACCTAGGAGCCTGTATCTAATATTTTCTGGGTCTCATGAACAAATAAAGCGAGTTGGACAAATAAAGCGAGTTGGACAAATAAAGTGAGTTGGACAAATAAAGCGAGTTAAGTGCGACATCGATGATACATTTATTTAAGTTAAAAGTAAGGTCGCAGTTACGTGCAAGAGAGGTATTACGAAAATCTGAATGCGTGCAAAAGGCGCCAACTGTGGTTGTTAGGGGTAGGGACACAAGTTTTCCCGACAGCCCGGCTGCTGATGGTACAGCACACAAGGTGGAACCGATGGTTTCGGCATTATGTGACCGCGTCTTGCCAACTGTGCAAGGAGTGGCAAAATAACCAAATGTGTGTGAATTGCTAAGGGACCAAACTGCTGAGGTCATCGGTCCCTAGACTTACACACTACTTAAACTAACTTATGCTAAGAACAACACACACACCCATGCCCGAGGGAGGACTCGAACCTCCGGCGGGAGGGGCCGCTCAATCCGTGACATGGCGCCTCAAACGAAGCGGCCACGCGGCGTGAAGAGCTTTCCCTTGGCTTGTGCGAGGCATCCGTGGGAGGTGTTTGCTTCCGGTCACCCTTGCTTGAGATGGTATCTTGAGCCAGATGGTGGAAGACCACTCAATAGACAAATTTCAACGGCGAAGCTATAAAGCAGTCAACGTTTCCGAAAGCATTCGGGAGGTGGTGCTGGTGTTGGTGTTGAGTGGTAAGATGAAACAAAATAGCTTCAAGTTTAAAAAAAAAACCACCGTATTTAAATAATCAAAATTTTTATAAGGGTAATCACTGCAAAAAAAGAAAAAACAAAGAAAAGTCGCCACAGGTCATGCAGTTTACAGTTACACTTATTGAAAGCAAGTGACAGCAGAGTTTAAAGGAATAATAAGTCACTGGTGGTGGAATGTAAATAAATAACAAAGCAGCAATTTCCCACCAGGTTAATAATAAAAAATCACAGAAAAATCTGGTGATGGAATTTAAAAGGCTAATTAACAGAATAAACAAATCAGCAACTGAGCACTACGTTTATAGTTCCACTTGCAGAAAGCCACTGAGGCACAATTTAAAAGTGTAACAACCAACTGGTGACAGAATTTAAGTAACTAATTAATAGAAAAACAGCAACTACTCAGCAGGTCTACGGTTACACTTACAGGAAGCTACAGGCGGCATAATTTAAAATAATAAAGAGCAACTGATAGCAGAATTTAAGCAACTAATTGATGCAATAATAAAAACAGCAATTGCTCACAAGAATTGCACTTATGCTGTAGAAAACCACTGGGGGCAGAATTTAAAGGAGTAATAATAACTGGTGATTGCATTTAATAAAAATAATGCAATGAATTAATAAAAACATAACTTCCAGCCAGAGAATCGTTTAAAAAAAGAACACAGCCATAAATATAATTTAGTACAGCACAGACCATTAAATTGAACTTTAAACCTCACTCAGAGCGGGTAGTCCAGCAAGGCGGTCACTTTTTTCTCCTTCTTATGAAAAATGAAGAGCACTGACCTTCAGTCGGACAACACAAAATTCTGTCTGTAAAAGGGGAGTGTCAGGTTGTAACGGAACGAGTCCAAAGCAGAAATGACTAGACTAAACGGCTGGCCAGCCTAACTAGCACTCCTTATGGATGACATAACTTTTAGTATCAAGTGATTCACCTGTTTCAGAAGAGACGTTACTAATTATATGTTGGTGTCCGGCTCCGGACTCCACGAATACATAAAATGAACAGACAAGTTTATAAAATCCCCTTCAAATGGTTCAAATGGCTCTGAGCACTATGGGACTTAACTTCTGAGGTCATCAGTCCCCTAGAACTTAGAACTACTTAAACCTACCTAACCTAAGGACATCACACACATCCATGCCCGAGGCAGGATTCGAACCTGCGACCGCAGCGGTCCCGCGGTTCCAGACTGTAGCACCTAGAACCGCTCGGCCACTCCGGCCGGCCAAAATCCCCTTCCTATAGCACACGAGACACAAATCAAAATAAGTTCACAAACTATACATACACAGAAAGGATCACCATGACATTAACGCACTGAGCCGTGGCGGCTTTAATTTTGGCGGGCATGGAACTCCTCTGGTTCCACTACTTGGATTTCCGATATCGATCTGATCATATGTCTGCAGCTATGGTCTTTGGTCGAGGAGTGTGGTGTTGGTTTTTGGCGGGCTCTGGTACTGACAGGTAGCTGAAGGGCAAGTGGCTGGTTTTGGGGGACTCCTGTTGAGTAAGGGCGTCGGAAACCGCGAGTGGTTAAATCGATAGGAGGGGGCAAGCCTTGCCGGTTAGATTAAGGAACGCTAGAGGCGAGTTGCGGGAAGAGCAGTGGACATCACGCGCAACCTAGTCCGCAATTTCCCGGCCTACTTTGCAAGCTTAAATTTTGCGGCACCTCGAAAACGGCCTCTATGTGTTGGAGGCAATAACTCCCCGGCTTGGAATCGTCGATCACGGCTCCTTCACACCTGAATGGAGTTAAGTGTTGTGAGCCGTGCGTGGCTCATGTTCGTGCCATCTTTATTTAACATCTTGTTTTTACTGTACGGCCGCCTCGTCATTTTAATTTCAATTACTGGTGTCACTGAATGAGCGGCGGCAGCAGCAGCGCTTATCGGTAAGTGCACTGTCGTACTATCTCTGGGCTACCGATAGTATTTCCGGGTCGTCGTGTGTCTGGCAGTCAGCTGGAGAGATCGGACCCGGAGCGATTGGAATTGGAACGCGGCAGAAGTGCAGTCAGGACGTAGCAGCAGTCGAGGACGAAGCGCTAGGGAGGCGCGGAGAGCCGGTACTCGCCGACCGCTCGCGACACAGGATGAACTGTCCGACGGACAGAGATGGCAGCGGGATCGACCGTTGGTCGGCCGTTCAGTTGGTCGCCTCTTTGGGCGACGTGTGTTTGGTCTTTTGACCGTTTCTGGGCCTCGCCACTGGGTCATCTTGCTGGACGTGGCTCGGTTCCTTCTTGTGTGGAGACGTCGTGGCCAATGGGCAAGAGTTACCCCTGCATGATTGGGTCCGAGCCAGTGTGCCTGGATCGCCGTGTCTCCCAGTTCCCGTCGGACAGCGGACGCTCATGGTTTGAGTGCCAACGACCTAGGTTGGTTGTTGGTCGGTCGTCTGGTCAGACGACGAGAGTTTCATCACCGACCGTCCTTCGGGTTTGTTCGTGTGTCCGCTGGTGATATGTTCTACATCTACATGGATACTCTGCAAATCACATTTAAGTGCCTGGCAGAGTTGTTCAAAAAAATGGTTCAAATGGCTCTGAGCACTATGGGACTTAACATCTGAGGTCATCAGTCCCCTAGACTTTGAACTACTTAAACCCAACTAACCTAAGGACATCACACACATCTATGCCCGAGGTAGGATTCGAACCCGTGACCGTAGCAGCCGCCTGGTTCCGGACTGTAGCGCCTAGAACCGCTCGGCCACCACGTCCGGCGTTCTAGTTATTCATCAGTGATTCGTTTTTATGAGTGTTCGAGTTTCTTGTGGCAGTGTTTCGTGCAACACTGTGTACCCTGTGTTAGTTCGGCTGAGCAATGCTTTAAATGCTGTTATGCGGTCTGCATACTGCAGTAGCCGGTTGATCGGTTGCGACAGAGCAGCGAGTGAGTGTTTTCTTATCGCGTTGATACTGTCCGCCACGGCGTGTAGTTCCTCAGCCGTTGCGATGTTCATGTATGTCAGTAGTCGCCTTGTGTGCCTTGGCTTATTAACACACCCATATTTGAAGACGAGTGTTATTCGTCACTTCGCCTCGCTGGCATTTCGGTCGTAGTGCTGTTGGTCTGGTGAGCGAAATCAGGTAGTTGGTTCGTTCGCCGGCTGCCTATCGCTTGGGTTGCCTTCCGCTTAAGAGATGTTGGTCAGGCTGCCTGTCTCGCCTAAACGGGCGTTAGTGTTAAAATTCCAGGCCGACCCTTGGAAACTTCTGAGCGCCGTTCCGTGTCTGTTACATAGTAACTTCCCTGTTGCAGTTTTGGTTATTTGATTGATGTGTGGCCTTCAGCCGAGTTTTAATATGTCTTCAATTCATGTTCTTGTCTTGCCATTAAGGCATACGATTCTGATGTTTTTGTATGGGGCCTTCAGTAGAATTTGCCCCAAGTGTTTTAAGATAAGGCCTTCTGTCGTTGGATTGAAACACTTGTTATTGCTTAATATGCAGCCTCCAGCCGAGTTTCATTAAAATTAAAGTGCTAAGGCCTTCAGCCTGTCTAGATTGAAGACGTAGAAAATATTTTTGGGTCACACCTTCATAAGAACCTTCTATGTCAATTTCTTATTTAAGCCTTGCGTCTTGGATTTTGAGTGTGGCCTTCACCCGATCTAATGTTAATTCAAGGAGATCCATTACAACTTTCAGTGTTTTGCATTCTTGTTTAATATTGTGTGTGAACAAATAAAGTTTGTATGTTGAGTGCAACTGACAGCAACCTCATTTTGGCCCCTTTCCACAACCTAACCCGCTCTGGCCTGCTAGCCCAGGCATTTCATGCTTTTTATTTCGTGCTTCTTATCGTAATGTCACGTTTGTGTTAATATGGAATTAGACCTGTTATATTAATGCGCCTCTCAGTGACTGTGTGTGTGGTTATCGGTTAGTGTAACTGATGTAATTTACTATTCCAGGCCATATTCGCCGGCCTAAGTGGCCGAGCGTTTGTAGGCGCTACAGTCTGGAACCGCGCGACCGCTACGGTCGCAGGTTCGAATCCTGCCTCGGGCATGGTTGTGTTTGATGTCCTTAGGTTAGTTAGGTTTAAGTAGTTCTAAGTTCTAGGGGACTGATGACCTCAGAAGTTAAGTCCCATAGTGCTTAGAGCCATTTCAACCAGGCCATATTCCGAGCAAGTGTACGAGCAATCTCTGTTATAAATTGAGTTAATCAAATTGAAATTGTAACACAGCTTGTGCCAAAGGCAAGGGACCCTTTGTAGATGAGTATGACCTAGCCATTGCATTAGCAGGCACTCATATTTCATCCTTTTAATTTTAAGTAATTTTAATGAGTGTTAAGCTTTTAAGTTGTGTGTGGTCGCTTCCGTAATAAGTTAATATTGGATAAATCTTAGGCATTCTCGTCTGTAGATTTATTTGGGCAGGTTACTATTCCCTTTTGATGTGTGTTGGCAGGGTAGCTCTGGCAGCGGACGACGCGTTCCTGTTTCCTGCGCCTGGAACAGAGACTTGTTTACTTCTGCAGCGGTGACACCTCCGTCGTCGCACAACGTTTAGGTTGGCCCGCAATCTGGTGCCTCTACCAGCCGCATCAATTAAGTAAAGTTGATCGATTGATACGTGCGATGGCGCAGTGTCGCCAATTAATCAGGGACGCTTAATCTATTCAGTTTATAAATTCAATAAGCACATAATATTTGAAGCGTGTTGTCCAAGCCCGAAGGTCCCCCTCACCATACCTGATCTTATCTACTCGTTTAAACTTTGCACCCTTATTGCTACTTCTGGAGCGTGTTAAGTTTTAAGGCCCTTTACTTATAATAATGAACTGTTGAACTTTTCCTTTCATCCGCAGTCGTTAGCTAACTCAACTCATTACATAACTTGCCCGCTTGTTGCCTATTGGCTGCGGTAGCCGCCTGCTGTATTTCCCAGCTAGTCTTGTATTTTGGGGGATAGTATATTTCTTTAAGGGCCATTTCAATGTTTCTGCTGTTGTGTAACAGTTGGGAGTCACATTTAAATTGTATGCATTCCCAGCTTTGCTTGTATTTTGGGAGAATGTGTATTTTATTGCTTAATGGATTTCATTAAGGGTTATGCATTGTTAACGGCTTTCCAACAGCCAGAATCAGTGGCGTGACTCCTAATCCTTTCTGTATTTTAGATGGGCGTTATCCATTTGTTTAACGTGTTATCCATGCTTGCGAATTGTTTTAGATTTAGTGGCAGTTATTTGTAATTCATTTTACTGATAAAACTCAGTTTATTGAATCTGCTTGCAGCTACACGTAGTGGGTGTGGCTTATTACTTGTTTTTGAGGAGTGTACATTCCTGATTTCAAGCCCTGTTCTTAACGGCATAAATTCTTAAAATTTGATATTAATGAATCGATCCTGTTGAATTTCTTTAAATTATTGTGAGCGTTATTATCATTTTAATAAAGTTTTTAAATTGTAATCATAATAATTGTTGTTAAGGAATAAAGTGTGTTCCATAAAACAACAAATGACGAAATATGTGGGTCCACCTTCCATGTGCTTTTCCTTAAAATTATCCCAACCCTTGTTGTGAGGTATCACGGACCACTCATCCACACGAGGTACAACAGCACATAAGGCTCAAAGTACCACGTGACTTAAATTACGTGCGACTTAGCCATTCTGAACAGGGCCCACACTTAACACTGCCCGACTTGGCTTAGCGACTTCACTGAAGCAGTAAGATTAATGACAAGCAATCGGCACAAAAGCACTTGATAACTAGTTCATCGACTTTACTGCGCTTCTGACAAGTTTACGGGCAGTTAGGGCGGCGAGTACACAGACGGGTAACTCACTTAACGATGTAACGGTCGTAAAACAAAATGGTCACCATAATTTCTGAGGATCGATGCGGAAATTAGCATCAGCCCCCAGATAACAGAGACTGCTAGCTAGCAGTTGCTTTAGCCGTACAGTTGTCGTTCAAGAATTGTAGCAACCAGGACACTCTTATGTCAAAATATGGAAACTGACTTACAGGTAACAAACCCGCCACCACAGCTAAGACAGAGTTCCTTCAGAAATCCAAACTCGAAGCACAAGTAACGGTTTAACCACCACGTCAAATTGGGTTTTCCAGTGCGTGATATTCACTGGCCAACCATCACCAACCGTCCAATCAGCACAGACTCGCCTCTTGGTGCATAGCTACTGCCGAAGCCTAGCGCCACACCGGTCTCAAACACAGTGTCTTCACTAGCGTCTCCATGCCTGCCCGGAACTCCAGTCTTCTTGCTGACCACCGTGGCAACCCTTAAATCCCGCACCAATCGATACCCTGTGAAAAGGAAAGATACCCCCCCCCCCCCCCGCGGGACAGTCTCGATGGTAAGTTACCTAGTTGCTCTCAGGCGACCTTGATTGTCGCCACCACAGAAAGTTCAAGGAGAACCACGCCAAATGTGAGCAACATGTCCACATTTTGCGGTGTTGTACGTTAGGAGTGGCAGATTGTGGCAAGGATGATGACTGGTTTGTGGGGCGCTCAAATGCGCGGTCGTCAGCGCCCCTACAAAGTCCCCATTTTTTTCGCAGTCCAATTATTTACCCAGTCCAATCTAGCCACTGTCACGAATGATGATGATGATGATGATGATGATGAGATGATTAGGACAGCACGAACAGTCAGTCCCCAGTCAGAGAAAAATCCCCAGCGCGGTCGGGAATCGAACCCGGGCTCCCATGATCCAGAGGCAGCAACGCTAGCCACTAGACCACGAGCTGCGGTCAAATCGTGGCAAGGAAAGACACGTACGATGATATAAGTTGTTAGCATCATAGCGTGTTTAATACTGTTACCGAGCTGTACTCTTGCATGCGGATTCCATCACCTTTGGAACGAAGCGGACCGAGATCTGCTTTATAATGCCATAGCATATCTGTTCCCAACGTGTACTTTCACCTCCGTGCCCCGTCGCACAAAAAAATCACCCAATACTCTGCAAATAGCACGCTCGCAAGATCGGCAAGAATGAATCAAACACCAAGATTGCCATCCGATACCAGCCTGGAATAATTGAACCGAAGTCGAGATAATACTGATTGTTATTACTATAATCTTTCCTCATGTACGATTGCTTTCATGAAGCACAAGTTAAATCCTAAACTAATTATTTACATTTAAATAGCTGTCTCAAGCAGATGCCAGAGAAGAAGACACAACATCAATGGAACAAGGTAATGTGTGTAAACAATGTCACCAATGTTGTACATCATTACTCTCAAACCCATCGATAGCGAAGTCTGGCACGTTTGTCACTCACCTATGGTCTAGAAAGAAGTGCCGTTTTCTGATCTCTACTGTCTCGAGACAAACTCGTGCCATTTAGGTTTGAGGAGACGGTACCTCCTTCCATGTTTCTTTAGAATTTAATATTATTTTTATGTTAATTGCGACCCTGTAAGGTTAATAAACCCTCCAGATGGACAATAGATCCTCTTGGCCCTTATGTATTTTACATAATAATAACTTTTTATAGAGTATTCTGCAAAGCTTAAGGACGAAAGTAACTTTTGGATGATGTGTCATTGACAACTAACGTAGCTAGTTAAAACTTGGACCATACATAGAATGAATGATCTGTTACAATACAGTACAGAAGGTTACTGAAAGAAATACGCAATGACATAAAGAAAAATGACACTTTGAAGACAATATTAACACTGAAGTCACCGTAATTCATTATCGTATCTTGGACATTACAAATGGCAGCAAATGGTTCGTAGTAGAGTGTGTGATCACCACAGGTTACAATGCATACTATGCTGTGTGCTCCTGGTGGCCCGAAGGTTGCTGAGGAGTTCTCGTGGCAGGACGTCCGTTACCTCCACCTCTGCGGTTGACAAATGCTGGATGGTCGTTGCTGCCCGTGAACGTGATACGTTTTCCCAAAGCGCTCCTCGCTTGCTCAGTGAGATTTAAGTCGAAAAAACGGGCAGGCCAATCCATTCGCCAAATACCCTCTCGTTCCAAGAGCCCCTCAACATGTGCAGTTCGATGCAGTCACGCGTTGTCACCCATAAAAATGAAATTAGGACCGAATGCTCGCTGAAATGAGGCACGTGACGGAGTGCAGTGTCATAATAATGCTGACAGGGGAGTACACAACGGTGAAGGATTTGGAGGTAAGTGTGCCCATGCTACATTATACCTCCCCACACCACAACTTCTGGATCACAGAAACGATCGTGCTCGTCAATGCTGGATGTACCCTCGTATGGTGATGGGTAGGAACATATTATGCACTCAGGAACATTGTCTAGACAACTGTATCTAAGTGATTACTCTGCTGTTCACAATAAAGTGCCTGGCAGAAGGTTCTATGAACCACCTTCAAGCTGTCTCTCTACCGTTCCACTCTCGAACGGCACGCGGGAAAAACGAGCACTTAAATTTTTTTGTGCAAGCCCTGATTTCCCTTATTTTATCGTGATGATCATTTCTCTCTATGTAGGTGAGTGCCAACAGAATGTTTGCGCAATCTGTGGAGAAAACTGGTGATTGAAATTTCATGAGAAGATCCCGTCGTAACGAAAAACGCCTTTGTTTTAAAGATTGCCACTCCAATTCACGTATCATGTCTGTGACACTATCTCCCCTATTTCGCGATAATACAAAACGAGCTGCCCTTCTTTGTACTTTTTCGATGTCATCCGTCAGTCCCACCTGATGCGTATCCCACACCGCACAGCAATACTCAAGAATAGGGCGGACAAGCGTGATGTAAGAAGTCTCTTTAGTAGACCTGTTGCACCTTCTAAGTGTTCTGCCAATGAATCGTAGTCTTTGGTTTGCTCTACCCACAATATTATCTATGTGATCGTTCCAATTTAGGTTATTTGTAATTGTAATCCGTAAGTATTTAGTTGAATTTACAGCTTCAGATTTGTGATACTTATCGCGTAATCGATATTTAGTTGATTTCTTTTAGTACTCATGTGAATAACTCCACACTTTTCCTTATTCAGGGTCAATTGCCACTTTTTCGCAGCGTACATATATCTTATCTAAATCATTTTGCAAGTCGTTTTGATTATCTGATGACTTGACAAGGCGGTAAATGACAGCATCATCTGCAAACAATCTAAGGCGGCTACTCAGATTGTCTCCTATGTCGTTAATATACAGTACATCAGGAACAATAGAGGGCTTATAACAGTTCCTTGGGGAACGCCGGATATTACTTCTGTTTTACTCGATGACTTTCCGTCTATTAGTACGAACTGTGACCTTTCTGACAGGAAATCACGAACCCAGTCTCACAACTGAGGTTAATATACAGTACATCAGGAACAATAGAGGGCTTATAACAGTTCCTTGGGGAACGCCGGATATTACTTCTGTTTTACTCGATGACTTTCCGTCTATTAGTACGAACTGTGACCTTTCTGACAGGAAATCACGAACCCAGTCTCACAACTGAGGTGATACTCCGTAGACACGCAGTTTGGTTAGGAGACGCTTGTGGGGAACGGTGTGGAAAGCCTTCTGGAAATCTAAAAATATGGAATCAATTTGACATACCCTGTCGATAGCACTCATTACTTCATGATTATGAAGAGCTAGTTGTGTTTCACAAGAACATGGTTGTTTCCGGTGTCCAGGTGATGTGATGTGGAGATGCATAATACTGCATGGGTCCTCCATCTCCAGATATTTGAACACTGTACACTTACTGACACTGTAGTCCTCCCCAATTTTCAGGGGTGCGTTCAGCCACGACTTGAGTTTTATGGATGACAATGCGCTCAGATGGGGAAGCCTTAGAACGAGAGGATATTCGCAAATGAACTGGCCTGCCCGTTCTCCTGGTTACAATTCCATCGAGCGCATGTGGGATGTGCCGCGAAGACTTGTTGTAGCACGTCCATATGCAGCAAGGATCATCCAGCGGTCGTCAGCCAAGCTGTCAGAGGACTGGAACAGCATGTCCACATACAAGAAAGGCCGTCGAACAATGGTCAACAACGCTGGTGGATTAACAGAACTCCCTGCCACAAGAACTCCTTACCATTATTGTAGCCAGTATGGGAGTAGACAGGGTGGTCCATTGATCGTGACTGGGCCAAGTACCTCACGAAATAAGCGTCAAACGAAAAAACTACAAAGAACGAAATTTGTCTAGCTTGAAGGGGGAAACCAGATGGCGCTATGGTTGACCCGCTAGATGGCGCTGCCATAGGTCAAACGGATATCAACTGCGTTTTTTAAAAATAGGAGCCCCCATTTTTATTGCATATTCGTGTAATACGTAAAGAAATATGAATGTTTTAGTTGGACCACTTTTTTCGCTTTGTGATAGATGACGCTATAATAGTCACAAACATATGGCTCACAATTTTAGACGAACAGTTGGTAAGCAGAAGGTTTTTTAAATTAAAATACAGAACGTAGGTACGTTTGAACACTTTATTTCGGTTGTTCCAATGTGATACCTGTTCCTTTGTGAACTTGCTGTTACAGTATGATTACCTGTAAATACCACATTAATACAATAAATGCTAAAATGATGTCCGTCAACCTCACTTCATTTGGCAATACGTGTAACGACATTCCTCTAAGCAGCGAGTAGTTCGCCTTCCGTAATGTTCGCACATACATTGACAATGCGCTGACGCATGTTGTCAGGTGTTGCCGTTGGATCACGACAGCAAATATCCTTCAACTTTCCCCACAGAAAGAAATCCGGGGACGTCAGATCCGGTGAACGTGCGGGTCATGGTATGTTGCTTCGACGACCAATCCACCTGTCATGAAATATGCTATTCAATATCGCTTCAACCGCACGCGACCTATGTGCCGCACATCCATCATATTGGAAGCACATCGCCATTCTGTCATCCAGTGAAACATCTTGTAGTAACATCGTTAGAACATTACGTAGGAAATCAGCATACATTGCACCATTTAGATTGCCATCGATAAAAGGGGGGCCAATTATCCTTCCGCTCATAATGCCGCATCATACATTAACCCGCCAGGGTCGCTGATGTTCCACTTGATGCAGCCATCGTGCATTTTTCGTTGCCCAGTAGTGCATATTATGCTGGTTTACGTTACCGCTGTTGGTGAATGACGCTTCGTCGTTAAATAGAACGCGTGCAAAAAACCTATCATCGTCCCATAATTTCTCTTGTGCCCATTGGCAGAACTGTACACGACGTTCAAAGTCATCGCCATGCAATTTCTGGTGCATTGAAATATGGTACGAGTGCAAATGATGTTGATGTATTGGAGATATCCCGATTCTCGCGCTATTTGTCTGCTACTGATGTGCGGATTAGCCGCGACAGCAGCTAAAACACCTACTTGGGTATCTTCATTTGTTGCAGCTCGTGGTTGACGTTTCTTATATGTCTGAACACTTCCTGTTTCCTTAAATAACGTAACTATCCGGCGAACGGTCCGGACACTTGGATGATGTCGTCCAGGATACCAAGCAGCATACATAGCACACGCCCGTTGAGCATTTTGATGACAATAGCCATACATCAACACGATATCGACGTTTCCGCAATTGGTAAACGGTCCATTTTAACACGGGTAATGTATCACGAAGCAAATACCGTCCGCAGTGACAGAATGTTAAGTGATACCACGTACTTACACGTTTGACTATTACAGCGCCATCTATCACAAAGCGAAAAAAGTGGTCCAACTAAAACATTCATATTTCTTCTCGTACTACACGAATATGTAATAAAAAATGGGGGTTCCTATTTAAAAAAACGCAGTTGATACCGTTTGACCTATGGCAGCTCCATCTAGCGGGCCAACCATAGCGCCATCTGGTTTCTCCTTCCAAGCTAGACGAGTTTCATTCTTTATAGTTTGTTCGTTTGATGCTTATTTCGTGAGATATTTGGCCCGGTCACTATCAATGGTCCACCCTGTATTACAGAGTATGCATCAGCATCTGTGGGGATGCACACCCCATCAAGAACCATCTCCCGCCAATTGTAATCTCCACGGAACATAGTGGACCACAGTGACTATTTGTCTGTGAATAAAAATGATCTTTCTCTTCGCCTCTTTGCGCAGTTCTTGTAGTTACCTTCTGTGCTTAGTATAGCAGTTCTTTATATGTATCCTTCGTTCGTTGTTTGGCAGGGAGACATCACGTGAAAGTTACTTTCGTCCATGAGTTTTGCATGGCAGTGTAATAAACAGGACAGACACAATACTAACGTCGGACTGTATTAGTCAGTTTGATATCTCGATTTTTGACCGGGCGAGTAAGGACGGTCCATCGCCTGTTTTTCGCCGTTCTACAAAGGACTTCTTTATCCTGTCATTCCCAACAAGGGTGGCGGTCATTTCCAACTGCCAAAGACTGCACGCTTGTTTGAACAATTTCAAAGCACCTGGGCATCAAACTTTTTGTTTCTTTATTTAATCGCTTCACTAAATTGGACTTCCTGTGTGTGGGTGTGCACGCATAGCCGGCCGGTGTGGCCACGCGGTTAAAGGCGCTTCAGTCTGGAACCGCGCGACCGCTACGGTCGCAGGTTCGAATCCTGCCTCGGGCATGGATGTGTGTGATGTCCTTAGGTTAGTTAGGTTTAAGTAGTTCTAAGTCTAGGGGACTGATGACCTACGATGTTAAGTCCCATAGTGCTCAGAGCCATTTTTGTGCACGCATAATTGTGAGTGCGTGTGCTCCAATTTATTGACCTACATAATTTCAAACCTCAGCTAGATGTCATCTGTAATACAATGAACAAAGTTCTCGTAACTCAATTTCTACCACATTCTCATTACCAAAGGCATCAGTTAACTGTGTGTATTCACTTTTCTCATATAAGTATGAAATTTTCACAATGGTTATTTCAGAAAGAACCAGATAGTCTGTCCCTTGCAACTCATGATATGTAGGAAAGCTACTGTAAAAGAAAGTACAGTACATGAACGTCTCCTGGAATTAGGCCTAGAAGTCCAGGTTGTTTGTGGAAGGGACACACATTTTATTGCCGCGGAGTATGGAACCTTTACAGCACAACAACACAGTAGTATTACGCCAATCTCTGTATTTATGGTAGGCCTTTTCTTGTCAGTCCTCCTGTAAAGGAAGTATGAAGTATCGAAAGCGTGATGTAGGCAAACAATTCCATTTTTCCAGTGTTTGATATCGCACGTCGGATTTATGTACCCAGATCGGACGGTGATGCGTGCCACGTAGCATGTCTGCTTCTTATTGTATAAAGCAACAATGGGAATTACATAATGGTATTTGGCCGAGAAGTGACAATTTTCAATGAGTTCTGTTGCAACAAGGACAGGAAAGGTAGCTGGTCAGGTGTATCAGACAGTTTTACGATACAATGTTGGCTCATTGAAACAGGCATCGTTCCCAGCAGGGAATTGCATCTTGTTTAATGTTTCTCTGCCGACTCACAAACGGCTGGACACGAGCAACATTAGCTTAAGGACAGTCAGAAAGATATAACACGTTATCCAGGCACCGCCATTACCGTGCTTGAATATTATAGACACATTGTGTTTCATATTGGAATAAAACCAAGGTAACAAAACAGTTAACGTCAAATCCAATTCCACTTTTTCAAGATTCATGGACGTCGATCTACTGACTATTATGGCAATTATAGAAGCCAAAATTTCTTCTTTATCATGATGACGAGAGTTATTGTTATAATTTTGACCAATGCCTATGTAAGTGCTGGATTTTCGCAACATCCATCAATGTCCCGCGAGTTTCTTTAATGTCTTCGTAGAAAATTCTCGACACACGCAAAGTGGTAATTTTCTACTGCAATATTTTTAGAATCAGATGACCTCAATGGTCATAGTGTACACAAAACGGACAGACGATTCTCGAAATCGCCATCTTATCGCAGTCCTTTAAGAAGCCTTGGCGAGCGCATGAGAGAGGTGTCTAATAATTGGATGACCTTCTCATTTATATTCTGTGTATCCTAGACAAAAACCATCTGACGCTGATGTTAATATCCTTAAGTTTCGACAGCTGAAGACTATAATTATAGCTGTTCGAAATTTAACTTCCAGTTGACAGTCATAATTATTTGTGTACAGATAACCAGGAGCGCGTGCCGCTTAAAACAAAATTACGAACGCATCAAGATTTCCTGGGAAAACCGAAGCTAAAGACGGAGAAGGCGTGAACACAAGAGAGAAAAGAACGAATGCTTGAACATTCTGCGGCTCTTAAGGCTCGGAAAAGAGACAGCTGAACTGAGGCGGTCCTAGATGATCGAAACGAAGAAAGAAGAAGAAATAACGAAAACGATTTCTTCAAGTCAATAGTCTACAGATACTTATATAATCGTCCTCCAGTTTAACAAGGAAAAGTTCTATAGCTATTTACTTCGCACTGCCCGATTCATCAAGCGAGACAAGATAACGTTTGTCTCACATCACTAGGTAGGTGTCACCCCTCCCAGCATGAAAGCGAAGAGCTTTGAACAGGCCGTTTCCTGTGTACTCCTCTGGCTTACTGCGGTGATCGATGAGATAGCGTCCCTCGAGCCTGTGTTTGAACACGAGCGAGGTGCGACATGCCAGTTCGCGCAGCAAAGGCTTGGCACGTGATTAGGGCCATTTCGGCTGCAGTCCCTGATTGGCTGTTGTTGACTGACGTATGTAACACCCAGTGCAGTAGTAAACAGCGAAACTGCGGTTACAACGTGCCGTCCGTCTTAATGTAAGGTCGGATTTCTTACATCGGCATTAAAGAAACAGCAATAGAAGCAGGTTTTTTTTTTTTTCAATGAAATATGAAATATTTGTGACTGATGTTTCAAATGAAGTAAATAGCGGGATCTAAAAGAATTACGAAGAATAGCTATTACGAAGTATTACGCAAACATTTGAAAAGTTTAACATTTAACCGCTCAAGATAATCATAATTTTATATATAACAAAGTGTTCAAGCGCGAGCTGGGCTTGGCACTAAGGGTTCTGTAAAAACATAATTGCGTATGTAGATAGTTCATCTATAGGTCTTGAGTGAATTTTCGAATGTCAAATCATGCGACATAAATAGTCATAACTTTTCATTGTATAGATTTTACACCGCTAAGGAACGATAGGCATTAATATTTCAAACAAAAATCAAATTGATACCTCTATCCGTTCCTGAGAAAAACAGGTTTTAACAGACGGACAGACAGAGAGCAAAGCAATCCTATATGAATAATTTCAATAAACATTTTTGGAACAGTGATCAATTTTTTTTAAAAATGTTTGTTTTTAAAATTGATTCTTGATCACACCACCTATACTACAAGAACATAGATGACCTGTCAAGACTGAATTTTAAAAAGAAAATTTTTTTGATCCTATATGAGTTCCGAATGAGATATGGGACGATAAAACGCGTTTGGAATGCAGTACTTATAGTCTTCTTTCTTTCTTTGTAGCTAGCCGGATTGGCCGAGCGGTTCTAGGCGCTACAGTCTGGAACAGAGCGACTGCTACAGTCGCAGGTTCGAATCCTGCCTCGGATATGGATGTTTGTGATGTCCTTAGGTTAGTTAGGTTTAAGTAGTTCTAAGTTCTAGGGGCCTCAGAAGTTAAGTCCCATAGTGCTCAGAGCCATTTTCTTTGTATCTTGTTTTCTTTCTAATTGCCAAACAATGAAAATGATTTTAGTTATCCCTCTTAATTGAGCTGCCTGTTTTACTATTGAAGTAACTGTCAGTTTAAAATCTTTTATTGTATTTATTGTAATGTATCCATGTATGGTATAGGCCTTTTCATTGTCTAGGCAGTGTAGAGTCTAAAAAAATTTAGCTATCGCATATTGGATTTCTTTTATGGGACAGCCTGTGGCGGATCATGGTGTCCACGCTGCGGAAAACTCATCTCAAGGAACTAAATGAGACTCACTCAATCAAGAACGCCATTAGCGAACACGGAATTTGTTAGCAACTTATGGAACCCACACATGTTTCGTGCCCTTATATCATCTAATCATTTGTGAAACTCTCACTAGGTGGTAATACTTATCTTACCATATTCTAGTGCACTCTTACAAGACATATACAAATCTTAGCATGCCTTTACTACAGTCGACTGAATCGCCAACGCCAGAAATACGTATATTTAAACCTGGACTAATGACGTATCAAAGCATAGTGATAGATACAAACACAGAGAGAGATAAGGGCCAGCTACTCTGTTGAATCGCCCTTGATGCGAACAGCGGAATGTGAAAATCATGTTGAGGTTGGTACGACTCCCTCAGGCTCAACTAGTTCAGGTTTCTGGAAGATATGCGTTAAATGGCGTTTCAAGGTACAGCTTTAAGACTGGCTTCTACCCGCTTGAAAAACATCACTCGATATCAACAGTAGTAAAGAACTGACTGTATTTATTTAAATGCGTCCATAAAGTATCCTAAATGCTTCCTGCTAATTTAAATTCTGTAATATATTATCAAAAATATATTTTACTATCTTTTTTGTGGTAGTTCAGCCTTACAGCCGATAACTAAGTGTCGCCTGGGGAGAAAATTCCAAAAATAAAAAAATAAATCTGTCAGCAACCTTCAGAATGTGTCAGGAAAACGGTTCACCGAATAAAATAAATATTAAGGTCCGTAGTGATACAAAATACTTGGTCGTATCATCACTGGCATTACCAGTGACAAAGGTATGTAGTAAGACGAATTCACACTTTTAATAAAATTGTTACTTATGATATTAGGTTATGTAATTTGTATTGTTCGCGTGCAGCCTCGAAAGTTGTTGTTTTATTTTGTTCCATGAGCGGCGCAGGAGGAAATTGGCAGCGACAGCAGTTTTTGTATCGAGAGTTAACGTCACCGTACATATTCGTCACCAATCCGGTAGTCAGAGGGATCAAAAAGATGCCAAGAACGACAAGTTCTTGCTGTGCCGATTCTTGTTAACAATGTATAAAGAAAGAAAGATAATTTGTTCTCAAAAACTTTTAGCCGGTCTTGAGATCATGAAACAACAAGAGCTGTGATCTAATCCTGATATTAAGAGTTATTACATTATGTAAAGTAACGTATGTACAGGAAAATGAGATGAAAATTTTAATAACAAGTGGTACAAGGACTGACGATAATTTTTTTATTGCAATCTGTAATTACGTTGTATGAAGATGAACAGGAAAGTTAAGATATAATATCGCTGAAGAGCTCAAAGGACTCTTAACTAAAGCTGACCATTTTCGATCTTCTTTTATCTTTTGTCATCTGTTTTGTGTTCTCAAATGAGCTACACGTTAACTAGTGCTTGTCTGAGTAATTCATGATAAGACTTTGTACATTTTACAGAAACATATCTGAAGGAAGTTGAAACGCTGTCTGGGAGTTATTTAAAACCAGTATGCAAGAATTAACCAGCGGTGGAAGAAAATACGTAATTAAAGACGAAATTTAATTTGACACTGCTGAAAAATTAAAGGGATCTTCGACTTCTAATAACTTAAGCAATTGAGCAAATGGACTTCACTAATCTTGTTGGTGAAAGGAAATCATTTCAGAGTGCTTTTGCTCTAGTTAGAAGGATCTGAACAGTTCGGTGAAGTGAGTGATGAAATTTAAACACAATTTGCCTTTTATCTGTATGGTGGATAGTAAGTGTCAAAGACTATATAATTCAACTGCTTGGAAGTATGATGATGATGAGTCCCACACTTCTTTACAGTGCGGAGGGGAACGACGCGGGAGACCCGCGCCGCCTTACTAGGCAAGGTCCTAGTGGAGGTGGATTGCCGTTGCCTTCCTCCGACCGTAATGAGGATGAATGATGATGATGAAGACGACACAACAACAGTCATCTTGAGGCAGGAAAAATCCCTGACCCCGCCGGGAATCGAACCCGTGACCCCGTGCTCGGGAAGAGAGAATGCTACCGCGAGACCACGAGCTGCGGACTGGAAGTAATGATGACAAATTCTCAGAGACTCAACCAGGAAGACCTGCGACGCCATATCCAGATTCGTAGCTAAAGAGGACATAGAAAGTTAAACGAAATTGTGACCACAGAACTTAACTAAAGAAATGAATTAACGACGAAGTGGTTAGCTGTCAATTGTTCTTTGCAATGTAAGTACAAAAATCTCTATCTTAAGACGTATATTAATGAAGGAGAACAAATGTTACCTTGCTATGTGTATCTGTATCAATACATTTAAATAGTGATGGCTAAGAATTTTGTATGCTACGGGCCACTAAAATAAATAAATAGTGATGATCTCTGGTGAAAACAAATTACACAAATGAGATAGAGTATTACTGGTAGAGAACGGTCTTATGTGCAGATAACATCGAACGTTGCAGAAGATGATTCTGTTACTTGAGTAAGGAAGTCTCAGAGTGTGTTACTGACGCGAAGGTAGGAAAAAAGGCATATGCCACCACGCGAACATACCCTTTGATTCTCCTATTGCACGTCTCTAAGTACATGAGCTCAGCGATCGGTTAGTTTCGAAAATTGTTGTCATTCGTCTTAGAATCTCCTAAGGACTTCGTAGTTAATGTGTCCTTAACTGACATTTAATTATAACAAATTGTACCTATAGTGATGTGTTTGTGATAGATCTTGAATGCGCCGTTGCCATGAAACGGCGTACTGTCGTAACACGGAAACTATAAAAGGCAATGACGAAATACGATGAATTTTTTCAAAATGAACGAGCATGGGGCGTCACGTGACCGATTTCCGACTTAAGACGAACGCCAGTCGAAATCGGTTGTGGCTTCCTCATTTTAGTCGCTCGTCATTCTGTCATTGTTTTAAAAGCGAGATAGTTCGTGTGCGAACTTGTAAGATATGCAACTGCCGAATTTCTTTTCGAAATCATGCCTAAAGTTTGCGCAGTCTACAAATGAACTCACAAAAGCAGTAAAACTACGATTATATCTCATTTCATGTGCGTACTATTTAAAAATATTATTTGTTGGTGGTTTTGTTCATTTGTGTTATACACCCGCACAGAAGGAACTTTCATATGTTCAGCTTTACGTGAATATGTGAATTTATTATTTTATGCTAGGTCTCGCAATTTCCTTACGCACTATCATGTACTTTTGCCCCTTTGTTTCGACTTTCAAAAACATGGTGGCGGGTTGCTCTATTTGCTTCACTCTGTTTGCGGTGTTGCCTCTCTATGGTATTCTATCTCTTTGAATTATGCAGATCATAAATAAAAAAGTGCAAATGTTCGAAATTTTTTGATACTGTAGCCCCAAGCGAAGAATATTTCAAGTATTTTTGTAGAGAAATTGATGATACGCTGATAGTTTTTAAACAGAGATATTGTGACAGCTGGGTTGACGGGATGTAATGACTACTCATTAAGGTACAATAAGGGGACTTGGTGCTACAGACTTTCGCTGTACATTCCTTTGAAGCCGGCGCCACCATATCAGTAGCTTCTAAATATTAGCAGATTACTGTTTACAATTGCTTCCTGTTCTTCATTACTGTCGTGTCCACGCAACAGTTGTTTTAAATATTACAGCGCTTTCGTGAATAACACTGTGTTGGGAAGGCATTTTCAGACGCATTTCAGGTCTGGTCCAATAATACGACGCATTTGACCTCCGTACTGTGACTTTCTTTCTGTTACACGTTTTGAATAATCAAGAAGCGAAGTACGTGTTGTGAAAAGACTGCTTTCGTAATCCAGCATTTTCCTTAATATGCAATAACGAAACTGACGTTCTATTTCCTCTTCCCAAAAGTGCTAAGAACATATTTAGTTATGTCTGGACGGTTTGCAATATTTCCTTCATACAACGTTCAGTCAGAGTGTTCGTCGAGTTGTGCTGATGGAAAATCTAAAGGCAAATTCCAGAAACAAAGCCACTACAGTGAAAGTAACAAACGAAACTATAAATGAAAACATCGCTTGAATGAGTTCACTTACGAATGAAACGTGATTCCTTTGCACTTTAAGCTATAATCGTAAGACTAGTACACATGTAAATGATGCAAGCTGGCATGTTTTATCAGAAGCTAATGTTGGGGGCTACCAACATGGCGGACGTCGGCTTCAAGTCTGTGATATCACGACAACGCCCTTTATTATACCTCCATACGTATACAGCACTGAAGCATAACCTCTGACTGTGAGTTGATATAGCAACATGAAAATCAACGATTCCGGCTGCGACTGACTGCAAAATTGATTTGGAAAAATAATAGTATTTACCGCGTGTATTACCGAACTAATACCAACATTCACAACGTGAAGGCGTACAAGAACCTGTCAGTATTAAATTATCTTCGTACGAATATCAAATACGATCTTCGTCGGTGGAGCTTGCGATCAGATGAAGAGTAGGTACGTCGCCTTAGATACGTACTACTGGTTGAATAATGAGATTATCCCATATTAAGAAGGTCGCTGCACTACAGAACCAAAAGCACGAATTTCACTGCTAACAGTATAAACTGTGAGAGGACGTTAACTTTCTACGCTAGCGCACGATGTCAGATCAAAACACAAGTCTCGTTTATGGTCAGCAGCCAGTCACGGAGAGCAGGCGAGCTGTCTCGATCCACAAATGTACTGAGCGTCTGTGACAGCAGCACGGAGGGCGCCAGCGCTCGCCACGCCATCTGTACGCGAATGCCCTCACTATAGCGAGTGGCGCCGTTTCGAAGGGTTGGCAGGAGAACGAAGGCGGTTATTGTATGAACGATGATTGCGCTTACAGCAGAGGCTACATTTCTACGAATCCGAAAGAATTTATAGTTGAAATTACTGATGTAGCCGCGTCATGCAAGCACATCGCTATTAGCGACACCTTTACTCTACGCAATTACTCTCTTAGTGGCAGCATCGACTGTTCTACGTCGACACATAACCCGAGCAAAAATAGATATTCCAGTTAGTCAGTCGTGTTTATTTGTTACCGTTCCTTGTTGCTCAGTTTATGTCATTTACCTTGAACTTGTGAGTAAATGTAGGTTTGTTTCATTTTATCAGCCAATAAGAGCTACATTCCTTTCAACTATTTCTTTCTTTCCTTCTCCTCCACATTCCATTCTTACATGATGTTGTTGTCTTCCTGTTCGGTCCAAGTTGCACCAGTTTTCTTTTTGGGCTTTCCTGGAAACTTAACAATTTTGTAACGTTTCTTTAAACGATGCACATACATGGAATAGTTTTGAGATCATCAGTGTCCTTTCCCTGTTTCTTGGATCCACGAATTAGTCATTTTCCATTTTGTAAAATAATTACATAATTTTCCCCAGCATTCGCCTGTTCTTGTTATGTCAGTCGTTATGTCAATAAAGTTCATGGTTATGTCTCCCTCCCTATTCTTCCCTATCTTTAACTGCGCCTAATAGACTTCTTAATACCTTTCTTTGATTGATTTCCGGTTCCTGATACATCATTTGCATATACAGTAACAGGCATTCTGCAACATGAAGAGCTTCTAAGCGAATTGCTTTTGTACAGATCTAAGCATAACGTTTAAGACCACTTATTAGTTGTTATACATATTTCTAAGGCGTGTGCTACTTTTACTCTTATTTTGGCTGCTCTTGAGTATATTTCTTCTTTTTCTGGCGCATTTTGTTCAGCATCTTCTCCTGACCATTTCAATTTATTTGGTAATATTTAGTTACCATGTTCTTAGAAGCTGTCTAAATCTTTATCATAAATTTAGTTTTCTCGAAGGAAATCCGTAAACCTTTTTATTTCGAACTTGTATTTTCAATACTTCGGTTTGTATGGTCGCAATTTCTAGAGAATCTGCCAGGATTTCTAAATCGTCCACGGAGGCTAAGCAGTCTATTGCTTGGTTTTCTCTCTTGGATGAAAATTCAATATATACGAATACATGCTTTCATTTTTCGCTAATGATTTCCTCCATTCTCTTATAAATATGTCAAGAAACTGTTAAGCTGCAGTGGTGAAGAACCGTCTTCTTGACTGATATTTGTTTGAAGTTCGAAGTTTTTGGATATTTCATATCTGAAATTAATTTTACAGGTAAAGTTTTATCAGTTAAAGTGGCTGTCTATTTCCTAGACTCATTTGAAACAACGATACCCTATCAATTGGATCACAAACGCTTTAAAATGTTACATTAAAACGAATTACGTTGTCATAACCTCCAGGCTTTAGGAAATGTCTTGTCAGCTTAAGAGCTTAAGATATTGTAGCAAGTTATTCAGAGCGAATGTTTCGCTCCGCGCTGTTGTTAGACTTCCTGACAGATTAAAACCGTGAGCTGACTGGGACTCGAACACCGGTCGTTGGCTTTAGGAGACAGTGCTGTTGCTCTCTGATCCCAGGCATGAATTACAATGTGCATCGCAGCTTCCATCTCGTAATGCCACAGTTTTCAAATTACACGGAGACTTTTCTGGCGTCCAATGCACACTAGAATTAAGGGTCTGGGTTCGAGCCGCCTGGCAGGCAGTTACAATTTTTGAAGACGTTGCAAGTAATGGTAATATTAGTGTTTACGTCTTTTAAACCTTCACCCGATTCAGTGTAACACCATCTGCGAGATGTTGAACTAGAGGATGACCTACAACATACTCACTGCATCGTTCTGTGGAAAGGATCACCACAGGGCATTGGTACAGGACTCGGATAACGTTTCAGGACTGACAATATTTCGTATCTATGATTAGCTTGCTTCCAGAAGCGGGAAAACAAGTGTTTCCAAAAATATTCTATGCAATATCGTTCATTTGTATTGATATCCAGGTGCTGAAAGCTGGATGTATTTTACTGAATCGTATGAGGTACTTCAGAGAGTTACTCCGCTATAATATTTTACGCCTCAGAGAATAAGAACTTTTCGGTCAAGGTTGACTCCAGCAGTTTGTGGCTTGTGCCCTTTATGCTGTTTCCGTCAGCGAATATGTGAATAGCTTGGCATAAATGTATAATAAGTGATTCAGAGACGAGCTGTCTGCGCTTTGGGCAAGATAGACCGGGACTCGCCCGCAGTTGCCGGTAACACCTTCCCCTCACGCAGTATCCCCACTCCTGACATCTCCATCCGCTTCCCCCACCTCTTCTCATTCAAGGAAAAATTATGAAACTTCCTGGCAGACTGTTTGCCGGATCGAGACTCGAACTGTGTCGCGGTCCGGCACACAGTTTTCATCTGCCAGGAAGTTTCACATCAGCGCACACTCCGCTGCAGAGTGAAAATCTCATTCTAGGGGTAATTCTTTGGACATGCTTACGGGAGGACTCGTTCTTGGACGAGTACAATAAAGAAAGGAGGAAGAGGAGAATGGGAACGAGAACAAGATGGACGCAAAGTGGGGACCATTGACAAGGAGAAAGTGGCGATAACCACGACTGGCACAACAAAGAAGAAGAAAAGATATGAAAAAGAAATTGATACTTAATGAAAGATTCGAAAAATCTCTGATTCAGATTATTAGAGCAGCTAGGAGGGTTCCGTACAGGAAGATCTTGTGCCGACGATATTTCACTCTGAAACAAATTATACAAAAAAGACGAGAATTCACTTTGGAGTCACACCTAGCCTTTATTAACTTTGAGAAGGCATCCACAGAAAAAAATCTGTGGTCAATAACGGAGAAAAGACGTTTCCCCAGACGCCCGATAAAACTATGCCAAGGTTTATACAAAAACACCAAAGTTAGGAAACTACTGCGAAAGCAAAGGGAGCTCCACTCCAAGTTTAAACGCAGCCAAAACCTCTCAGACAAACAGAAGCTAAACGATGTCAAAGTTAGCGTAAGGAGGGCTATGCGTGAAGCTTTCATTGAATTCGAAAGTAAAATTCTATGTACCGACTTGACAGAAAATCCTAGGAAGTTCTGGTCTTACGTTAAATCAGTAAGTGGCTCGAAACAGCATATCCAGATACTACGGGATGATGATGGCATTGAAACAGAGGATGACACGCGTAAAGCTGAAATACTAAACACCTTTTTCCAAAGCTGTTTCACAGAGGAAGACCGCACTGCAGTTCCTTCTCTAAATCCTCGCACAAACGAAAAAATGGCTGACATCGAAATAAGTGTCCAAGGAATAGAAAAGCAACTGGAATCACTCAATAGAGGAAAGTCCACTGGACCTGACGGGATACCAATTCGATTCTACACAGAGTACGCGAAAGAACTTGCCCCCCTTCTAACAGCCGTGTACCGCAAGTCTCTAGAGGAACGGAGGGTTCCAAATGATTGGAAAAGAGCACAGATAGTCCCAGTCTTCAAGAAGGGTCGTCGAGCAGATGCGCAAAACTATAGACCTATATCTCTTACGTCGATCTCATGTAGAATTTTAGAACATGTTTTTTGCTCGCGTATCATGTCATTTCTGGAAACCCAGAATCTACTATGTAGGAATCAACATGGATTCCGGAAACAGCGATCGTGTGAGACCCAACTCGCCTTATTTGTTCATGAGACCCAGAAAATATTAGATACAGGCTCCCAGGTAGATGCTATTTTTCTTGACTTCCGGAAGGCGTTCGATACAGTTCCGCACTGTCGCCTGATAAACAAAGTAAGAGCCTACGGAATATCAGACCAGCTGTGTGGCTGGATTGAAGAGTTTTTAGCAAACAGAACACAGCATGTTGTTATCAATGGAGAGACGTCTACAGACGTTAAAGTAACCTCTGGCGTGCCACAGGGGAGTGTTATGGGACCATTGCTTTTCACAATATATATAAATGACCTAGTAGATAGTGTCGGAAGTTCCATGCGGCTTTTCGCGGATGATGCTGTAGTATACAGAGAAGTTGCTGCATTAGAAAATTGTAGCGAAATACAGGAAGATCTGCAGCGGATAGGCACTTGGTGCTGGGAGTGGCAACTGACCCTTAACATAGACAAATGTAATGTATTGCGAATACATAGAAAGAAGGATCCTTTATTGTATGATTATATGATAGCGGAACAAACACTGGTAGCAGTTACTTCTGTAAAATATCTGGGAGTATGCGTACGGAACGATTTCAAGTGGAATGATCATATAAAACTAATTGTTGGTAAGGCGGGTACCAGGTTGAGATTCATTGGGAGAGTGCTTAGAAAATGTAGTCCATCAACAAAGGAGGTGGCTTACAAAACACTCGTTCGACCTATACTTGAGTATTGCTCATCAGTGTGGGATCCGTACCAGGTCGGGTTGACGGAGGAGATAGAGAAGATCCAAAGAAGAGCGGCGCGTTTCGTCACTGGGTTATTTGGTAACCGTGATAGCGTTACGGAGATGTTTAATAAACTCAAGTGGCAGACTCTGCAAGAGAGGCGCTCTGCATCGCGGTGTAGCTTGCTCGCCAGGTTTCGAGAGGGTGCGTTTCTGGATGAGGTATCGAATATATTGCTTCCCCCTACTTATACTTCCCGAGGAGATCACGAATGTAAAATTAGAGAGATTAGAGCGCGCACGGAGGCTTTCAGACAGTCGTTCTTCCCGCGAACCATACGCGACTGGAACAGGAAAGGGAGGTAATGACAGTGGCACGTAAAGTGCCCTCCGCCACACACCGTTGGGTGGCTTGCGGAGTATCAATGTAGATGTAGATGTAGAACAAGAATAGATTCTGGCAAAGAGTTGACACCAGAAATGAATGTAAGCCCGGGAGTAAGGCAAGGCTATAGTACGACACCAACACTGGTTTACTTTGACGCCCTGGTCAGGCAATGGATGGACAGAATACCTCGAGGTATAAGACCTGTGCCACACATATTTCTAAATACAGTGCGTTTTACTGATGACCAGGTAATCATACATGACAGTGAAGGCAAATTATTATCAGCGGTACATTGATTAAACAATATAAGCCTAAATTACAATTTAAAATTATCAACAAAAAACGCAGCGCCGTTTTTAGGAAAGTATCCTATAAGAATTAAGGAAGTCATCAATAACACAATAATAGAACAGGTGCCCCGTTCCAGCACCTAGGATGTGACATAACTTTTGAAGAAGAGAAAGACGTAAATAAGAAAATTAACCCTATTAACACATATGTGGTACGATGGTAACGTTGAAGGGTAAAACAGGAAGAGAACACAAATGAAGTTTTTTAAAGTCATGACACTACCTACAGCACTATATGGAGGAGAAAGCTGGACAGTAAGATGAAAAGACGAAAGACAACTCCAAACATCAGAAATGAAGTTACTCAAATCAGTGAAAGGCAGCACAAGAATAGACAGAATAAGAAACGAAAAAATAAGAAAAGAACTAAGGATACAGCAATTAACTGAATAAGTAATCCAACGAAAGCAGGATTTTTAATGTTTCAATAAGGTGAGGTTTAACAGCCGAAAAGTATTTTATAAAATGCATTTTAACCGTCAACTGTTTATTGTCCCATTAGTCATCTACTGGTTTCGGTTATTAGCCATCATCCAGGTCGTAGGGTACAAGAGATTAGTTAGAAACATCCCATATTCTTTTGAAGCTGAACCCTGTCGGAATTATCCACAATTGTACAAGCAGTTTGTCTTAGAATACTATCATATTTTATGTCAAACATGCAGACATCACAGGAGAAACCAGAAATTATTCGTTTTGTTTCTCCTGTGATACCTGTATGTTTGACCTAAAATAAGACTGTCAGTACTGTAAGATGGTTAAAATTATATATATATATATATATATATATATATATATATATATATATATATATATATATATGTGTGTGTGTGTGTGTGTGTGTGTGTGTATATAAAGAAAGCAGGATTGTAAAGAGTACGTATTCCGTATCTTACCTTGGAAGAAAGACTGTGGGAAAGCTGAGAAAGAGATGGATTGACAGAAGAAGAAGAAGAAGAAAGAAAGGAAGAAAGAAAGGAAGGAAGAAAGGAAGAAAGAAGAACAAATTAAGAAAGAAAGAAAATGGGTAGGTTGTTGACTTTCTGGATCTAAAAGAAGAAACTGTCTTCCGCCCAAAGATTATTTTGCTGTATATGGTACTCTTGGGCATTGTGCACCGCTGGATTACTGTGTCCCATACCAACCTCACTACTCGAATTTTATTTTAAATTTTGATATCGGAATAACTTATTATTTTCGCTTACGGAAAATCTTGTCTTACGTGGGTGTCCAGACTAATGCCTGGTAGGAACTCTAGGATCAATCTTATTGATTCTCGAATGGTGGCAATTATATTTATGATCCCAAAAAAGCTGCACTGCCTTGTTTTGTGTGACTTCGACGTACAGGGTCTCGAACTCTAATGTACCCATAAACAGCAGGGTTATTTTATTGGTTAATATACGAAAAGGGAAAAATAATTTAAATAGTATTAAATATTAATAACTACCAACGTAACAGGTCCGTCTCCGTGGCCGCGTGGTGTCGGCACAGTAGCTCACCGTGTTTCGTCAGGCGACTGGCCACCCTCTGTAATAATAATAATAATGATAATAATAAATATAATAATAATAATAATAATAATAATAATGATAACGATAATGACGATATATGAAGGAAAAAGTGGTCAACGTGGTCGACTGCAACGCGGGTGGACCCAGTTCGATTCCGTGCGTTTCTTGCAGGAAAGGCAGGTACGAGGAGCAGTCAGCATCGTGATGGCAACTGAAGAGCAGGTCTGCTAAACCGAGAACAATCGGGAACGCAGTGTGCTGATTTGAGAATGGCACAGCGATCGTTCCCGATTGGTCCGTCTGTGATCAGGACGGCGGCGGTTAATACATCAAATGGTTCAAATGCCTCGGAGCACTATGGGAGTTAACGTCTGAGGTCATCAGTCCCCTTGAACTTAGAACTACTTAAACCTAGCTAACCTAAGTACATTACACACATCCATGCCCGAAGCAGGATTCGAACCTGCGACCGTACCGGTCGGGCGGTTCCGGTCTGTAGCGCCTAGAACCGCTCGGCCACTCCGGCCGGCGGTTAATAGTTATTGAGGTTCTATAGGGACGTGGTTTCACTAAATTAAACAAGTTTCTAAGTCTGAGAAAGCAGGGCTGACTGCACAGCACAGTTTTACCGCCACATCAACTTCCATAACGAAGATCCGTCCGATCCAGATATTTAGAAAATTTTCTGGTTATTTACGCAGAAAGCTTGATTGTTAATAACAGCAAGTCAGTATCATCGTTGCATTCCCGTTTTCCAGAGGAGTCGAATATGTATTAAGACATATTTTGAATTATAATTTTTGTATTATCTCGATGGGTAAATATCTGCATATACGGAAAACAGCTAATCTTTTCCGTATTATAACTGAATGGATAACGTTTTTCGATAGATCATTTCGTATCAGTTCGTTCAGTTCGTATCAGTTTAGTTATAAGGGGATATAATCTGTATGACTGTACGTTTGCAATAAAAATAAGTTTAGTCTCTCAAGTTTTCTCTGCGCGATTGATTGATGATATGTTTCCGTTGTGTTTTGTCCATTTGTTGTTTCACACCCGTCTGATTTGGGTGCTGCGAATTTTGCTGTTACGTTTACTTGCTTCCTGTATTCCAACTATATATTGACAGACAGTAGACTAGGTAGGTGACAGCCAGTTCGTGAGCTCTTCATTCTAAACTCTGCATTCTCAAGCTCAGCTAATATGTCACCTACGCCGTACAATGTAAAGAGATTCTTCTAACTTCTCCGTTTGAATAGAGCAGACACAACGGTAAGCAGAAGAAATAGTTGACAGTTACAAGTTCGGGACACAGAGGTCAATGCATAGTCCACATCCTCATTCAACGTCTCCCCTGAGATCAGACTAAAGCAAGGGGGGGGAGGGGGGGGGGGGGAAACAACGTTACGTCTCGACCAAAGGCCGTCACTTGGATCCTTGGACTAATGCGCGGACTATGTGACGGATAGGAGTAGAGGGCTCTTAGGTCATCGCTTTGCGTGGGGCAGCGAACGACTGCCATACGCAACTATGTAGGTGCCGCAGCACACATGCAAAACATTAACTGGCAATGACAACTGTAACATCGTGAAGAAATGCACAATGATCAGCCGGAACATTATGAGCAACTACATAATAATATGTCCACCTTTGCCACGGATAACAGCGGCGACGCGTCGTTTCATGGAAGCAGTGAGGCCTCGGTAGTTAACTGGAGGTAGCTGGCACCACATCTACACACAAAAATCACCTAATTCCACTAAATTCCTGGGAAGAGGTCGATGAACTCTGACGCCGTGTTCAGTTGCATCCCAGGTGTGTTCGATCTGTTTCAGATATGGTGAGTTGGGAGGTCTGCACATCAACTGGAACTTGGCGCTTTGTTCTTCGAATCGCTCAATCACACTCCCGGCCTTGTGACATGAGGCATTACCTTGTTGAAAAATGCTACTGCCGTCGGGACACAAGATCGCCATGAAGCGATGTACGTCGTCCACAACCAGTGCACGATACTCGTTGACCGTCACTGTGCCTTGCACGAGCTCCTCTGGAATCATGGATCCCCACGTGAAAGTTCCCCAGAGCGTAATGGAGCCGCCACTAGCATGTCTCTATCTCGCATTACAGGTGTCAACGAGCTGTTCCCATGGAAGACGGCGGGTTCGCGTCCTCCCATCGGCATGATGAAGAAGGTATTGGGATTCATCAGACAATGCTATGTTCTACCATTGCGAGAAACGTCCAGTGCCCATATCAGTCGTAGTTGCCGATATCCTGGTGTACGTACATGGGTCGCTGGATGCAGAGGCCCAGCTTTAGGAGTGTTCGGTGCACTGTATGTTCAGACACACTTGTACTCTGCTCAACATTCAGGTCTGTTGTTAGCTCCGCCACAGTTCGCCGCCAGTCCTATTTTACCAGTCTGCCCAGCCTACGACTTTCGACATACAAACAGCAAAAAAAGTTTTGCATCACCTCGATTCCGAGAGTTCCGGAACCTATACAGAAAATTGGAATAGACATCAACATAAAGATCATTTCTACCCTTTTTATTGCTCATGAAAACCACACGTTGCATGTCGTACCACCATACAGCGAGACCTTCAGAAGTGGTGGTCCAGATTGCTGTACACACAGGTACCTCCAATACGCAGTGGCACGTCCTCTTGCACTGACGCATGTCTGTGTTCTTCGTGGCATACTATCCACAAGTTCATGAAGGCACTGTTGGTCCAGATTGTCCCACTCCTCAACGGCGATTCGGCGTAGATCCCTCAGAGTGGTTGGTAGGTCATGTCGTCCATAAACAGCCCTTTTCAATCTATCCCAGGCATGTTCGATAGGGTTCATGTCTGGAGAACATGCTGGCCACTCTAGTCGAGCCATGTCGTTATTCTTAAGGAAGTCATTCACAAGATGAGCACGATGGCGGCGCGAATTGTCGTCCATAAAGACGAATGCCTCACCAATATGCTGCCGTTATGGTTGCACTATCGGTCGGAGGATGGCATTCACGTATCGTACAGCCGTTACGGCGCCTTCCATGACCACCAGCGGCGTACGTCTGCCCACATAATGGCACCCCAAAACAGCAGGGAACGTTGCTGCACTCTCTGGACAGTGTGTCTAAGGCATACAGCCTCAAAGTTTGCCTCGAAACACGTCTCCGACGATTGTCTGGTTGAAGGCATACGCGACACTCATCGGTGAAGAGAAAGTGATGCCAATCTTGAGCGGTCCATTCGGCATGTTGTTGGGCCCATCTGTTCCACGCTGAAGGGTGTCGTGCTTGCAAAGATGGACTTCGCCATGGACGTCGAAAGTAACGTTAAGCCTCGTGCAGCCTATTACCCACAGTGAGTCGTAACAAGACGTCCTGTGGCAGCAAGAAAAGCATTATTCGACATGGTGGCGTTGCTGACAGGGTTCCTCCGAGCCATAATCCTTAGGTAGCGGTCATCCACTGCAGTAGTAGCCCTTGGGCAGCCTGAACGAGGCATGTCATCGACAGTTCCTCCTCTATATCCGAACAACATCGCTTCGGTTCACTCCTAGACGCCTGGACACTTCGCTTGTTGAGAGCCCTTCCTGACACAAAGTAACAATGCGAACGCGATCGAACCGCGCTATTGACCATCTAGGCATGTTTGAACTACAGACAACACGAGCCGTGTACCTCCTTCCTGGTGGTATGTCTGGAACTGATCGGCTGTCGGACTCCCTCCGTCTAATAGGTGCTGCTCATGCATGGTTGTTTACATCTTTGGGCGGGTTTAGTGACATCTCTGAACAGTCAAAGGGACTGTGTCTGTGATACAATATCCAGTCAACGTCTGTCTTCAGGAGTTCTGGGAACCGGGGCGATGCAAAACTTTTTTGTTGTGTGTGTAATGAGGTGCGGCCGCTCAACAGCACAACGACTGGACGTGGTTTCACCTTGGTTTTTCCACGTGTTGAAGACACTCACCACAGCACTCTACAGTCCCGCGACAAGTCGTGCAATTTCCGAAATGCTCGTACGGAGCTTCCAGGGGATCATAATCCGAACTCGGTCAGACTCAGATCACGTGTCTTCCCCATTCTACACATGGACAGGACGCTCCCTGATACTACATGCACTGTGTATGTGTCTAACTAGCAGTTATTCCTCGGCAGGTGGCGCTGCTATCACCTGGAAAGCTTTACATTGACATTATGTCGGTGGTCGTAATGCTCTGGCTGATCAGTGTGTATGTACACTGAAAAACCAAGGAGTGGCGATTGTTTGATAGTACAGGATGTTTCAAAAATCTTCAACCACATGGCAAAACTACATCTTTTACATGAATGTGTGTGTGTGTGTGTGTGTGTGTATGTGTGTAATATACAAGCCGAGCAGCATTGCATAGAACTTTGCCGTTTGCGCGATGTACGGTACTGTATTTGCACTATCTGGTCAAAAGAATGCGAGCTGCGTCCACCTTTGACCTTTACGACGGTATGAAACCTTCTGGGGACCCTTCCAATGAGATGTCTGGATGTCTGTAGAGAAGATTATTCTTCCTCAAGGGTCGCAACCAGAGAAGGTAATGTTGGACGCTGGTACCTGGAGTGAAGTCGACAATGTATCTCAATCAAAAGTGTTCAATTGGTTTCAGGTCGGGTTTCTGGGTAGAACAGTCCATTTCAGGAATGTTATTGCACGCAGAAAATTACCTCACAGAAGCTGCTTTATGACAGGATGCATTGTAATCATTGTCTCCGAACTGCTCCTCTGCTGTGTACGGTACGCAAGCTGCAAACGTGGTAATATTCTTCCGCGTTTAGCGTTTTCTTATGCGCGGCAAGGGGCCACATTCTAACCACTAAAACACCCCATCCGTAACACCACATCCTCCATAGTTCACTGTTGGCACTATGTATGATGACAGTTAACGCTGTCCAGGCATTTCCCAAATTCGAACCCTTCCATCGGCTTGTTGGAAGGTATATCCTTATTCATCTCCAGCGTTGACTATAGAAACGTGTGGCTTATGGAATGGAAATAAACAGAACGGCACCTTGCAGCACACAGGATGGCGAGGCTCTCTAATGCGAACAGGATGTAAAGTTTTAAGAGTAAGTTAAAAGGAGTGGTATAGGACGAGATATACGTAGAAAGAGACGCTAATGTCAAAGGTGTCAAAGGCAGTGTTGAATCCGTATTAAACCTGCGTCGATAATTGAAATCTACCCTTCTAAAAAATTATCCAGAAGATCAATAAAAAACACAAGTAAGACATGAATGACTGACGAAATTAAAGTCTCATATATGATGAAGAGGAAATTGATTTAAAGGTTACAGTAAGTCAAGATCTGACAGTATTTGCATACTATGCATACTACAAAAGTACTGTAGTATTTTAAGGAAAGTCATTAAAATGTCTGAACGTATGTACCTCCCGAAAGAGATTAATTATGCAGATAATTAGATAATTATATTAGATCTATATGGGACATTGTTAAACGAGAGACGGGACATCCAATCAGTGTACAAGATTCTATAACAATTAAACTAAATGACAATGTTGCGACTGATAATTCGAAAGTTACGGGTACTTTCAATAACCACTGTCTAAATTTAGCAGCAAAAATGGTATTAAATGGTTCAGTTGAAGAAGCAAGAGAATATATTAAAAATATCATTCTACAAAACATTAAGCAACTAGAAGTCGTACCAACATCTCTCATTGAAATTAATAGAATTATGAAAATTCTAAACAAAAGGCTCGTGTGGTGTTGATGGAATTTCAAACAGGGTTCTCAAAAAGTTGCAGCTTCATAAATAATGCGCTTAGTGATATATGGAAGTCACCACTGACGCAGGGGAATCTTCCAGATTAAAATATGCAATTGTTAAACTCTTCATAACAAAACTGAAAACACAGACTTTAACAATTATTCTCATTCAGTTTCCTTACTGACACCATTTTCCAGCCTGCCGGTGTGGCCGAGCTGTTCTAGGCGTTTCAGTCTGGAACTGCGCGACCGCTACGGTCGCAGGTTCGAATCCTGCCTCGGGCATGGATGTGTGTGACGTCCTTAGGTTAGTTAGGTGTAATTAGTTCTAAGTTCTAGGGGACTGATGACCTCAGATGTTAAGTCCCATAGTGCTCAGGGTCATTTGGACCATTTTCCAAAATAATCGCAAGTAATGCACTCAAAAGTAGTCTCACACTTAGTGAGAACAGTTACTTAGCATGTCACATTTTAGATCTCAGAAGGGTTGCTCGACTGGGAATGCTTTTATACATCCACTCATCAAACAGTAAAAGCCTTAAATAATGAAATATCTTCAGTTGGTATTTTTTGTGATCTTTCCAAGGCGCTTGATTGTGTAGATCATGTTACTCTCTTAGAAAAATTCAGGCATTATGAAACTGATAGCTTTATGCATAAAAGATTAGAATTATACTTAACAAACATAATGCAAAAAGTTATTCTTAATTATTCAGACAGTTTCGGGAGAGTAGAAAGTTTTAGTCAGGAGGAGAAATAAAAAAAGAAAGAGGGAGTCCCACAGGGTTCAATTTTGGGTCTACTCCTATTCCTTACATATGTGAACGACATTCCACTTAACATTCAACAAGCACAATTGGTACTTTTCACAGGCGAAATTAGTGTTGTAATAAATCCCACTAGGGAGCAAGAATTATAAAGTGGTTCTTACAAAATGTACACTCCCTAAATTTGGAAGAAAACACGGATATTCTGTTCTCTACAACAAACAGAGTCATACCAATAACCGATATTGCACATGAGCAGTATTCAGTAAACAGGGTAGAACGTTCAAAAGTTTTGGATGCATATATTAATAAAAAATGAACTGGAAGTAGCATATTACTGAGTTTCTTATATAATTAAGTTCAGCTACTTTTGCTCTTAGTATAATTATTAATATTGGAAACAAGTGAATCAACTTCCTGACGTATTTTGCGTATCTCCTCTCAATAATGTCCAATAAATAATCTACTGAGGTAACTCACCACTTAGAAATAATGTATTGATTGCACGAAAGCGAGCAGTAACGATAATATGTGATGCTCACCCGCGGACGTCATGTAGGTACCTGTTCAAGGAGATAGACATTTTAGCTGCGCCGGCACAATACATATATCCCTAATGAAATTCGTCGTAAAGAATTCATCACAATTTGAGAACATCAGTGATGTTCATATCTACAACAGTACAGAGGGATAACGACATTATTAACCATTATTAAAGCTGGCAGTGTCTCAGGAAGGAATCCAATATGCGGCAACAAAAATTTTTGATCATTTGCCCAATAACACAAAAAATCTGACAGGTTAGAAAACGAAGTTTTAAATAAAACTTAAAAATCAGTTCGTCTCGACAAATGCTTATATTCATTAGACGAAATTCTACTTAAAAAGTTGAAGTCTGTATTTGCAAAAAAAAAACTTGTTTTGAAGTGTGAGCAAAAGAAGAGCTGCAAACCAATACCGTGATTATCAATGTAACTAACTGAAGAGCTGATTGACCACTATACCTCATTCCTTTTAGTTCCCCATGCACAGTTACTGTGCTAGTAGGACTGCTGGCAGCATTTTGAAACTCACGCGTTACTCCTTCCGTTGTGCGGTTGTTTCTTCACCTTCCGCAATGCGCGCCGGTCCATCTCCGTCAGTAAACGCAGGTTTGCCTGGTCTTCGATTAGCATTATGCTCTCTTGACTGACCCAGTCTGTTCTTCTTGCTTCTGTACTGACAACACAAAACCCCTCGCCTCGTTTTGTGCTGGCAGGTCCGCCTCTTCTGACATCTGGTGGTCAATTCCGCTTTACACATACTGTAATTAGTGCAATGAGTCTATTACAATAATATTTTTATTCAGTGTAATCTGCAAAGCGTTTTGTTTGTTACTTGTACATTACAGAAATCTGACGAGCACTGACAGCTAAATTACGCACGGCGCCTTTTACCTCATCGCGTAGCCGGGTAGAATACCCAGGTGGTCGACGGGCGTCCACCGCACCAAGGAGCCTGAAGCTATACATCTTGTCCTGCGGCGATTGTGATATTACAGTGGAATAAATGAATTGACATTCAGTGCTATGTACATCTTTCGCTACTCTCGTATTAAATTCATGTTTACGTAAACATCTAAGACATCTTATTATGTGGCCTACCGTTGTACACTGAAGCGCCGAAGAAACTGGTATAGGCATGGGTATTCAAATACAGAATTATGTAAACAGGCAGAATACGGAGCTACGGTCAGCAACGCCTATATAAGACAACAAGAGTCTGGCGCAGTTATTAGATCGATTACTGCTTCTAAAATGGCAGGTTATCACGATATACGTGAGTTTGAAAGTGGTGTTATAGTCGGCGCACGAGCGATGCATCTCCGACGCAGCGATGAAGTGGGGATTTTCCTGTATGACCACTTCACGAGTCTACCGTGAATCAGGAGTACGGTAAAACATCGGATTTCGGACATCGCTGCGGCCGGAAAAAGATCCTGCAATAACGGGACCAACGACGACTGAAGAGAATCGTTGAGCGTGACAGAAGTGCAACCCTTCCGCAAATTGCTGCAGATTTCAATGCTGGGGCATCAACAAGTGCCAACATGCGAACCATTCAACGAAACAGCATCGATATGGGCTTTCGGAGCCGGAGGCCCTCTCGTCTACCCTTTATGATTGCACGACACAAGGCTTTACGCCTCACCTGGGCCCATCAACACTGACATTGGGCTGTTGATGACTGGAAACATGTTGCCCGGTCGGAGGCGTCTCGTTTCAAATTGTATAGAGCGGCTGGACGTGTACAGGTATAAAGAAAACCTCATGAATCCATAGACCCTGCATGTCAGCAGGGGACTGCTCAAGCTGGTGGAGGCTCTGTAATGGTGTGGGCGTGTACACTGGAGTGATAAGCGATCCCTGATACGTCTAGATACGACTCTGAGAGGTGACACGCACGTAAGTATCCTGTCTTATCACCTGCGTACATTGACGTCCATTGTGCATTCCGACGGACTTGGACATTTCCAGCAGAATAATACGGCGCCCCACTCGTCTAGAATGGCTACAGAGTGGTTCCAGGAACACTCTTCTGAGTTAAACACTTCCCTCGCAACCAGGCTTCCCAGACATGAACATTATTGAGCATATCTGGGATGGCTTGCAACTTGCTATTCGGAAGAGATCTCAAACCCCTCGCACTCTTGCGGATTTATGGACAGTCCTGCAAGATTCATGGTGTCAATTCCCTGCAGTACTATTTCAGACATTAGTCGAGTCCATGGCACGTCGTGTTGCGGCACTTCTGTGTTTTAGGGGGGGCCCTACATGAAATTAGGCAGGTCTACCAGTGTCTTTGGCTCTTCGTTGTATATCCTTGGTGAACACAAATCCAGTCACAGTGTTCATCAAGAATAATTAATACTCATTGAACAGTGTTTACTATCTTATGCACGGTCCAGTGACATTGATGTGGTTGCCCGTCAAAATCACGAATAATCACCTTTTGTAGTACGGTCGTGTAGGAAGAGAGTCAATGACGTTGTGGAAGATACCGACAGGTATGTGGCGCCATTCTGATTCCAGTGCCGTGGCCAGGTGCGCTAGGTTTCTCGGTTGAGTATCTATGGCGCGAACACCGCGATCGACGTGGAGATTTTCAGTTGGATTTAAATCCGGGGAGTCTGGTGGACAGGTAAGCACGATAAATTCATCCTGTTGATCTTCTAACGGCGCATCTACACTGCCAGCCGTATGGCAACGTCATGCTGGTAGGTGCCATCGTGCCGAAGAAAAAACGAACTGCATTTAGGGATGGACACTGTCACCAGAGATAGCTACATACTTGTGTTGATCCATTGTGTCTTCCAGAACGGCGAAATCACCACGGTAATGCCATGAAAACATTTCGCAGACCATAACTTTCTCTCCATTGGATCCTCCTGACGGTTGTTTCATTACTGTATACGCCAACAGCCATCTGTCCGATGGAGAAAAAAATGTGATTCAACTCAAAAGGCCACCTGTCGCTAGTGGAGGTTCAGTTGTAGTATTGGCGTGCAAGTTTCAGCCTTCATCGCCGAAAAACAGCAGTCAGCATGGGTGTATGAAGCAAGTGCCTGCTGCGGAGGCCCATATGCATCAGCGTTCACTGGACGGTCGTTGAAACGACACTGATGGTAGCCCCTTAGTTCATCTGGGCAATCGGTTATTCAACAGTTGCACTTCTGTTCGCTCGTACACATATCTGCGCAGCTATCGTTCACCCCTGTTATCTATGGCCCATGGTGCACCACAGTTACCTCGGCAACGGTTTTGGATAGCGCCATTTTGCCGTGCACGTATACGTTAACGACGGTAGCACGCGAATAGTTTATCAGCTTTGCCGTTTCGGAAGTGTTGCCACCCTTGACCCTAAGGGCCAACAGTTATACCCTTTTGGACTTCAGATAAATCGCTCCAGTCCCACGTTATGACAACAACTGCACTATTTACCGCGTCTCCTCAAAATGCCTCATGTATCCTCCAGTGTTAGTGTTGCCACCTGCCATCTGTGTGTGGTTGCTGCACGATTACGTCGAACATAGGCGGTGGTCACATTAATGAGACTGGGTCGTGTACAATCGAGAGAAAGTTACTTCATGCTGAGGTGTACTAGAAGTAATAAGTATGTCTTTGGTTTTACAATACTTCGATGACGAGTTTTTACAAAAGAATATTTTTGGCCGGCCGAAATGGCCGAGCGGTTCTACGCGCTACAGTCTGGAACTGCGCGACCGCTACGGTCGCAGGTTCGAATCCTGCCTCGGGAATGGATGTGTGTGATGTCCTTAGGTTAGTTAGGTTTAAGTAGTTCTCTGTTCTAGGGGACTGATGACCTCAGAAGCTAAGTCCCATAGTGCTCAGAGCCATTTGAACCAATATTTTTGTGTTTTAGTGACAGGGAAGGGATACAAACAGTTCGTCGAAGAAAAGTTTACATTGAGACTGCCTGGGAAATAATTTTACGGTCTATTAATGTCGGAAAATATCAATTTCAAGTATAACTGCTAACGCAGAAACTAATATTTCAGTGATATTGATGAGTGCTCCAACGCTGGTTGTTTAGATACGGAGAAAATCAATAACTGAATTTACGACAGTTTCTAAAAGCGTCCATAGAAAAGAATTTCCTTTTTCATATTCTTCCTCAGGTGAGGGAAACCTGCAGATATTTGCGAAATTAATGAAATATAGTCAGAGTTTATCAAGCATCACACGAGAATGAGATTTTCACTCTGCAGCGGAGTGTGCGCTGATATGAAACTTCCTGGCAGATTAAAACTGTGCGCCCGACCGAGACTCGAACTCGGGACCTTTGCCTTTCGCGGGCAAGTGAGTACCGGGTGTGAGTCGTGCTTCTGTAGCTCATATGGTAGAGCACTTGCCCGCGAAAGGCAAAGGTCCCGAGTTCGAGTCTCGGTCGGGCACACAGTTTTAATCTGCCAGGAAGTTTCATATCAGCGCACACTCCGCTGCAGAGTGAAAATCTCATTCTGGAAACATCCCTCAGGCTGTGGCTAAGCCATGTCTCCGCAATATCCTTTCTTTTAGGAGTGCTAGTTCTGCAAGGTTCGCAGGAGAGCTTCTGTAAAGTTTGGAAGGTAGGAGACGAGATACTGGCAGAAGTAAAGCTGTGAGTACCGGGCGTAAGTCATGCTTCGGTAGCTCAGATGGAAGAGCACTTCCCCGCGAAAGGCAAAAGTCCCGAGTTCGAGTCTCGGTCGGGCACACAGTTTTAATCTGCCAGGAAGTTTCAAGCATCACACGATCATAACATCATAACTGGTGTTGTTTACCGTCATCTCAAAAGCAAAAGGACCCGTTTCACTGCACACCCTGCGGTGTAAGTCTGTTGAATTTGCCACTCTTTAAATCAAAAGCTGATAAGAAACCCTCGATATATTTCTTCTGACTGCGACCTCCTTATCTTTTATCTTAAATTTTAAAGTAATGGAAGTTGCTTCAAATGTAATATAACATACGCTTTCTGTTACAATGTACAGTTACTTAAAATTCTTCGTCTTTTTTTATATAAATCATGTTAGGTATGTTAACTTTATCAGTAGTCATAAAGTTATTCAAGCTGTTGCTTCGTGTTGATTTTTAAAATTTGTTCCTAATGTTGGCAACATTTACGGAGTCAATCAGAGTCAACTTTTATTCGCAGTAAAGCAATAGTTTTGTGAAGGATAGCTTCTGTGGTCTAATCTCATCTGGTCTGATACGGAAACACTGCTCTGTTTCTCTCTCTAGTTTTTTGACGATTCTTGAAAACATTTTATGAAACACGTGGGTCATTTTAGTCGAAGCACATTCACACAATCAGCTTTTCACACAAAATGATATTCGATTTCGTAGAAATTAAATATGCTCTGATTACTTTCCAGATGCGTTGCCTTAACAAGGTCTGATATCAGATTCTTACTCCCAACATCAAACGCTATCGTGTAAGACATTTATCAATAACTTCTTTTTCAGCAATTGTCCTCTGTGAAGCAGGATGAAGCCATGGACCTGAATCGCTAGGTAATATTACAGCTCTAAAGTCAAAAAGATGATTATAGTTAAGAATTTGTTGCTCTACGTAAGTAAAAGTCTGTTCATGGCTGTACCATACTTGCCACTGCCTATCCCCAGAATTGGTTGACTTCTTCCGCACACCTCAAACACCAGTTCTCAGCCGGTAGCTTACAGTTCTACTGGCGATGATGTTGAATTTGGGCGCTCCAAAGCATAGTCATCAGCTCTCTCAATGGATAGTAACATACACATGTCGTTGTCTGAACGATGTCTCTTCTCACAAATGAAACTGCTGCATGCGTTCCCCAGAAACACAAATTAATTAGTTAATTCAGATGTTGAGCCGTGTCGACACAAATTTTGGGTCATCAGTGATAACATCAGTTGATCTGTTACTTTACCATGTATTAAAATACACTACTGGCCATTAAAACTGCTACACCAATAAGAAATGCAGATGATATACGGGTGTTCATTGGACAAATATATTATACTAGAACTGACATGTGATTACATTTTCACGCAATTTGGGTGTATAGATACTGAGAAATCAGTGCCCAGAACAACCACTTCTGGTCGTAATAACGGCCTTGATACTCCTGGGCAGTGAGTCAAACAGAGCTTGGATGGCATGTACAGGTGCAGTTGCCCATGCAGCTTCAACACGATACCACAGTTCATCAAGAGTAGTGACTGGCGTATTGTGACGAGCCAGTTGCTCGGCCACCGTTGACCAGACGTTTTCAGTCGGTGAGAGATCTGGAGAATGTGCTGGCCAGAGCAGCAGTTGAACATTTTCTGTATTCAGAAAGGCCCATACAGGATCTGCAACACGCGGTCGTACATTATCTTGCTGAA